>NC_085049.1:21196141-21529494 GCF_963662255.1 Cinclus cinclus | reverse complement strand
AGCTGTTTGAAGAGGCTCTGGCATGCGAGCCCTGCAAACACCCCTGCCTGCTTACAGCAGCCGGCACTGGGATCTGCAGCTCTGCCCCCGCAGGGAGAGCCCCACTGCACCCAGCTCCCCTCTCTGCAGGGACAGCCAGGAGTGTTCTGAGGGCACAAGGCACTGATATTTTACTAGAAAAAAAAAATATCTTGAGAGAGGCACAGGACACACAGTGCTGCAAAAGAGCAGAGGAAGAGGAGGGGGAGCTGTAGAAAAGCTTTGCAAACTATTCTAATCTCTCATTGAAAACCAGGGGGAAAATTCTACACCCTTAGATCTCTTGCAATAGTATGTCAGACTGCACTCTGTCCGTTACATGTACCATGGGTTTTATTTAATGAGCTCAAAAACAAAGGAGAAGGAAGGGGAGGATATACAGCGGGAAGGGGGAGAACCACATTTACAAAAATGCATCTCACAGACATCTTGTGAATCACTAAGTGGGAGAGAGCCAAGAACATCCAGGCCAGAGTGAATAACAACATACGGTATTTTATGAAGCACCTTAGGAAAGGGGATACAGACCAGAAGCACAACCAGTCTTCCAGCTAGTATTTAAATTTACCCTTTAAAATCACAAATAATACTGAATAACTTATTTTTAATGACTACACCCAGAAACCAAACTCTTGTTTGGGGCAAGAGAGGAAGCAGAACTGAAATTTGTGTTACACATTTACATGGATGTGAGACAGGGCCATAAAAGGGGCACAGGTCAAACTGGACCTGGACTGAATAACAGCAGAAAAATGAAAGCAGAAAAATGGAAGCAGAAAAATGGGGGTGACTACAATGCACTGGAGGCTTATAAGCTATGAAGAGAGGCTCTCCACGTTTCTCCCGGTTTCAACTTCGAAATTTGTTTTTCAAGACCTTGGAGCAAACCTAGTCCCTAAAGCTGAAGCTCCAGGAGGTGGCTGCCTGCCCTTCTCTCCCATTCCCCTCCTTACCAGATAGCTTTGCCCTGTTCCCTCGCCAGCTAATTTACATGACTTTTTTTTTTCCCCTCTCTTGCTGCCCTTGGCATTACATTCAGCCATCCACTCAGCTGTTGTGTATAAAGAGACTTTTTTCAGAATTGCTTAAAGGCAAATCCCCCCACTTAACGTTTTTTGGTTTTTTGTTTTTTCGGTGGCCTTTAGCTGATGAGTTAGTTATCACCTAAAAGAGCCCTCTGGCGTAGCATATGCATACTAAATATATATCTGCTTGGATGGCATCCACACTACTGTCAAATCACTGGAGATGGTTATGACATGGGGAAAAATATAAAATCTACCCTACTAGGAAAGATCCCCAACCCATCTACCCAAACATCTAAAGCAGTTGATGTATAAACAGAAAGTTTAAGGAATAAGGAAACATGAAGCCATCTCTACTGCAATATGTATGACTTAGCCTCAGTGGTTTATGGACATCATGAGCTGTGGTTGCAGTCAGGCCACTGTTTCTATACTGACCACATGGCCTATCCCTCTCTCTGCAGATTTATCTGTTTCCTTTTAGAGATCCATTCACACTTTCAGCCCTGCAAACATATTCCTGCAATGATTTCCTTCAAGTAGTGATGCATCCCCATTCTTGTTTCTTTTAGACATGTTGCCCAATGACTTATCTTGGATCTCTGGATTTGCTATTCTGTTAGGAATTGTGAAGAGTCATTTCCTGATCACCTTCTCCATACCAACTATGATTTCGCAGCCACATTTTAACTTTCTCCCCGCAAACCTATTCACTTACAAATCTACTTTTTCTTTAAACTGCAACCTCCTGTTTCCCCCTCTCCTTTCCTAGGAATGGGAGGACTATTCCAACCAGGTTCCCTAGCACGTGACCTAAAAATGACCATGTGAATAAGACCACCACACCCCGAGTGAGACAGAGTTTCAATAAATGCAAAGCATTAAGACACCTCCCTAGGAATTCATGAGCTTTAGCAAGCCTGTGTCAGAACTTCAACTGCCTAAGGATTCTGGTGCAAAACTGCGGAATCTTAACTACAGTTGCTATACAAATTTGAGCCTGGTGATTGATTTTTGACAAATATCTTTGCTTAACGCTACAGTCAAGGGACATTCACAGGTCTTACTGTCAAACCACATGAAAAAGTCATGGGCTAGTCACATCAATAATTGTTTTCTGCTGAACAACCACAATATCCTTCTGAATGAGATCTCCTTGCACTGTGGTCTCATATGAAAACTTCTGAAAACGATCAAAATAAGAATAATTTACTTTCATCCCAATTCTTAATGGTGCTGCGAACAGTTAATTTAGTAGACGACCACAACTTCAAGTCATATTCACATGCAGGGCATTTTACTCATACTGAAAATGTCCCTGCTCTTCCAGTTGTCAGGATCTATTGAAGTGCAACTGTTGTGATGCTCAAATTATTTAAAGCATATGTGTAATTTATAGCTGACCAAGAGACTTATTTTGTAAAACAAATTATGATTTTACAGCCTTTCTGTTGTTGATGTTATAAAGAATTATAAAACTGTGCAGTGAAAATGCTTCAGAGTGGGGTCAAGTCATTTCAGGATAAAATTATCAGTGTGAGCTACCTTTATTCACAACAGATTAGAACACTCTGATTATTTCAGCTTCCAAACTGGTGGCAAGACTGTTTGTGGATTAGCCTTCATATTAGTACTCTTCAGGAAGTGGCTTATGGAGAGCACACAGTAAGAAAGCATTAAAAACAGCTGACTGACCCCATCTACAATTTTAAGCCAACCTGGAGATTTCACACAAATACTGCTGACTCTGTGCACTTGAATCAGTAAAAACAGACTGAAAGACCCCTCCAAACCTAAGCCTCTAGACTCAAACACAGTCTAACCCTCTTGTATCTGCTGAGATGTGGTGGGGGGGACAACAGCAATTCTGAGCCTGCTTAGCAACTCCTGTGACACAAAAGGCACCTTCCACCATCTTCTGCACCCATTTTTTGTTTCATCATAGGCAGTTATTTGACAACTCTGCCTAAAAGAAATGGTTGTGACATAGCCTAAGTGCTAATTAGCTTCAAAAGAAAAAGGGAAAGTTAGTGTCTCTGCATAAAACCTAAGTACTCAAGCAAGCCTTCCTTCCACAGGATCTAAATATGTACATGCACATGGAGATACATGTGTCAGATTAAAAAAAAAACAAACAAAACAATCAAAACTTCTCAGCTTTAAAATAAATTTTGATTGTTAACTCTTGTCTGAGTTCCAATGGAGTTTCTGTGCACACATGTTCTCACTGCAAATGATGGAGCACCAGAAAGGCCATGCGTGAGAAGCTGTGCTCTGAGGGTTATTCAGGACTAGCTAGATTCTCCCAGAACTCTCACAAGAAAATCATAATTATGGAGAACTCACCATAACACTACAGATCCAACCGATTTAAAAGACATCTGGATTTACTTCTGGGTGTTCTGTTGAACTGAATTGGCGCCAAACCTTCTGAGATTCAGCCATTGCTATTGCACACACTGATAATGGTGTGGCAGGAGGCCAGCTGCAAATTCTGACTCCTAGAACAGCCCAGCAGCTTCAGGTCTGCCCATCACAAACACAGCT
Source organism: Cinclus cinclus (assembly GCF_963662255.1). Taxonomy (NCBI): domain Eukaryota; kingdom Metazoa; phylum Chordata; class Aves; order Passeriformes; family Cinclidae; genus Cinclus; species Cinclus cinclus. The sequence continues at coordinate 21,525,883 of NC_085049.1, read as the reverse complement.
CAGCTCACTATCACTGTTACCTCTGCTGTCACTCCCAGTTCCTCTGCTTGTTTTTCATTCTGCATGATTTTAAAAAGGGGTATAAAAATTGAAGATCTATATGAAGACCTGTAAAGGTTCCAGTTGTTACAGACACTAAGTGCTATGCCTTGTTTCTACTTCGCTGAGCTCCAAGGCTTCAAATCCTGCACTAAACCTTCTACTGCATGTGACCGGTTCACTACTACTCCACACCACACACTGCATCCCTGAGAACATGAAGTGGAAGTAGAGAATGACTGTCAGTTGGTTATGCTCAATTTCAACAAATGAAAAACCACCAAGCAAGCTGTAGAGCAGTGATGAGACAAGCCCCATGTGCTTAAAAACAACATTTGTCACCACTGCCTATTAGTATTTAAAGAGCAGTAAAAAACCCCAAACCTCTAATAAAAAGATCAAGGTGCTTTGAACAATTACACACCTAGCAACGCAGTAATGACTACCCAGAGTAATGAAGCTAAAAGCCCAGAGGTAGTAAGGCTACTAAGGAAGTTTCCAGGGAAGCGAGATATAAAGTATAACACAGAAAAACAGACACACACAAAAAAAAAAAAGGAACAAAGAAGTATTTTGTACAGAGGGTTTTTCTGACAAAATGCCTTCACTGAATCATGGAGAGGAAGCGAAAGCCAGCAAAGAAGTTAAAAATTGAAGGAGACAGATTGCTTGGAAGAAATCAGAACAAAAGAGCGAGTAGGAAGGAGGAACTTATGCACACAAAGGGAGATTTCCCCTACTAGGAAATACACAAGGACCCCACTCAAGTGGCAGAACTGAAATGAGTAACTGGTTTGTGGACCAGCATGGACTGGGGCTACTTCCTTCTGCACTACCAAGAAGGAGGAAGTAGAAAGGGAGAAATTCTCAGTATTGCACAAACCAAACAGGCACAGTCATTCTTTCATCTCTCTTCCCCCAAACATTAGCCAAGTAGAAGCACAGTGCAAGCTTACAAATTTACTCACTCATACACACATTCTGGATAAAACTGAGGAGATGGCTGGAGGTAGAGAGACAACTCCTGTCCAATAGGTCACTTTTTGCACCTATTGAGCTGGCTCAACAAGCCACATCTGGCTCAGTCCCAACATTTTCACCCATGACTTGTGCAATTTCGTTCCTGAGGGTCAAGCCCTGGTTATGCTTTCTGAACTCTCCTCCTTTACCACTACCACTTCTGTTGCTGGTGTCCAGGGTGGCCAGACCCTGTGCTCTGGAGTCTGTATGGAGGGAGGGTATAAATATCACAGAATCTCTCTTCTGGCTTGAGTTGATGGAAATGTTCTTTAAAGTTCAGCATCAAAGGATTCACTTCATAAGCTGCAAGCCTTGGTTCTTGTGCCAGCAGCAAGTTCTCCCCATAATTAATTAATGCCGTATTAATTGTGCATGTTCCACGGGCCTGTTGAGGAGGTGTGGCAAGGTCTACACACACAGATCAACCTTTCTGGTGCAGCCAAGAGAGGAGCACAGGAGATGGGAGGTAAAAGCCCTCCGGTGCCTGCAAAGGAATACCGTGTAAAGCAATGTGCTCAGGGGCTATGGAGGGGCACGTGCTGAGCCCTGCCGTGTCATTCCAGCGAACACAGAGCCAGAGGGGCACGGAGGGATCTGCCACCAGCTGCACCCTTGTGCAAACTGCCCGGCTCCAGGCCAGCTGTGAGTGTTGTCAGCAGCCAAGAGGAGAAGCCCATGGCAGCTGAGTGCCCTCACGAGCAGGATTTGGCCACAAGTCACAAGATCCTGTGAAATCACTGGAAGGAGAAAGGCGGAGGAGGAAAAGGGGGATTATTCCACGTCATCTCTGCTGTGTTGGGCCCCAGCTCTCTGCTGGCTGCCAGCACTGAGGAAGTGGCATGGTTGCCTTGCAGGGGCTTTGGCCATGGATCAGCCAGTGCTGTACATCCAGCCCAGAGTGTCCACCTCACCCACCCCCAGGAAAACCAGGGAGCACTCAGGACAGGAACAAGTGGGAGAAGAGGATGACCCAGCTGCCAACACCCCCGGTGACAATGCCTGGCCCCCGAAGTGCCTTAGGATTTTGCTGGAGACCCCCATCCATCACAGCTACGCAGGACCTGCCAGTCTGCACAGACCCTTCCCTGCAGCAGCACAGAAACCAGGGAATAACTAAGGTCTAAGTGCTGCTCAAAATTATTCACAAAGCACTCATCCTCTATAAAACTCTCAAGGCAGTGGACATGTATATATTTTCATCTGTAATCTGAATGACTGCTACAGCCAGCTTGAAATCTTACCTGCAAAGACATTTTCACATTTGCTCTTGCAGCAAATTTATTAATCTCTATAAATTTTGGCAGGGGTAAATAATTATTTGTTTCTCTGAATGTACTGTGTGTTTGGGGTTTGCTTTCTAAATAATAAAAAAAAAGCAGGACTGGCAAGGGAAGCAGAAGTCCAAAGTGAAAGGCATGAAATTAAAAATACATGAAACAGAACTGTAAAAAGGGGGAAGATAATACAGAAAATGCATAAGGTTTATAAACTAACTGCACAGAATTGTCTCAGCAAGTTACTTTTAGAAAAAAGGAATTTAGGTCTAACCATGCGTTTGCTACAGCATATCCACAGCAAACGTGAAAAAAATGCAGCTGAAGATCATGCTGCTTATTCTGAAATGACAAAGCACCTTAACAAACTATACATAAAGAAGCAGTGAAATATAGGCACAGTATCTTTACAGTGTTGTGAGAAGGATGAGCAGAAATAAACAGATATCTAAACTTTACAAAATTAAATGCATAAATGCAGATCAAAAACTTTACTTATCTGGAAAGCAAGTGGGTACCAAACCTAAGACTCTTACTGTACACTGTCCCTTTCTTTGTAGTTTGAAATAAAAGCTAAACAAATCTCCCTACATTTTTTAAAAATAAAATGGTAGCTATTTATAGCTGCATTTATTGGAGCCGTTTCCTTATCAGGAAGTACGTAGCTGGGAATTACTATCTGCCTGCATCGGAAATTCTTTCAGGGATACAAAAACCCAAAAAGGAAATTTCCCTTCAAAAATATTCTGTCGCTTTTTTAACTGCTGGTGTGCATTTTTAAATAAAATGTAAGTGCTCTGACCAGCTCACATCCCCTTTGGGATGTTTATTCTGCAAACAAGAAGCTTTAAGACACCTGAGAGAAACATTTCAAAAAATGCACCTAGGGAACTTGAAGAGGGAGAATGCTGAGAACATAGCAAGAAAAAGAAACCTTTTCATCAGGACGCTGAGACAGTGCATATTAATTACCAGTGCTACAGTATCTACCTGTGAAATAAGTGTGTTTCTACAGTTCCCAGCCTCTCCCAACTGAACTTCTGTGGATCAGTTCACATGCTCTCTGCACCCTCAAGGTAAAAGTGGTGCATAGCCCAAATGACAGTGAAACTACCACTCTTCCTTACAGAGGGGATGGAAAAAGCCCATATGGGGGTACCACACCCTCCTGTACCTCACAGCACCAAGACAGGGCAGAATAATGCTTTCCTGCAGGAGAGGACTAGGTTCTCATAGCCCATGGGATCCAGGGCCACAGGCAACTCTGGGATTGTGCATCTCCATCTGCAAAGAGCCTCTCAGTAAGCTCTCAGAATGGACAACTTCCACTGTCTCCAAAGCAACCCCCATAACCAAGAATTTTGCCTTTTTTCTTCCTCTCCATTGACTGCAGAACACCCCATGCTGTGCCTGTGGACTCTAAAGGCAGGAAGAACACGTTGGTTAATCACTGGAGACTTTAATTTTTACTTGTCATGGTATAATTTAACATTTTCATTTTCTGGTCTGTCAAATTGCCACAGAGCTACCCGACCATGCTGTCACTGCAAAGCAGACTTTTTTTTTTTTTTTTTTTTTTTTTTTTTAGTGGGATACAAAAGGATAGGGAGATCAAAACCAGACAGGCAAATGGAGTAAATAAAGCAGGGTGCTTCAGGCTATTCCCAGGGTATGACTTCTATGCATAAAAACTCATGAGGGAATATTTGGAGTTAAGCAATTTTCCTAATATTTTGACTCTCAAAAGCCAATCAGTGGTGATTGTTTATTAACTCACAACATCACCAACCATGTGCCTATTAAATATAGAACTAATTCGTAACTTCTTGGACAAGGATCACTGCTACATTAATAGCACCATGCTAGTCCCACACAAAACATTTTACATGAGAAGTGAGCACATTCAAATTTATTCATCCCATAAAAGTGCACAAGCATTCCACAATGCTGGAATGCCTGATGCATTAAGTGCTCCACCTTCCCAAGAACCTCTGGAGAATGATACTGGAAAGAGGCTCTTGGCTGAGGTGTTGGACTGGGCCTCCCAATCTGGATGGAATCATTTTACCAAAACTGTCTTCAACAAACTCAAGAATCATTTAGTCCTTCTGCTCCAGCAGTAAAATGGGGAGATCAAAAAATGGCATAAAACCCCATTTAATGGATCTTTTATCAGGCTGTAATTGCTAAGCACCAGAAGGAGTGCCAGCACAGGAGAGGAAAGACATAAAAGTACAGCAGTAGGAAATCCAGCTTCTCATAAAGGCATCATAAAGGGCACCAAATAATTGTTTTCTTTCTGTGTGTGTATACACATGACCTACAACATTAATTCCAGCGACCTTAAAGCTACAGCAGCTTTCTCCTTCGACACTGTATGTCCCTCTCAGTGCTGGACAGAGCTGTTCTCTCTGAAGGGGTAGCAGCTCCTCTCTGTTAAAAGATCATGATGCTATGCTGTTTCTGCAGGGATTTTTACCACACTTGTTTTGTTGCAAGGCTCTCACCACACAATGGTTTCTTATTGTGGAGCTGTTAGTCATGGCTTACACGCAGTTTCTCTTCTATGTTTTCTTTAGTCATATGGCTGTTTATGAATGCTGCATTCTTTGCATTCATTTTATTTCTTACAAAAATAATTTTTAAAAGAAAGCATGGAAGCATTTATAATGTAATACAAATGAAGACTTAAACAGACATTTGTGATGGAAAGAGAAAAGCAAGCTAATTTTAGGTTCACTGATCCTGACAGTGTCCCTTTAAGACAAAGCTAAAAATGCTTCAAACCCAGCAATACCATAAATGTCCTGCTGCTTTTGCTTCTTATTCCTCTCCATACTTTCCAGGGGAATTCCACAAGGGATCAAGCTTGAATCCCATATTAAAGTGACATGGCTTCCTTTCCCCTCTGAATAGAGGGGAACATGTATTTTGGAGATTTAAAACCCTACAGTGAAGCTTTCCAAAAGGGTAAAAGACTGGCTTACACCACTGGGACTCCCCCACTGCCAGCTTTCCAGATCCTGAAGTACAGGTCTCTTTGACCTCCCACGCCAGGACTGCTTTGCAAGTTCCACTGAAGAAGGAAGGATCTAATCCCTCCACATGCTTCCACTGGGAACTGTCAGTGCAGGAAACTGCTGTTAACTCTGGGCAACAACCAGGCACAGTGGGAAAAATAAAAACCACTTGATTCTACAATCTCTCAAGGAGCAGAAACCAGCTCACAGCAAGTCAGCTCCCTTTACAAGTTTTTTCACACTTAACCTGGATGCTTCTGCCATAGCCACCAGGCAGCAGTAAAGAGTTAACAGATCTAGGGTTAAACTCACCAGCTGGTTGCAAAAAGTGACAAGTGAAGGGGCCCTGTGTCACTCCAGTGCAAAACAAAGACAAGGGGGTCAGTTTCATACAGGTGATAAATGAAGACCATGCCAGAAAAGTGCAAAACAGGATCTTCATCATACAAAGGCCACAGTTTTCCCAGCAGAATCAGTAATGGGGTTTCACTCTTCCCAGCGCAGCACAGTCCACATAAAACATTAGCATCTATATTGTGTCCAGCCATAGCAAAAAAGTGACTCAGACTGGGCTTCCCATCTATCCGAGTTCTCTGTTTGGATGATCTCTTTGAGGTTGGCCTGAGATTCACTGTAAGAAACCCCTGGGACGCAGGGTGGAGCAGGTAAGTTCAATTCAGGTGAGCACCTGAGGGTGCCTGTGGAACACCTACCTTAGGTTAGAGGCAGGCATGATCAGTGTCACCCAACCCAAGATTTGCATCCTGCAGCTCAGAGTCCTGAAGGAGTTTTGCTGGGGCTAACCCAGGGAATGATCACTGAGGCTGACAGGATGGCTGGCTGGGACTTCCACACTGCAGTCAGCCTGTCAGTAGATTATTAACAGTTATAAACTGAAAGACCAGGATGCACTGCTGGATGGACCCTCTCTGCACAGCCTGCAATGAACACGTGCAAGAATAGCCCATGGCAGAAGACAAAGATGCAACACCAAGATTAAATACCGCAATAAGGTGTCAGCAAGCAGTGCCACTGCCAGGCTTATTTTTTTGTTGTTTTTTTCAGTGGGTTGGTATTGGTTACATGCAGGGTGAAAATCAGATTAAGACAAAAGGCCAGGGTAGCAAAAGGGAAAAACAAGGCTTGAGTGGCTATAATGTCAGAGAAGAGCAAAGAGAGGTCTAGGAGAAGCCAATCGTTTGAGAAAGAGGCCAGTCCAGGTCCCATGAAAATCAGTGGGAATTTAACCACTCATTTCAGGAGGACCAGGATTAGTCTCAGCCACTAATTTGACATTCTGGCCACCTCTCCCAGTCCCTTTGTCATATGAAGCTTTTATTTTATTTTCCCTGTATGTGCGTCAGTCAGTTTTGTTCCACAAAAATCCTTCCAAAGCAAATATTTTTATTGCTTGCTGGTCTAAATGTGGCTTAGGGTAAAGGGCTTTTTTTCCCATCTCACTACATACTTTCAGTTCAGTGCATTGAATATTCTAGTAACTAAACAACAATAAGTTTAATGCTTCAAAGTGGCTTTCCAGCTGCTAGCCAAAATTGTAGAATAATTAACAGGTGCCAAAGGATTAATAAAAGGAGTAGCATAATTAATAGACAGCATACAAAAAAAATTGAATCCTTGGCAATCCTGAGAGTGTTGTTGTTTCCTCCTCCTTCTCTTAATTGTTTCCTGCATTCCTTCAATAAGAAGAAAAAAAACAAAACTAGTGCCCTTAAAACACAAATGATACATATAAGCAACAATGTGTGATCCGAAGAAAGAAACTGGCAACAAACTGCCTTCAGGTCTAATAAATGCCTTAGTTTAAGGAAACTGCCCAACTACCTGTTCTACCCTCCTATTCATGTCCACACAGAACTTTATTGCAATATGTGGTACAGATAAGATCACAAAGATGCCAAACCAATATAGAACCACTGAACTAGTTCCCACCAAATCAGAGTATCAAATAATAATGCAAATACTCATGCAGAAAAATTCCTAAACAGTCGCTAAAAATCTAAAGGCCTTTAATAAAATCTCTGCAGGAAACTAAACAAATTTCTGTTTTCTGAGGAAAGTAGAACAGACTGTAACAACAAGGGAGACACAGAGATACTCAAATAAAAATTGTCATCTCACTCGCTGACTATGACCAGGGCTGCATTCTATGAAGTTTATCCAAATCAGCTGCAACCTGGAATTTATCACACTCTGGAAAAACCAAAGGCTAGAACCCAAGCCTACATTGGAAACAAAAAGCACTCAAATGATTTTACAAATAGGTCTTTAGCTTTCCCTACCACCACAACACCCCAGAAGTGAGAGGAGTCAAGACAACACTGCAGTCCCAAAGTAAAAGTTCTTCCCTATGAGGTGATGCATGTACTGTGACATCTGAGTGTATCACTCCACTCTGAACACCAGTGCAAACTGTAGCGAGTTCAGAAAAAAAGGCAGCAGCAAGAAAAATTCATTGTTGCCAAGTATTGCTTTGTGTGTGCAGTCAAGTATAAGCAGCGTGTCTTTCTATGACAGTGGGCTGCAGACACATGAAGGATGCCTGCATTAAGAGAGAAGAGTAGTTAGCTCAGAGGAACAAATGAACTCATTCTCATGTTTGTATCAATAGGAAACTGAAATCTTTGTCCATGAGACTGCTCACCCTAAACAAATCTGCACATGTTCCCAAGAGAAAATGCCCTTCAAAGATAAAAATCAAACTCTACAAATCAACATAAGCATGCAAAGGGGAATGATGCTGTACAGGACCAGAGCATGCAACAAGTCCTTTCTTCTGTCTCGCTTGTTGAAGAAGTTCTGTATTGAAGGAGACAAAAGAAAACCATGAAGCCTGTAGCACACGTTTACAGTTGCTGTTTTAGCAGGCAAACAGCCTTATTTTAATCTTATTACAACAAAGGAAAAAGCTGTTTGCTCCGTAATTCAGAGCATATCAATAGACACAGGGAAGGGCTGTCATATCCATCTCTTACATGCTGTATCCTCTGTCCCATTCCAAGAACTTTTTACTACAAGGTGTTGGCCACAGCATAAAGTAAGTAGCTAACAACATTTTACCAGATGAGAGAAAGAAGAAAACAAAATTTAAAAATTCCAGACCCCCACCACCAAACTCCACTAACCTTTTCTGTGGCAAAATGGAGTGTTTCCACAAAGACAAGGGGTATGTAAATAGTTCCACAGGACTTCCACCTATCTCTGCATTTTTAATTATCACAATACCTAGCCAGTTTCTGTATTATTTTTCAAAATATGTAAGAGCCTTTGCACTCAAGGCGTTTTTTCATTTCATAGTGGGGGATCTAAAACAAGGTGTCCAAGCTCCCAGAAAGCACCAAGAGCAGCACCTTGTGTGTGAACTCGCTTCTCTTCAATCCTCAGTAAAAAATGTCCATTTTACAAACACTCCCTCTACCTGACATTAGTGTAGTCTAGTGGAGATGATATATGCTGCAAAACTACCATGGCAGATACACCAGAGACAAAGAGCAACTACTTTCTGATTACATACATGAAAAGTAGGAAAGGACATTCCCCAGCTCCCCACTGATACTTTGTTGGCAATGCCCCCAATACTCTGCTCCTAGTGGAGGTCAGGCAAGTATGTTTAAAAGTATGAGTCAGAAGTCCCTTACAGAGAAGTGCAGCACCAGAGAAAGGTGTTTTATCCAGAAATGATTCTTACTATCCTAGAGATTTAAAGTTAAGACTGATTACACTGCATTTCTATACAATAGGCTGGCTGGGGAGAAAGCAACTGCTTAAAATATGAAAGGCTATGTGAGAAGGGGAAAGTGCCTTCACATGACCCCAGAACAAGGTGTTTGTCTATATAATTTTAGCTCTGTTGATCAAAAAAAAAAAAAAAAAAAGGAAGGTTGTAGCAAAGAAAGGTCCACATTCCACCCTTCCAAGCTGCAGTTCTTTTTCCAGTCTCTGGACAAAATCAGCTCAGTCTACCTGAGGCTCATTTGCTCACTAAGCAGTGAGAAATAATTTTTCATACCAAAGGAAATTGCTCTACTTATTGTTCTGATACTGTTGCTCTCTGAGGGCTCTGGAACATTAGAAACAGTGAAATTTCTTAACAGAAGGCATAAAACTGCCTGAATCCAGAGAGTGTTCTACGTGTTCCATGTGAAACATTTGTCTCTAGGTCTCTCTTTGGGTCAACTGCTCTTTTCAGCTGCACCTACTGCACAGGTACATGAAGATGTGTGAGCTGGGACTGAACCTTGCCTTGATTTTGTTGAACACCATCAGAATGTCATAGAAACAAAAGGAGTGGAGGCCTGACAGCCTATTGACTCTATGTTTGAGTGGAGGAATTTACCACATCTCCCTGTTGTACTGGAATGACTGAGGGCTGAAAGAAATTATTATGCTCCACAAAAACAACAAATACAACCATAGGAATGGAAACAAACAAAATCTCAGACCTAGAAAATCCTCGGACTTTGCAGATCTAAACCCAACCTTCACACACAGCCTGAACTAGAAATTAGGTACTTTGTCTTATTTCTGAAGCAGTTTGGATTTAAGATCAAAGTTGTACCTCAGACACATCTCTAAAAATAAACAAATAAACAAAAAAATAAATGAGAGGAAGCCCTGCAGGAACTGAAAAACCCGAAAACTGAAAAAAGAGGCATTAATACCTCTTAAAGTCTCATGATACGAAATCCAAAAGGAAGTTACTTATATCGAGACATAGTATTAGCAAAACTACTGGAATATCATCTTAATTTCTGTTGTCTTTACTTTAAGAAGGATGTCTGAAGTGGGAGACAGTTCACAGAGGTGATATAAACGGAATTTGAAATCTGAAAGCTTAACAGGAATACTAACAGGCTTAAGAACCTATCTTCCTATCCTGTTTAGCCAAGAAAAGGTTAAGAAGTAACTATCTAAAAGCACCTATATCAGGAGGAGTCTTTCGACAATATTTAGCAGGAAAGGCGATAATGAGATCTAATAGTTGGAAACTGAAGCTTGACTAATTCAAACTATAAATAGGGCACTTAAAAAAAGGCAAATAAGGAGATAATTAAGCATTAAAAGAACATCTAGAGACCTTGTATCCTCCTCATCACTTAAGGTTTTTTTTACATGAAGAGTAGAAATCTTTCTGCACATATTGTAGCTCAGTTATTGGACCTAAACACAGCAGTTACTGCTGAAGTTTTTTAACAGAAGTTATACCAGAGATCATTTTAGAAATTCAAAACGGTTGCTTCTGGCCTAGCTATAAAGCTATATACTTAAAGAGTGATTTTATCAGTGTTTGGGTGGTCTGTTGGTTGACAGCAGTGTTTTGTGTCAATACTGACTGCACACTGAGCTACAAAATACTACACTGCCATTGACTACAATTAGTAAGGCTATGTAAATGTGTTTCATGTTGTTTATGACCTCAGACACTAACTTTATGGAAGGCTATTTCACAGATATTTCAGGATTAATCACCTGTGCTTTTACAACGCAACAAGTCAGACTGGTGTGGAAATACTAAAGGAAAAGAAGCCTTGCAAGTTTAAAAATGTGCCAACCAAAAGAACAGAAAAACCAAAACAAAAGCCAAGGTGAAAGGCTGGATCACATTTTAAAAATACTGTGAAAGGAGTCTTCACTGAGAGGAAGCTTTATAAATTCAACACTATCCAGCATGCCGGCTAGCTGATGGGAAGGAAGCAAGTACAATATGTACCACCACTTTTGGTATCAAGAATCTCTACCTCCCTGCTTTATGCATCTGCCAGACACAGTAGGGAGGGCAAATAAGTAACTGCAAACCCAGCTGTGATCCTGGCTGTGGAGTGGACAGAAAGCAGCTCCCACAGCAGAAATAAACAGTACCAACTTCTGCAGTAAGGAAGAAACCCAAAAGATCTGGGGATAAACAGCACCAGTAGGGAGAAGAACTGCTGGAGAAAAACTCTTTCTGTGCTAGGTTATTTTGTGCCTACTTCAGGCAAAGCATAGGAATGTCCTTTAAGTGTGGCAGCTAAATCCTCCCCAGGCCAGGGGAACAGCTGAGCAGCCACACACACACATGCAAGGCAGGCCTGGGAGTTCACAGATGCTCAGACAGGGACCAGACATGGTCAGAAACTCTGCAGCGGCAGCTCCCATTCCCACCAGGAAGCACAGAAAGCTGGGCCACACAGGACATGTGAGACATGGCATGGAAGCATGTGACTGTAGGGTAGACTACATGGCCAGTGGCCAGCAAGGGAGTGAGTACAGGAATAAAGTAGGAATGCTTTAAACACAGTTCGCATCCAGAAAAGGGAGTGTGTGTGGAAAACAGCTGAGGACAGGAATTGGAGTGTCTTGTGATAAACATGGACTTCCCTGTCTTCCACCTGCAAAATCCCAAACCTGCTTGTCGGAGGGCAAAGCACAAAGTTTTGTTTGCTTCTGGCCTTCTTGTTCATTGCTGCTTAAGTAGCCCAGGAATGTAACACCTGACAAAAGTTTACTTAAAACATCTTTATTTCCATCAGAACTGCTTCCTCTCCAAAAAGGAGAATTCCGCTCTTCTTGTCCCCATCCTAATTCACCTCTCACTGGCCAACAGTGCTTGGCCCTTCCTATTTGTCAAATTCACCTCAGCAAGGAAGTACCTGTCTCTCATCTCGCCGTCAGCTCCAGTTTTTGGTCCAATATCAGTGATATGTCCTTCCTCCACTGGAGCATCCTTTTGTGCTCAGCTAAGCTCGTTCCTCCTCCTTTCCCACTGCCTCTGGCAGCACTCTTGCTCTATACTAGAGAGCCTGGGCATCACAAGTATTTGAGACCCCTCAGAACCTGGAAATAGCCACAGCACAAACACATTCCACTTGCCACAGCTGGTGAAATTCTGACCTTGTGTTGCAGAACGTAACTGAGCAATTCCAATAAAGTGGAAGGAAACACAGCACTTCCTGTCAAAAGAAACCCTCCATATTTGTGCCTGTCATGAGAAACAGGCCAAATGCTTGTAAAGGGGTGCAGGAGATGGGAAGGGAGATTCAACATACTGTATTTAAGAGTAATTCTCTTCAGTTAAAAACAACAGCTAGGAAAACTAAACCAGCTAGAATTCATTTAAAAAATAAAATAAAAAAATATAAACCCAGGGACTTCCCTGCTGTCTTCCATAAAACCAGAAATAACTCCTCACCCCGCCCCACCCCCTCCTCAGTCCAAGACCTTAAGCAGCCTTGTGCTGACACTCACGCAGGTGTGCTGGCAGTCTGATGGTGTCTTCCTCCATCCTGATCGCTTGAGGCACTGGGACATGTAGTGGTGACGAAGTGTAATTTGGTACCGGGCTCGCTGGAGGTGTGTACGAAATTCTTTCCTGCTGTTAAAAGAAAGTGGGGGGGGAGGGAGAAAAAGAGAGAGGACAACGTGAACTTTGGAACAGAGGTATGAAACCATGGCAGAGGAGGTGGATGTGGGTGGAAGGAAGGAAGTGTGTGCCTGGTGATGTGAGCAACACTGGTGATGCACCAGCTGCCCAGGGAGCTCCAGAGCACACACAGAACACTGGTGGCCAGCACTGCCCCATGCTACAGGGGAGACAAGCACCTTTTAGGGTGGCAGGATTATTTTTCAAAAGAGCCATGAAGTTTCCAAGGGTCGTCTCAGAAATTTGCCAAGGGAGGCTACAGGAAGTCACATGGAAGTGGGGAGACTCCAAGGGTTTTATGCCAGTGAAAATGTGACAGCAACTCCATAATACACACATGAATACCACTGAAATGCCAAAACCATTTAATCTTACACTAACAAATCAGCCATGATCTGAACAAGCCAAGTGTTTAGCACTATACTTCTTCCTACCATTTTAAAGACTTTAATCTATAACCTTTGTCATTGCTGCAGAAAAACACATCACTAAAGGCTACTCTATTTACCATCAAGTAATGTAGTACTCTTGTTTTTGCTAAACAAGTTACTATTTACCTTCTTTGAAGTACTTTAACTTAAAACCAAATACAGTCAAATAGAGTTAAAGGGCACCTTGTGAATGTTTTATTAGTTTCATAATTTTCACAATTAGGTTTTTACTTATGAAAATGCCTGACAAGAAATCTAAGACTGAAACTTCATGTTATCTGATGGGAAAATTCTTCCATATACTAAGCTTCCAACATTGTACTCCAACCATAGTACAAAAAATACCCTTTTGTAGATAAACATAGCTACAATTTTGCAGGAATATAAAAAAAAAATCCATTATCATATGCTTCCTGGAAGGTAATGCATGTTATTCTCCAGAACTACCCTACTGACATGCAACGATGCCAGTGCAAACAGCATGGATTTACATCCCTGCACATACAGAAGCAGAAGGAGCTACTGTAATTTCTGAGCATTTGCAGGACAGTACGAGTGCAGCCTCTCACCCCAACCTTGATCTCCAGCAAATGGAAAAAAACAAATTTGGTGCTGGACCAAAAGAAGGTAATTGCTTCCATGACAAACCACAGCATTCTCATAGCCGTAAGACAGGAAAATAGACTGAGGCTGATAGAGGCACCTGCAGAATGTAATGTAAGCACCCTTGCCACCAAAGGGAAGGGTAGGTTTGCAAAAAACTCCGCAGGCAGATTAGGTGATGTCCAAAAATAAAAGGAACACTTACAAAGTCTTGTGGCCACTGCTTCAAAGCAACCCCAGTTCATTCTTTTACAAGGTACTGTCTGCTGCTCAGGAGCTCAGGCAGAACAGAAGTTTAGCCTCAACATCAGGAGACTCACCACAACAACCAATAACCACATGGCAGAGAAGACTGACAGCATGAGAAAACAAACTATTATAGGTTTAGACAGAGTGAGAAGACAGGTCTGTTTCACTCCACCATCACTCTTATTTCTGCAAGCATGGCCCCTGTGGCTGTCAGCTTGGTACTTTTTAAAGAGAAATTGTTCAGTTTTATGTTCCTGTCTTCCAAAAACTCAGTTTCTTTCTACTCATGACTGTCCAGACGACAGCAACCCAATAGCTTGGATGAATTCAGTTTTTTGCAGTTACCAAACAGGGATGTTCACCGTGACGCAACGGAAGACGCACCTGTGGAGCTACAAGGCATTATTTGGTTTTCAACTTCCCCAACTCAAACCAGCTGGCTCTTCCCATTCCAAATGTGTGGCTCTCCATGCCCATCTGCACCTCTCACCCTGGTGCAGAGCACCCCTGGAGGGAAGGGAGGCCAGGCAGTTTCCAGCACTTCCTGCTGCAATCCACACCACAGATAATCGAACCACAGTGCAGCTGCTCGCCTTATTCGTGGAGATATTTATAAAAAGAGGAACACTCCTCAAACACAGCCACACAGATGCCTGCCTCTGGTAATGGGCACTAGAGGATAGGTGGGAGACCCAAAGTCCTTTTCTTCCCTCCTGAAGAATGCAGGATATTGTCCAAGGTCAGGTCATGTTTCATGTTCATTGAATCACCACTGCAAAGACAAAGTGGCTTCAAAGGGTCTCCTCACTGTCCAAGAGCAGGTGGAAAATGAAATTTAATCCAGAACCCATCCACTTCCCTCAAGACCCAGGAGGTGCTGTATCAAACCAAGGTATTATGCTTCCAGTATGTGCTGCCTGTACTGATCAATCTCCTAAAGGCATACTGTAACTTGATTTATAACATGACAGTTTCATTGAGGTTTACTGTATTAAACAAATGCATTTGATTAATTGTTTCCTAGTATTCATAAGGATAGGACAGCCAAAACCAAACAAGATATGGAACTGCAGTTACTTTTCCCACGTATCTTGGATGTCCACAGTACTGTGTGAATTACTATTTGCAGAAGGCATTTTACAAGGCACGAAGGGGAGTTAGCTATCCAATTCCTATTAGTGCCTTTGAAATGCCCTCTCTTGCTAATCCTGCATTTTTCTGTCAGCACCTTTGGCCTAAATATCAAAGCAATTTACAGACATTAGGTAAGTCTTTTTCTTTTTATTAGACACAGAGACAACCTGAGTTACAGCAAGAGCACAGCTCAAATGAGCGAAGTAATTTCAGAGTTAAGCTGTCTTGGAAAAGGACAGCATGTGCCTCTCAAGGGCAATACATTTAACAATTGCATGCTGAAAGAGCTACCCTTTAACTGTCCTGGACAGATTTCCAAAAAGTGTGGAATGGTAATGGCACAGGAAGGTCAAGACACTGGGCTTGTGGAAAAAATTAGCTTAATCCCTGTTTGCAGCATGGGGCAGTAACGTGTCTGGCAGCAGAACTGCAAACACCAGTCTAGCTCTGCAACCTGCCCCTGCTCTGTGCTCAGCCACACGCAGTGCCCAGCCTGCACAGTCAATGCACAAGGTCACATGCGCTCCTCCAGGCTTTCTGAGGCTCTTTAGAGTCATGTTTCCAGGAGGTACCTATTGTGCTCACACCACTGAGAATGGATTGCATTAATCTTCACAGCTCCAGAACTGCCCAGTTCTTCTCTCTGTGGAATCCACCAAACAAAAACATGGCTGGTGTCTCATGCTTCTAAGGTTATGCAACCAGATACTCTGCTACCAGAAATTTTTCTGAAAGCGTTTCCTAACCAGTCAAGTTTAATATTTCCCTTTGTATTAAGGCCAAGAATGGTAGGCCTGTTCAAGCCACAGCTTGGGAGGAAGGATAGGTAGTGCTGGTAGAACCTGCATGAACCTTGCATGTTCTTGAGCAAACAACCTTGCTGCAGCTTAATCTACTGGTAAAAGAAACTAAATCAATACACATTTGATGTGGTCCTGTGAGATTTTTGGTGATGAGTGCTAAGAAAGAGCTTGGTACTACCACATTCCATATTCACCACCTGCCAGAGGACTCTATAAACATCTAAACCTGTAAGTGACCATATGCTCAGCCCCAAACAATTACCAGCTAAGAAATTTCAAAATAGAAACTCCTGAGCATTTTGCCAGTAGCCACAAAGAGGTGACTAAAACAGATGGCATATTGCTTGCTGTCATAATTTTTGAACATGTCTTCAGCTCACAGGGAGTCAAGAAAGTTTCACCATTAAATTTCATGTTGCTTGCAGTAACTGAAGAGCTACATGAAGTCAATTTTTATGGAAGATCCTCTGTGGGGTTTACTCTGGTGGCTGGTGCTCCAAGAGTGCCACCTGGACAACCAGCCAGGACTGCTGAGAGTAGGACATACCTGTCCAATTGAGCAGAGACAGGCTGAAACATATGGCTAAAAATCAAGAGAATCTATGGGTTTTTTTCTCTTTACTAAATATTCAGCTGCTGAGAATGCCATAGATCAAACCATCCTGTCTGAATCAAAAGCTATACTGACCACTGACTATGTAGCAGGCATGTATCTAACAGCTGACTAGACTCCCAAAGCTATCAAAGCACACACTGATTTCAGTTTGAAGAATTGGGGTATATCCTTTACTGACAAAATCTACCTGAACAGAATTTTCTCTGTCAGGAACACAAATAATTCATATTACTAAAATAAAAACCTTAACAAACAAACAAAAAAAATATCAAAATTAAATTTAAAAGTCTAATGGTTGAGGATGAGAGAGGCTTTAAATAAAAATAGCTTCAGGCTTTTGATATAATTGCACCCTTCTAAACTCCAAAGCAACAGCCTTGCAATCTGATAGTCTTTTAGTCCCTTTAGTAAGTTCACTCAGATGGCAGGCACAAAGAATATACGTGTTTTTGTAGAAATGAAAATAAAATATGCAAGAAATTCTACTAGGCAAGCTCTTACGTTGTCCCAGTGATTATTTCAGTAGCTAGACATATAGTAAAACTACCTTCTTTAATCAATAAAGCAAAGAAATGCAATACCTAGGCAGCAGTTTTCAGGAAACCAAAACAGCCAATGTGGTCTGCAAATACCTTGTGCTGGACAGAAAAGGCAGCTGACCCTAATCACTGCATAAAAACTTTCTCTTATACTGCACATAATGATACCACATAGGGAAAAAGAAACTGAGAGTGAAAGGTGAGACACATTTGTCTCCCAGGATGCTGGTGTACCTGTGCAATGAAATGAAAAGACAGGCCAAGAGACCAGGAGCCAGGGGGAGCCTGTGAGGGTCTGGTTTTCCTGCTGTGGATCCTTCTAGGAGTAGGTGGCTTAGTATAGCAAAGGAGGGAAAAGAGCCTTAGAGACAAGGGTGGCTGGGAGGAAATTATGTGTTTTCAGGAAAAATTCAGAAGGCTCTGAACCACTGGGCACCCAGCAGGGCAATGACTGCAAACCAGCCACAGAGCAGTACAGGGGAAAACAGCAGGAGATTCAAGTAAATTAATCCTTAGGAAAGAAAGTGAGAAGAGGAAAGGGAAGGAAGGCAGATGCACTGTTCACCAGTGGCTTGTATGCAATATCATAGCTGAATATGAAAGTCCAGAAGACCACTACAAGATGAATTACATGGTCTAACATAGGGAGCAGGAAGGAAATCAGAGCCTCTAATGGGCTGTATAGCACATTTGGGGACTTTGGTTAACATTCTAGATTGCATACTCCCAACTTCTGCCAGGAACAAAAAGGCTCAGGCTCCAAAAAGAGCCAAGTAGAGCTCTGCAATAACAAGGTATGAATTCAACTCGCTACTTCCCTCCCTTCCCCCAGCTGCTGTCATCTTCTTAATTTCCATGGCAGACATCTCCTAATTTTTGATCCCATTAATATAGCAATTCACATCAAATCTACAGCAGCATAATCAGCACAGTATCAGTAATTAGAGAAATTAAAACAAACACAGCTCTCTGGAATGGACCTTATGCAAAGCAGCACTGGGAAAAGATTAACATCTCGTTTCCTGGGCAGAAAGCAGAGATTGTGTCAGTAACCTTAGCAATTTTGTGAAGTACAGTTCCTCCCTGACTCCTCCCTCCAGCCTGTCCTCCCTGCACAGGGGCAGGTGATGGCTCTCCTCTCATGCCTCAATCCTTACTCAAGCAAATAAACAAACACAGTGGCGCAATGGTTCATCACAAAGGGAACGGGAAAGGAGACAGTGGGGAAGTTCATGCTTCTCCCATAGTGATTATAGCCACTGTCTTAATTAAATTAAAATTATACAGACAGCAATACCAATGCACTAGAGTGCTATGAAAAGGCAGCTTGAGGAGGTCAATGCTGTCATTGGTAATGCCATTATACAGTTGCATTACTGTATAAGCACCCCAAAATATTTCAAATTATCAAGTGTGGAAGAAGCCAAAAACCAGGTTAACCACATGCTCAAAAAGTATTTCTTTCCTGCTAATATTGGGGAATAGAGAATAGAACAGGCTGTATGAAGGATCAGTCAAAGGATCAGACATTTATATTTTTAATAACAAATTTTATCTGTAGCTCTCCCAGCTAGGCAGCAGAAAATACATGAGAGGCAGAATCTGTTTCAGGATTTGGAATTGGAATCATCATTCTCCAAATGGGAGGAAAGCCTTATCTATCCACCCACCCTTCTGCAGCAAGGCTCCAAGAAGAGGCAGTAAAGCTGGGAAATGGCCCTCCTGACCTACTTGTTCAAGGCAGGAGTTAACTACAGATTCCACTGCCTGACATTAAGAAACTACCTGCCCCCAACCCTTTTCAACATGCAACTCCAAAATTTGCATCCTGAGGTTGTCACTGCAACGCTCCTCTGAAGAACTTGCTACTGACCTTTGTTTAAGCAGGGCATGGAAAAAGCTGGGCCACTCCTGTAAACCCACATGGTCCCCTTGGCATCTATACCACGATTTGTTAGTACACTCACACCACACAAAGCACCACAGAAGGCTCAAGGGAGACAGTTAATTGTAGAGCTAGGGAAAAATTCCCACATGAGGCTTTGAAGTACTGTGACCAGTGAGTAAGCAGCACAGAAGCATGGAAGGCAACAGCAAAGAACTTTCCAGGCTTAGCTGCACATCAGAGATATCTCACTTCACTTTTTGTGTTCTCTTTTCTAAAACAGGCAGGGCTAAGGAGCCTCATCTCTGTAACATACGGTGGTTGTACAACCCTGCCTGTGTGCGTGGGAATTAACACCCTGAACACCCTTACTGCAGTCATGTGCTCATTTCAGGGCAAGATTCCTGGAGGCCATGAAACTGAGATGGGAAGACTAAGGGGAAACATGGTGTACAGGGAGCTGCCCTCTCATGTGCTATGGGAAAGCTTCTCTTCTCCATCTCAGGGCTGGCATAGCACAAGTGTTTTTACTTGGTTGCATTGCTGAGCTGTCAAAGTCATAATGTTGCTATGCATTCAAACACATATCCAAGGACAATCATAATTACTGATCTTCCTACCATGGATGTGCATTGCTTTCTGAACATTTCTACTGAAGCTACAGTTACTATGAACAGGGTCCTTCACAAAAGAGGATATTACAAATATTTACATAGCACAAATCACAGGTCAGAACTGTCACAAAGACGAGGTCAATTCATTCACTGTCCTGGGATATCTAATTGCCCATCCATTAACTAGAGGAAAAATCATGGGAGAGTAATTCACATAAAAGTCATAGCTTCTTTCAACCCCCAGTTACTGATGGAAACAGAATTCCTGTGGAGCTGCAACATCCTGAAATATACATTTTAAAAATACCACTTACAAATATGAGAAATTGCCCTTCTTGGTCCCATTGCATGGCTGGATCCTGCTCCTGTCTTTACCTGCAAAATTCTTCAGTGAATTTTATTTATTTTGAAATAGTGTTTCTGGTCCAGATATACACTGATGGAAGTAAAATCACATACAGGCCTCAGTCTTCCTCTTCTCCAGTAACTTAAGATTACTGTCCCTCCTTATCTATTATCATCTTACTATTGGCATACACAGCACCCCTGCATTTGCAGCACTGCATTTCTCCACACTTCAGACTTCTGGCAGACTTTCCATGAAAAAGGGCATGCCAAATGCCCAGAGAAACCTGGGAATGCCATGCTGAGGTCTAATGCTACACCTTACAGTTTCTGGCTCCTGAAGATTCAAGTAGTGCCACAGTAACCCAAGCACACACAGCATGGCAGGGAAGTGTGCTACATCCCCCTGTTCCAAAACACCTCTAAGTAGGTAAAAACAATTTTCCAGAGACAATCTAGGCCAGTCTGGGGATAGGACAGCTATAATAAGGGCTGCTGGTTAAAAAATGGACAAAGCGACTTGAGTAAACTAAACAGAATCCTCAGTGAGAAAAGACAGCCAAATAAAACACCCATTCTCAAAGACTGTCTTAATAAGCCAGTCCAAAAACAAGAGATCATGGATATTTGCTACCATAAAATATCACAGAGATTTGGATTATTCAACTCCCAACTCATTAAATGCAGAGGGGGGGTCCTAGAAAGGGCCATACTTGAGCTGACCTTGACTATTGTACAGATACTGAATATGGAAGAAACTTTAAACTACAATCTTCCTCTCCCCCTATTCTTTCACCTACTCCAGCTACTTACTTCAATGTGAATAACATTAAGATCAGTGTGACTAGAAAAGGAAACTCTAACTGACAAAAGGAGTGTACAAAAAAACAGCTGGTGGGATTTCACTCAGAATATTGCATCCTGCGATCCCAACATTCGCAAGCTCTTCATTCTGCACCATATACACACACACCTCTATGTATGCAAGACAGGCAAGTTTTACAAGAGACAAATTATGTAGCTTGTAAGAAAGGAATAAAGAAACTACTGAGATGGACAGAAGAAAGGACAGATACAGCCCAACATCCAAAAGGAAGTAAAAACAGAGGGAAGAGAAGGTAATCTGGATGACATATTGCAGAAGGATAAGATACTAAGAAGCTGTGATTAAAACATAAAGATGCACTGGGAGACCACTGAAAGAAGCTGAGTTCCATAGAAAGAAAAAAAATCTGCAGCAGGTCAGCTTGTACAAAAATTGGATTTTTAATTTTTTCTTAAACAAGCTATTTTGCAGCTTTTGTAAGGTCTCTCCAGTCAGCAGTCTAATGGTATGAGAATGCAAAGCAGAAGAAACCAAACTTTCTATTGATCATCAGACACCAGAATACTACTTCGAAAAAGGAAACAAACCACCTGGGAGATAGCTTGAGGCACAGTAAAATCTTTTATTTCCAATAAAAGACAGTCCTTCCAGCATAGACCATCAGGACTGGCAGAACTTAGGGGAGTTTTAAAATATATTTGTACAGAAATAGATGGCCATGGTACTGCGTATCTGATCCAAAAGAAGAATAGATGTGCTTTCATATGTGTTCAAAGAGAAGCTGAAGCTCCTGAGCAAGACATACTTTTAAGAAGTGGTAGATGACAGGAAAAGAGCAGAGCCCGAACTCAACAATATGGTCCATATTCCACGGACAATGACAGGGTCAAGTGACGGCTCTTTATTAAATGCTTTCTCCTCCATTAATGCTGCACACTCTAATGATTTGCCCATTGCTATTAACAAATCTGCCATGTTCCTGCCTGGAGCTAGTAAGTAATGAACTAAGTGGGTGAATATTCTGTTGCGTAAGGAGCGCTATTAGCAATCCTTTCCCAACTGCTCTGAAAACAAGAGATGCCTTCCAGGTATGACCTGTCCATGTGACATGGTACACCCCACACAGACCTTATTCCTTCACTCTGGAAATTCCAGGGGCACTCCCAGCACTCAAAGAGGAGTAAGAAGTGGATTACCTCATGTATAGGGGTGCCATATGGGGCTGGGCACCAGATGGCAGACAGCAGAGCACAGGACAGAATAAGCTCCATGGAAAAGATTTGAAGAGAAATGGTGAGGACACACATCTTGCCTGTTCCCAGACCTGCTGTGATCTCCAAAACAACTTGTGGTACTACCACAGCCCTCACTGCCTTGGTTGTGCCAACAGGACAATGGGATAAATGCTGAGGGCCACAGGTGTGTCAAGCCCTGTGACCAATCTCAGTTTAGCTGCTTTCCTTCTGCCACAGCTTTTCCTGTTGGTTAAGTTCCCCAATTGTTTTAATTGTTCCTTTCAACCTCTGCATCGCTTTTTGTTCTTCCTCAAATTATTATTTTGTTTTAGCTCATAATCCTGAAGCATTGGTTGTGATGTTGTTCCTGGCAGAACAGAAGTGCTGAAGTTTCACTCTGGTTATCTTTGGCTTGTTTTCACAACTAAGCATTACTGGTTCACATGTGAATGGACGCTGAAGTGACAGCCACTCCACCCTTACCATAGGACTGCCTCTGACCTGCAAATATTGCCTCACTACAGAAGTGAGAAGCTTGGGAACTGAGCCAGCTGAAATAGAGTAAACTTCAGATATATTTAAAAAAGAGAGTAAAGTGCTGGTCTTAAGCCCATTTTAACTCAATCTGAAGGCTTATTCACAGTCCTCATTACTACACTATTTAAATATGTCCTATAATACCTTTGGCACTTTCTTGCAATAAAGGGAAGTGTTATTACACTCACCTTTACAAGTGGAGGGACCAAAACATAAGCGGATTAAGTACCCTTTCAGGGTACGGAGGCTGAGGAAAAAACTACTTTGACATCTTAGAAAACAGTATGCTCTCCCAAGAACTCTATTTGGCTGTGAACCCCACAGTTAGGACTTGACATTCATACAGTGATAGCACTCAGAAGCAAATAAACACCGTGCCATTTACCAAAATGTTCCAGAAATAGTGAGCAGAGAACAGCCCTGATGAGCTCAAAGCCAAAATAGTCAAGATAGTGAAGCACCAGAGGAAAGGCCTGTTTGAATCTGAATTTACAGTTAGGAACAGAGGTGCAGGAAGAAGCAGCAAGTTACCTAAATTCCATTTCAACCCTCTACCCACAAAGTCATGTTTCTGGGGTTATGCTGCTGCTCTAGAAACAGAAGGATGAACTACAAGAGAATAAAATGACATTGACAGCTTGAAAGAACTCTCAGAATGCATAATTTCATTTTGCATTTTAGCATTGATTTTAAACGTCCTCCTCACTGGAACTTCTGATTTCTAACATTCCTCCTTGTCAACGCATTGACTGAACTCTCTCATCTCACAAGTGGCAGCAGAGGTGGCCTAAATCAGAAGAGAGCTTCAAACCCATTCCAGAAACACATCCCTCCTTTGCCACAAGAATCAGGACAGAGGCACTCCAACCCTTCCCACGGTTATGCAACAGCACAGATCCATTTGGGAAGGCAGGTTTCTTCACCCATCCCAACTCACAGCTACACAATCTTAAATACCAGCACAGCTCTCTCCTGGTACAAGCAAAGCAAAACAGGGGGACATCAATCACCCCCAGTTAATCAAGAAGGGTGTGTTTAACACCAGAGCTGAGCTGTGAGACTGCCAGAGGAGATGGGGGAAGGAAAAAAAAAACAAGTCTGCTCAGAAGAGCCATGATAAAATGCTTCTTCTGTTCCTACAGCCAAGAAGATGACTGAGACAATATTCCCGTCATTTGAGGGAATGTTCCGCAGCAAGTACTCCAAGCCCCTCTTCTACCACATGGTCATCCTCACAGTTCACCTCACACACAGCAATGGTTGAAGTTTTCATTAGGAGAAAATTAACCTGTTTTTTTTTAAGCTGGCAACAAAGACTAAGACTTTTCCTGGCATTTCTCCTGTTTATACAGGACTTGCCAAACCGGTTGTGTGATTTTTATACTGCTTTCTTTTCCACAAAGTCCTTCGAAAGGCAGAATAACAGAAAGCAACCAAGGAAGAAGTTTGGTTATATAGGTCCAAAGATCAACCCTTGGTAACACAGTTGAAAAATCAAAAATTAACCAGAATCTTCCTAAATTTATTTTGACTATCCAAAGACCTTAGTTGTTTATATTTATTATTAGAACTGTGTTGAAGTAGAATAGCTGTTTTGGATAGTGGAAGGCAGTCCCATTTAAAATTGTTTAACAGCTAAAGAGATAAGTTATATGGCAAATATGATGGGAAACTGAGGCACAGAGTAGTCAAATGGACTGCTCAAGGTAAGCTGAGGCACAGATCAAGGCTTCTGAGCAACCAGCTGGTTTCCTGCATAGTCAGTCCTGTCACTTCTACATCACACATGTCTAATTCTCAGCCAGTGCTGGGGTATGGATGCCTGAACTCCAACAGCAAACAGTTCTGAATCCCAGAAACTGATGCCACTTTAGCCTCCTATAAGGCACTATGCAGAAAATTATTCATCATTGCCTGGCTCTAAGTCTGCTGCCAGGTGTCTGAAGACCAAAAGTGGTAACAAATGTTAGTAAACATTTCCTTCAATACATGCAATCTGGCTAAAATCAAAATGTTACACCAAAATAGCCTTTTCAATTGCTACACAGGGGTTTTTTTTATGCTAAGGATTGTTGTTTTGTTTTGGCTTTTTCCAGAATAACAACCTTGAGCACAGCAGCACACTGTGCTCCTACACTTTTCACCTGGCCTTTGATTCTGAAGAAATTTCTGTTCTGATATGAATTTTGCAATCCACTTGCACAATCCTGAAGCAAAATTAAAACACAAGTTTAGCTTCCTGTTTGGAGGGCTCTTGCCTTGCTCTAAGGTCAAAATCTACCCCCAGAACAACAACAAAAACCTATAGGCATTATTAAAAAAAAAAAAAAAAAAAGGTAAAAAATCAGTGGCATGCACCAAACCCATCACCCTACCCCTAGCCCGGGGTGTCCCACTGTTTGCTCAGGTGTCCCTATCTCCTCCGACGGCACAGGAAGCACGGCTTTCTCCCGACACCGGCGATGGCTCCGCTGTCTCAGCCGCGAGGCCACCGAGCGCACACAGAGCTGCCACTCCACGGCCCCAGTTTAACTGACACGGCAAATACTCCATTTCACTGGGCTGTATAATAAAGGATGAGATAAAACCTTGAGCAAATAAACGGGCAAAGTTCGAGCCTACAGCTGCTCCTCACGGGTAACTTTGAGCTGACACACCTGCTGCTTTGGCAGCCGGTTCAGCTCCCTAAGGCTTGGGCTTTGCAGGGCTGGGTGATGTGCTTACACAGGATCTGCCTGTCAGCCAGAAAGATCCCAAAGTGATTTACAAACAATTTATTAGGGATTTACAATCTCACTGCACAGCAAATGAATGGGCACCACTCCTCACACACCTGCAACCAAAAAGAAAAAGAATTCACCAGATTCCAGTTACACCAGAAAGCTCTTGAGGGTCCTTAAAATCACCTTGAAGTAGAATAACCTCCTAACCCTGGCAAGCCCCACAGAAATACCACCCACAATGTCTGTAACCTGCCTGAGTGTCCAGCTCCCTCAGTGGCCACCATGCAGGAATTAAATAGTAACATCTGCATTCATAACCACATAGCAGTGCAAGAAAGGATCCCTCAAAACAGACTGGATGCTGGTAAGTCATGTGCATTAGACTTCATAGGCATAGTGAAGCCATCCCACAGACTCCTCCTCTACAGCCTGCATCCTTGAGCTGCTTTCAGGCTCAGACAGATGGACATCCCACTGACGGCAAGTGTAATTCTTCACACCAGGAGAATCCAATCAGAATTAGACACTGGGTGCGTGATGGGATGACATCCACGCAATAAACTGCAGTTGTCATGCAGTCAACTACAGACCACTCTATTTGCCTCCTGCCTTCAATCCAGTGCTAAAATTACATAACTTTGTGAGCCGCAACAAAAAATAAAATGTACTTTTAAATTTATTTAGTTTCTCTTCTTCCTATTCCCATCCAAACTGGAATCATAGTAAATGATCCATGGTCCCAGAGTGGAAATATTAAATCTACTAATACATTTAAAAGCAGAGCAAGCCTGGTTTGGATGGAAACCTAAAACTTTTCACTGGCTTAACTGATGTAGGTGAAAGCGGGGACAGTCTTTTAAGCAAAGCTCTGCTATCTTTCAACACACGCAAACATGCATGCACATACGCTTATGCTACAGATGCATATAATTATATATCTGTATTTCAACTTTACTCTTAATGCCAAAAATTATAGTATTAATCAGAAACCTGTGCTGAAACTCAACTCAATCTGCAAGTATGCAAAAATAAGTGCAAGATCTTAGTATTTGACATTTGAGCATGAATGAAGCTCAAACAAACCCTGTGAGCAAGCATATACATTCCTACTGACAAGAACTAGAGATTTTGCTGAACACTGGAAACTGCAAACATGGAAAACACAGATACTGGTATCTTCAGGGAACAGAACTACCTGCTCCTATTACTTGTAATACCCGGCTGGTGACACAGTCTGTGATACCTTGCAGCATGATAATACCCCTTGTCATAGCTAAGCTTGTAATTACAGAACAAATGGGAAAAAAAAAGACCAAAAATCCCACCACAAACAAAAAACAAACAAACAAACAAACCTATCAAAAAACCCCCAAAACATCAATCCTCTGAGGAGATGCATACACCACCCCTTGGTACATCAGAAATTATTATCAGATGTACACAGAGCTCCTAGTTTGGAGATAGAATGAGGAATCCTGTTACTAAGAGACAGGTGGAAATCTAGGGGCACAAATTCTCTAGTACATGGGAGAAAAGAATAATGGGAAACAGTGCTACCTCAGAGATATAGCAGAGAACATGAAAAAGAATCACATCTCATTGTTGAGGACGGAAAGGAAACACAAGATACCCATGAAAGCAAGTGAGAGGAAACACCACAAGCCCCCTTGTCTGTAGAAGCAGCAGACTCTTACCTTCAAGAGCTGTGAATGTCAGAAAAAGCATAAACATCTTGGTTTTTTTGAAGGTGGTGGGGCTTCTTCCACCCCCACCACGGAAATACAAATTCTAAGGGCACTAACTGTGCAGACTTCAGTAAACCCTGCAAATTCAAATACCTCAGCAAGCCCTAGAGATGAGAGGGAGAGATGGAGTTTTCACTATTCAGAATACAGGTACTATTAATACAATGAAGGCAGGGTTTTTTTCCCTGAAAGAAAACCATTTTATTCCACCCTCATACTCCAGCAACATTAGTCCTTTTGATTAAACCAAAATTGGAAGATTCTTTTGGTCAGCCAACACCAACTGCATCTGAAATATTACTTAGATAAAACCACCTTCATTCTTTACAGAGACACAACTCAACACTAATCTTGTTATAAAACTCATTGCTATGCAAGGTGTCATCTAGAAGCTCCTTTGTCTTGTATTAATTTGAACTAATTTATCTCAATACTCATGAGAACAGACACTGTACCAAACATACAGTATGGCATTGATCTCAGAAGTGGTGTATCAGCCCAGAACAGCCACCCAAAAAGGTCATTCTGAAGTCAGTGTTGGCTAGTAAATATTACAGCTGCGTTAGTAAACGGGAGTCAGTTGTAATCGCTTCCTTTGAATTTACACTGGACCACAAATTCCCATCTAGCCAAAGGCCTGGGTTTAATGAACAACTGCAGGGATTTCACTCCTGTTCCTTACTGCCCTGTCACCAGGAGTTACAATCCCAAAGCATTTTCGGCAAAAGGGAACGCATGAGTGCTCTTTACCCATCCCAGAGCAAAGTCCAGGGGCCACCTGAAGCCACTGGGGGTCAAACCTAGGCAAAAGTGACCCTCAGGTTAAGCAGAGGCATTTGATTAGCTACACAGAGCTGCTGAATTAATGGAACTGGGATTACTTACACTCTACTATTTTCCTAACTGAAGCATTGGCAACAAGGAGTTTCAACCACTTCAGCTCAAGAAGAAAGCAGTGCTCTAGTGAAGGTAAGAAAGGGTATGCAAACAGGAAAGGGACTAATGGAGAAATTGGAGTTACCAGGTGTATTGACAGAAAAGCAAGGACAAATCTTTAGTGCTCAGTCTCTCAAGGTGTTTGGTTTCCTCTTACTAAATAACGCTATTTAAGGCATGCAATCTAGACCACCATTCAAAAACAACCAAAAAAATACCACACCACAGTTCCCTATTCCAAAAAATCTAGCCCAAGTTACAATTTGTGTTTTCATATATTATGTACACATTTGACATATCTATGTTTCCCATATCCACCAATTATTAAACTTCTGCCAGCCAATCTGTACAACAATGAGGGAAATCCCAGGTACAAGTGCTTTGTTCCCTGACACAGATTTACAGGGCAAATTGTATCATTAAAGAACATTATTATCCACACGACTATCTTTTTCTTTGTATTTTTTTCTACCTATAAATTTCTGACATTTGTATCAGAGAACAAGGGAAGAACAAACAAAAAAAGCTTTGCTCAGTTGTACACACAGACACTAAATCTAGGCCAAGAGTAAATCCTCAGCATCCAGAAAGACAGGATTAATTTCTAAACATAAGGCAGTAGTTACCCATGCTAACTATCACTGAACTGTCCCAGTAAAGATAGCAAGAGCCTAAATAAGCTTTGATGGCTGAGAAGCAGAACCCAGCTGAGCCTTGAGAGCAGACTGGGAAAGGCCACATGGATTTCCTCTGCACTGGAGGTTATGATTCTCTAAGGCATCTATACGGTCTTTGGCCGAAACACCAACTCACTCTTCAGAAAACTTCAGGTCTATATTAAAAAAATCCATACGTGATTATTTCATATGATATATGAGTACATTAAGGATAACTGTACAAACTGTAGATGTCACATGCTGTTTCATTGCTTTTGTTCAGCTAGACTACAGCAATATAGTTCTTTATTCAAAGACCTTTGAAGCCAAGAGGGGAAATCTTACAGGAAAAAAAACCAAACAAACCAGAAGTTATTTCTTCAGTTAAATTTTAATTGGCCTGAGGCAAGATTTCCTTCACCACTGTAAATCCCCGAAGTCTACCTGAACCTTGACCTCATTTTCTTAAAGTTTCATGCAAAAAACAGACTTTCAGACAACCTGGACTCTTCTTAATATCCTTACCACAGGAATGGCTGTTCACACTTCTCTTTATGGCTGCTGAAGTGTATCTCATGTCACCCATTCTAAGTTAAGATTTCAGGTGGGGAATTAGCAGCAGGGACAGACAGATTCTCAAGAACTGAAAAATGCTGCTCTCAGGATGACATTACAATGAAAAATCATAGGAGAAATTTCCTGCCTCTCTCAACTATGTCAAAACAGAATTTTATCAAGTACAAATCCTGTCCAAAGTTTCTCCTCCATGGCTTTCTGGAGGTAACAGTACAGCATATTTCTTTTTTAACCAGTGTCAGCTGCTTCTGTCAAACCACAAACATTTGATCATGGAGTCCTCAATAAATGTTCAGCATCAGGTAATTTGGGAGGTAACTAAACCATGGCACAAGAGAAGGATTCCAGCACTGAAGGAAAAGCCTGTTGTTACATGACAGGTCACAGCTACCTCCCTTTGGACAGAGCTGAGAGAGAACCAGCCTGTCTCTCCCTAGGGTCATTCCATTAATGCTCCTTGCTTAATCCTGCCTCATGTCCTGTGCCACATCCTTCCTAGCAAAACATGAAATCAGCAGGAAACAGAGATGGTTTAGGGACTACACTGTGCTGCTGCTGAGCACGAGCCTGCTCATGGCCACAACAGCTAAATTTAGTACAAAAGAGAGGGGCTGGAAGAAGAGATGCCCTGCACCAGCCCATTTGCTCTTTTCCTCCCTCCCTTCCCCTGACCTTTCAGGAAGCAGAATCACTTCCATGCCAGGCAATGAGGGGTTGAACACCGAGCTGAGCAGATGTTGCAAGCTTCTGACAGAGGGTAATGAACACTAACACACAGAGAACATGCTGGAGCATCACAGGAGCCATCGTCTGAAGGAAGCCGCAGGGTGATTCTGCCCAGCTGAGCTGGGTTCACAAAATGCACCATGGCAATGGACTTCCTGATGATTAAAGCTGCTGGGGGCTAATTTCAATTACCTGGAATCCAGGCAGATGAGAATGGCCCCTCAGCTCTACACCACTCAGTCTAAGCCACATGCCAGGTGTAAATTCACAGCACAATTTAGGCTATGAAGGGGATGAGTCTCTTTGTCCCCACCTGCCTACAGAACAAGAGGTCCCTCCAAAACAAGCCATTCTCTACCAACAAATAAAGTAAGTCCCACTGTCAAAAATTCCTACCACCCGCTTTTTGGTTTTTTTTTTCCTGGAATGGAAAAATACATTGTTTTCTATTTTTAACCAAAATTTGTTTGCAGTCCTAATTTCTTTGCTTTCTAATAAATAATTTTTACCTCAGTACGTAGATGCCGTTAAGAAAGCAGGTTTCAGATACAAGGAAAATCTAGCTCAGGAAACCACAACAGACCCCAAGTTCACTGAGACCCAAAAATCACTGAGGTGGGAATCTCAACTTGTCAGTTTCATCCTTTAAAGAAAATGACAATGTTCTAACTTGAAATAAATCTGCTATCCAGAATATATTAAGTGAAAAAAAAACCCAATCTGATAATTTTTATTGAACTGGATTAGGAAGCAACTAGGCAAAGCAGAGCAAATAAGCCTTTTGTAGGCAGGTGGGGTGGAGGTGGAAGGAACAAATAATATGGTGATACATACTTGAGGCAGCACCTCTTCAGTTTGGATTAACTGCAGGCAGAACATCACATCTGACCAGGTTTTCAACCAGATTTCTCTAAGTTAAATAATGATAAGCTTCTCTGCTTTAATTGATATGAGCTTTTAGGACATAAAAATAGATCTGAAGATAGGAAGTGATACGGAGAAGTGGCAGATTTTCTGTTTGTGGGTAACAAAATATGTCCTTACATTTACGGGGGGGAAAAAGTGTGTCTCCTGAAATCAGATATAAAAATTTCTTTTTTCCATTATGAAGGAAAGATCTTTTGTAAAAAAAAAAATTTTTTTTTTTACATTTTTCATGGGAAATGCCATGTTCGATTTCTATGTAACAAACATGCTACAGAGAGGTAACAGCACATGTGGTTATTAAAAAAATGGCACTAACTCATCCTGCTATTTCTGTATTTGTACGTGAATTTATGTATTGCAAAGAAAGGGACTGAATAAGTCTCATTTTAAACTTTTAATTTTTTTTTGCTTAACTCCTTTATTTCTGTAGTACATGCTTTAAAGTAAACACATCATCATGTGGGTGAATGTCTAAAAACAGCCCCATAAAATGTCTGGAATTAATATTGTGGTGAATTCACCGGTACTCACATTAATAGAAAAGTTAGGATGTTGAAGGAACAGATAAAAAGACAAGAGTAGTATGGCAGTTTGGAAAATTAGCTTAAAATGCTTAGACCTGCAGGTCTTGTTAGATCCATAAAAAAAACAGAAGATGTAAAATCTCAGCCTTAAAGTCTGCTCCATGTCCACTCAGAGGATCTATATGCACATTATAAAAAGAGTTAATTTACTGAGTGTTTTGATTAATCTACAGTAGAGGGAAAAGGCAATGACACATGGCTCTTCCTCCAGACTACTCTGGCATCTCCATATATATAGGGCTCCCATTAAAATGTGAGAGTAGATAGGTTTAATCCCTAAACAAAGGGCAGCACTTGTGCTCCCTTACTCTTGTGGGGCCACAGTCCTGTCATCAGATGTGCACATACAGAATGTCCCACTCAAGTGACAGGCACAGAACTGCACCTACACAGATGTGAATGTGGGCTCAGGAGTGTGGCCAGAGCCCACAGTAAGGACTTCTGCACACCTGGGTCTGGGAAGGATGGACGTTTTAGCTCTGTTTTATAAATCAGAATAACTACAATTCAGGAAAGATTCACAGAAGACAAGCCATGCTGATGTGAAAAGGAATTCACTTTACTGCCTTTCACCTCTCTTTAAAGCATCTTGCCTACAGAAAGCAAGCAAGGAGCACAGTTATTACAGATGAAGCCATTGCCTGATTTTTATTCCAGAGTAGCTCCCCACATGGAGACAATTCTGGAACTGAAGTATTTTTGATCCAGAATAATTACGTTGCTAGTAATGTGGGCAGTCTATTCCATGGTAACTGAAGTACAGCAGGACAGCCCTTCTAGAAGAACTGAGATGGTTACACACTCCCACAGACACTTGCAGTAGCCTAGGCCATAAGGAACATGAGATAGATCTGAATGCCAGCTAAAAACAGTGGGAGTCTTCCCAATGACTTCAATGGGCTTTGGCTGAAGCACCACGTAAAGGAAATTGCTTAAGTCCTGTGTATTTTTAAAAAGAATTCTAAAAAAAAAAAACCCAAATCATATAAAACTGAGCCGCAAGCCTGCAGGCGTTCAGACACGAGTCACCCCCCCAAACCCAGTGGAGCCGAGTGCATTTGTACAACTGCTCCTGGTGTGTGAACAGCACATCTCTGCACCAAGAGCTGACAGAACAAACCATTAACCCTTGGTTTCCCACTGACAGGCAGCCCAAAAATCCCAAAGCCCGTTAACTGTGAGCTGTGCCTTCCTTTAAGCTACCACCCTCTTTTTTTAATGTGAGCAATATGAATTAACAGTGGGACTTGAGAACATCAAGGTGAGAAGCACTGCAATCAATTCCTTAAAACCAAAAAAACCCCTCCATACCATGTATTGTATTTCCTGAGGGATTTACTTTGTAATCATTTCAGTTTCAGCATCAGTGATCTATTATTCTTTTTTAAGGATAAAATCTTTCCATCTAAAAATTCTAACCAGATGTGAATTTCAGACTTCCAAATTTGGGAATGTTCAGATCAAGAGCTAGTTCTAGTCTTTTAGCCTTAATGATCACTGTAAATGCTGAAGTTTTCAATTATTTCACCCTCAGTCATTAAGATGCTCAACCTATATTTGGCCAAAAATACATACAGGTCCAGAAAATCTCAGTAGACATTTACAGGACCCAGGCCTAAATCACAGAACCTTAGATGAGACAAGTTTCCTACCATTTCGGTAATCTGGTTATGAAAGTTTAACAAAATTTTTGATGCAAATCTCATGTATGGCAATTACCTGGGTGAGCTAAGAGTAAGTTTCAAAACTCATACATGTGCCTCCCTTTAATTTGCATCACAAATTGCAGGTTTCTAAGGGGGAGAGGTATCTTCCTTTCTTTCTTTAGCTGGGCTTTATAACTCTACCTTCTGAGATGTTGCAGAGATGAGCAATCCCTTTCTGAACCACCAGCTCTGTCTGCCCTGTGCATTTCCCAAAACAAAAGAGAAAAATGAGAAAATATTCATTGTGCTGTGGCACTAGCTTTCTACTAACCACTTAAGAAATTTAATTCAACCTTTTATTAAATCATTTAGCCATTTAAAAAATCATTATGCAGATGTTATTTAAGTAAATCTTAACCCTTCTGGCTAAGGGATTAGATGTTAAGCCAATGCCTACTAATTTGGTAGCACCTTTAAGGCAGTGAACAATTCTTATTCTCATTCTGTATAGTTGCCCCTTTTACCCATCTTCAGACATCAATTCACCCCCTTCAATCCTTTACAGAATTTGCTTCTCTGTGAAAACAAAGTTATCTGCATGTTCCAAACATCTAAGACAGTATCTATTGTTGCTACTGGCTTGTGCCTATGATCTGTGAAACAAGATGTCTGAGGACTGCTGAATGCTGTACAAGACAACAAAAGAGTATTTTTTAAATTTGACTTTTTTTTTTTTTCTTAAATGCAGGGATTACTGAGGCACAGAGCACACAGAGAGCTAAAGGAGTCACCCATAAAAAAATCCAGCTGCCTCCAGGATTGGACCAAAAAAAATATACTTCAGATTAAGTCTTCAGACAGCATACAGTAGTCTCTTGATTTTAGAAAGTAACATTACTTAAGAGTAAATGTAGCAAGCAACAACATAAACTGCACACAAAATTATTATATATACATATAATCTATATTGTACTTAATGTAGCATATAACAATAACAAAATACATTTTGTTCTCTAATTTATGAGCTGAAATTTACGTCAGTGGCAATTAGTAATGGAAACTCCCATTGGTTCTAATCAGAGTGGATTAAGTCCTGATGCTAAGATTGCAACACTCACAAAAATTCTGGATCTATAGATAGAAAGAAACTAAAGTATATAAAATCCTGGGATATGATCCTCAAATTTGTTCTCTCATAAACAATCTCACTGAGAAAATCCAACCCAGATGAAAGTTCTGAATCATATCCTTCCAAAATCAGTGGCAAAGGCCCCAGAATGATCAACACGCCCAGAGGGATATAGTGAACTGAGGCTGGTCTTCAGAGGAGAAAAATGAACGGTGTCTCATGTGATCTATGAAGAAAACACAGCAGCAAATGAAGTTGTAATGCTTTCTAGGCACTGTAATCCCACAACCTTGCAAACAGCTCCTGAATTGAGATCCTGAAAAAGGTCATTTTCTCATGATCAACAAAATGCTGCTCTTAAAAGACTGAGGTTGGCTGTCAGACCTTGGGGTTCATTAAAGCAGCTTCCAGAGCTGACACAAGTCAGCCTGTTAGCACAACCATGGAACATTTTATGCCAGGATAATTGCAAAGACTGAAAGCCTCTTTGAAGAGAGACAAGCAGATGTATTGGAACAGTCACTGCAGGTTTGGTTTGGGGTTGGTGCTGGTTTAGGTTGTTGTTTGTTTTTAAACAGAGGTACTACGCTGCTTAGAAGCTCAGTGCATGACTAAAAGGGGTCATTACACTGCTGTATGAAAGTGTTTGCTTTGTGACCCTGTGCTGTCTCTGTGTGATTGTTCTGAGCTCATCTGGAGGTTCAGGAGTTTCTTTTCAAGTCAACTGCATCCAAGAGCCACCTGTCAAACAAGCTCATTTCCATCTCCTGCAACCCAACTACCACCATTTCCTCACTGTTCGGATGACTCTTTGCTCCACCTTCGGCATCCCTAATGATAAGACAGGTTCTACAGGCCAGATGTTGACACCAGCTGTGCCCTGGCTGACAGCTTGGGTGATTCCAATGGCTTGGCATGAGTGGGCAGAGTCCTGCAGTCTGGGTTCAGAGAGAAGAACTGTTTTATGATGCTCTGAAAAGAGGAAATGGGAAGGGAGCTGTTGCCATGGGTATCATTAAGTATACGCTTAAACATCTCCTTGAACAGGTGCCCAAAATGCCAGGCTAAAGCAAAACAAGTTGCTATTCCCATTTTAGGATCGTAGGTGCAACATAACCTGCTCCCTTCCCACCCCTGCCTCAGTTTCCCCATTAGAAAAACAAGAAATTACACTAACTTGCTTTGTAAAGCCTTTGGAAACAGCAGGTAAAACACAAAACATTTCCTTGCTCCACCAAGGGCCCAAAGCCTGGTTACCATTTGCCACAATCTTTCAGGTAAAGAGTTGAATTGTTTTCAGGAAGGAAGGACACAAGCACCACTGCAGCAGTAATGAACCACATGTGTTACAGACCTGCAACAGAACCCTCCAGCCATCTCCTCCCAGGGGCAGAGCATGTCACAAGACATGATCTGAGCTGCTCCTCACACCTCCTCAGTAATTTTTATAAGGTTTACCCATACATTACAGACACGTGCAGACTTATCAACATTCACCAGGTCTGACTAGTGCTAGCACAGCTGTGTGAGCAGAATGCATGCTGCGACCCAACCATACCAGTAAAACTGCACTCACATGGAAGAATTTGTTTCACTAGTGGACAGCAGTGATTTTTACAGCAGCAACACTTACCCTCAGACCACTCTGTCAATACGCTCTGCCTGCTATTCTCGTCCATGTAAAGCACTGATATAACTTCAAAAAGATTTCTCTTCCTTTCTCTGGCCTGCACTCCCACACTTTCAGGAAGCTCTTTGAGCCTACCAACCTCTCATTTTCTAATCTGCTATTCCTACACACGCACAGTCCTCAGCAACTCTGGTTCAAACCACAGGAGGGAAAAAAATCCACAACCACTGCAGGACCACAGGAGCCAGGAATACACAAAAACACACAGCACCACTACTAGAGATGTAAGTGGTGAGCAAGACCCAGTTCCATGAAATGGAGAGCGAGGTGCATTTGTTCTCACCACTAAGTGGATACAAGTACAAGCAAAATTCCTCCAGGGTACCCCAGAGAAAGAAAACTCTTCTAGGAACGTATCTGCTTGCCCTTTCTCAATGCATTTAAGAACCCGCAGCTCTTCACAGGGATACCCTAAAGGCAGGCAAGATGCTCAAAGGGAGGCTTCAACAACCTGTTTGTAAAGCTTCTAAGTGAAGCTCAAATTGGCAGCTAACTTCCAAAGGAAACCTTATATCACAAGTAGAAACCCAAAGAATACTCTTTGGGAGTAACAGGAGAGGAAAGAAGAGACCAGTGAAAAGTTGGAGATTGTTGTTGTTATTATTATTATTTACAGGACCAAAAACAACCTCCCATACACATACACACCTTTCCTGTCTGCTGAATTGGTCCTGAACAAAAACTGCACAATAACATTGCTTGAGCTGATCTAATTCAAGGACAGACACAGCAAAAACAACTCCCAGAAACTTAAGTAAGCCCAGCAGGGGCAGGTCCAAAAATCCTCTGTGCATCAGCTCAAATAACCTAAGAGGAATATATGAACAGCTGCTGCAGCTTGGAAAACTGCCTGATCTCAGACGAGGTGGCAAACATGGATTGTTTCAGCTTAGGAAATGAAAAGGAAAGGAATAATGCCTGGGAGCTGCCTGTCAGGTCAGAGCTGCTGTCCCTTAACAGAGCTGAGAGCCCACACTAGCAGTGACACAGGAACACTGGCAGGACTTAGAGAAGCAAGGAGGGAAATAAAATACACAGACATTCAGTAGGGCGACTGTGGAACATACATTTCTAAATCAAGGATTTCTAATCCTAAACAATTTGTTTTCACCACTTCCCCCTCCTTTCCCCTCACAAAAAATAAAAATTTCCTTTTCATACATTTAGGAGTTCTATACTAATTACAATGTCCAAAGAACTAATGCCTATTCATTTACAGGGAAGGGTTAAGCTATAGGTTCTTTCCTTTATGAAATGAAACTCAACAAAAACATTCAGCATCCTACCTCTTCACTGTCTGATATCCACTGAGTCCATGCTGAACAAGTCTACAGCACTACTTGCCTGCACTTCTACCTTGGCACCTCAGTACCTCTTTGTACTCTGTGAAGTGTTCAGCAAGGAGTAGTAGAATAAAGAGGAAATCACACCTCTGAGATGGTACAAGACACAAAACCAAGAGACAACCACTTTAAACAAACCTGAAAGGGATTTAACAACTGGAGATTTCTTCCAACCACAGTACCCACAAGGAGATGATAATGAAATAATAGTGAGATGAATAGAAGACAGATGTCTTCTACAGCAGTCAACCAAACTAATGAGGTAGATCCTGCACCAATTTCTTATTTTTCAGATACATTCTGAAAGTATTTTACTGGGAGCAGGGGGAGGGATACAAACCTCATATCAGTATGTGAGATTATTTAGGTTTTCCAACTTTTCAGGCAGTGCAGAGGCTGGGAGGAAAAAAAAAGAAAAATAAAAAAGCACCACCAATTCCTATTTCTGCTGCTGCTCCGATCAGCTGCTATTCAGAAACTATCATTATTCGATGACATACTGTCTGTCTATATTTGGAGTGAAAGGTGTTCTTTCAGTCAGCTCCTTCAAGCTGAGTCAGAAAAAAACGAATGAATTATTGGAGTTATGAAAAGCTGAATCACTCAGTCTTGTATAAGAATAGCTCAAAATAAAAGCAATAGTAATTAAACAGACAAATGAACTTTGTCTGTTAAATATATTCCTAGGAATCTACACAACTTCTAAGGGTTTGTTTTCTTGAAACAAAAGGCATTATTTTTTCCTCAAGTCTGAGCTTTCAGAAAATTAATTAAAACTACTGATGTTACTTGTGCGACAACATATGTCTCTTGTCCTAGCTTTCTTTATGACCAGTGCCACTGACTAATAAGGAGTTTCTCTTTATCAGTCATCCCTTCCTCAGTTATCGCTATAGGCTTCAGCCAAATCCTGCTGAATTTAGTGAAGGTTAGAGATCAGGTCAAATAAAACATGATTGTCTTACAATCTCTCTGTCATGAAGAATGATATAATTTCTCCTTTAGCTGCAGAATTTTCCTTAGCTTTTCAAGTAATTTTGGAGGGAGGAGAATTCCTCAAGTCTTCACCACATCATCACCTGAGCTGCTATCAGCTGGAAGAAACTATTTGCTTAAAATCTACACAAATCAAAAACCTTGGGGTAATACCAATTTGGTAACATAGTTCCACACTGACTTCAATAGTGATTTTCATTAAATTTCAAGTTCATTATCCTAGCCATGATTCAGGCCTTCTTTGGTGCATAAACAAACACAGCAGCACAGTGGTATCTACAGAATTTTTCAGGTAAGAGTTCAC
Source organism: Cinclus cinclus (assembly GCF_963662255.1). Lineage (NCBI taxonomy): Eukaryota > Metazoa > Chordata > Aves > Passeriformes > Cinclidae > Cinclus > Cinclus cinclus. The sequence goes on along the minus strand of NC_085049.1, from coordinate 21,487,315 downwards.
AATGAAAGTTTCATTAGAGGGGGAAACAAAAGGGGGTGAACTATCCAAAATCATACCCCAGTGCCACTAAACCCGGAGTGCTACTACAAATAATTCTGCAGCATTAATCATCCAGCAAGGGATTAAGGCAAGATCTTATTAATTATCTGTAAAACAGAAGCACAAGCAGTTTCCACCACTCATCTGACTTCATTTTGCTAGGTGTTACCATTTTATGAAGCGGCAATCACATTAAACGACTTCAAGGTCACAGACAATACAGTGACAGAGCAGAGGTTGGATTAAAACTTCCTGTAACCTCCATAGAGTAACCTTAACCCAAACCTACCCTCCCTGTCCAGGATAATGAGTAGATGCACCAGGCTGGAATATTTTATAACCATGTTGCAAGGCCAGCACAGAAGAAAAAATGTAAAACAAGGTCTGTGAGCTGGCCTAGTTTTCTGTTGAAAGGATGTCACAGATACCTTGCACACCAAACTGGGCATATACACCAAGTTTCCAGGAAAGCTGTGGTAAGCACAGCTCAAGGACTGAACATATCACCGCCATGTTTACATGTTTTGAGAACATAATTTTAAGAGGCAATTGAAACTCTGAAATGCCCTCTAGATTAGGCACATGGGACAAGCTTCCTTCCTCAACCCAGAGAGGCTTCACACTTTGCTGCATAGTTAAACAGGTCCAGACTGTCAGCACCAGTGGTACAGCACAGACAAATCTGTAATAAAAGTGGGGAGACAAATCTGTAATGAAAGCGGGAAGGTTTGGCTTTCAGTGTTCTCAATCTGTCTCAGAAAACTCGATATGTACAAGTGCCTCATTTTATTAAAGCAATCAAAGCTAAACAGCTCAGCCATGGAGCGCTCAAACACAGAGAATGGCACATTATGATTAGGAAGCTGCAGATGACAGTGGCAAGGCCTCACACTGATACCACAAGGCTCATTCAGACCCCCAGGCAACAACTCTACTCTTCACACTACAACAGCAAACCAGGCTGCTTCAGTTGCCCCGTGTATTCTTTTTAAAAAAGCAGAGATGGTGTCTCAGCAAAAGAACCTGAAGTTCAAGTTTCAAGTTTTCCTGAAATCCACTTTTCCTGTAATTAATCTATCTAGCCTGAAGGGACAGTTCTTGTAAAGAAAGTAGGCGTGAATCCTTAAAAGCTTTGGTTCTGGTGTCATGCAGATCTGGCCAAAGGTTTATTCTGAGTTTCATCAATGCTTTAATCACAGATCTGTTGGCACCACCACCACCAAAAAACACGCCCTGCCCTTCCCCCATGTTCCCAGCTGCTTGCTCCCACCAGGCTGTGCTTGGCACTAACAAAAGCCATCCACTGCCCTGTCATGCACACATCCACCCCAACATTTGTGTCAACCCACAGAGGAAGAAAGGGAAAGGGTGGAACAAGATCTTTCAGGGTGTTACCAACTTACCTTAAGAGCTTCATCAAACTTTTTCCTCAGTGAAATAACAGTGGTGCACTTTCATAATGCCTTTAAAGAATGGTTAAAAACTTGTGGAAAAGTAACCAACTCAAAGCTGGATATGAGCAAATACTCTTTCAGAGACACTGTCAGGACAGGGAAGGATGCTGCACCGGTGCTGTACAGCCAGACTCTATAATTCAGGAATTGGCAAAGACACCTAGAACAAAGACCCAGAATCCCTGTTAAAGTCACAATTTTCACATGCCTCACCATACTTTGAGCAGGACTCTCCTTTATATCATGGTCAAAGATCTTCATCTTTTATGAATAAGAGGCAAAACAAGAGAAGATCAATGACTAGTTAAACATCCCAGCACAAATAACTTGTGCCTGGAAAAATAGTTGGGTTTCAGGGTTTCTCAACAAACCCACAGCCAGAATAATTAACAACAAACATCAACGAGACCTGAGACTGAGAAATGGAGGGAAAGCTGGCAAAGGACCTGACCACATGAGCCTGCTATGTTTCCACACTGGTGTCTGCACACTGCCTTTTCATTTTCAGCAGATGCTGCGCAACCCAGCAGCAATGGGAAATCAGGCTAAGATTATCCTTTCATCTGACACACAGTTTAAAAAATCAAAGCTAAAGTACTTTCCATTAGCAGTCTAAACCACTCCAAGTTTATGACTGTATTGCCATACAGATTATCAAACCCTCACATTCCTCCCCCCCCCCCCCCCCGCCCCCCCCCCCCCCCACTGGAAGGACCAGATCAGATAGAATACTTCTGCTTTCTAAAACAAGGCTTATCATTTAGCTCCCATTTCAAGCGACTTGAGAAACAAACACTTCACAGTCTCCTCCGGTGATGTTTTCCCAGTATCCTCACCACCAGCACCACTTTTAAGGACTGTGGCTTCAAACACATGAAGGGTGAGGTAAAACTCGAGGTACAAATTTGAAGGAAAACTCAGCATGACTGTGCAGAGATATTAATTTAGAATGGTAACAAAGGGGTGGGCTGAGCACTAGAAAAGGCAGGTATGGTAAAATTCAGCCCTGCTTCAGCAGCCTAAAGCAAGTGCTGCATTAAAGAGTGCACCATTAACTGCTCATCTGTCCACCTATGGCACTGGGCCCCATGAACCACATCAATACCCAAAGCCTGAGTGGGAAACTCAGGAGCTAAGTAGTTGGGTGCAAACTGCTAGGACATCAGTGAGTTAGAAATGGAAGATTTAGCTATGAAACCTGGCAAATAATACAGCCTTTGGTCACAGGATCATGTTACTGTTGTGCTTACACAGTGGGTTAAGAAAGTGCATGTCCAGACTTTGCATGTGGTACACAGACATACTTCCATTCACTTTTGTATGGAATGATAAAATTAACTTCCTTGGGTTTAACACTGGGAAAATGGAATTTCTTCAGCTATCAGCATCCTTTAGGACTTTCTGCTTCTGTTTTAATGTGGTGGTAGCATGTGTAATGTCTTTAGACATTGAGGCTCCCTAGTCAGCACCTGGGAGCAGCAAAGGAAGGTCCCCAGGCTGCTGCAGAGGGACAAGACCTCAGGAGAATCAGAGGTGAGCAAGCTGTCCTTCACAGGCATCACAACTCAGTCCTACCTAAAGCCAGGCAAGGATGTACCGTGTGAGAGTAGGTTGTTACAGTGGCTGTGTCTGCCTGCTGTAGGACACCATTCCAGATGGGGGTCTTTGTAAAGGACACACAAGCATCTGCAGGCTGAGCTTTTCCCTTTTTAGCCAGCTACCTTCTCTAGTTCTAACTGCACTAGGAAAGGACAGCCATTGTTTGAGAAATAGCTCAACCTGCACTGAAGGAAAATATTTGGTGTACACACAGTCCCATGAGAAGGTCCTGTCTGCTGCCTTGCTCATTTCTTAATAGCAACGTGTAGAAAAATGAAGTCTAGGCACCCAGTAAAAAACACTTCCTTCTCAATTTTCCCATCTATTAGGAACTTGAAAAGAAGAGTCAGGGATTGAAAGGCAAAAAGATTGAACTATCAAATCAAGATATTCACTCCATGCAGGTTTCAGGCATGTCAATGGAATAAATTAATGAAAGTGCTGGAACTGTCCCTGTATTGTATAACACCTGTTCATCAGTCACAGTCATGTGGTTACATGTTTGTGCCATCTAAAGAAAGTTCCTTGCAAGGAACTGTGCTCACTTATCAGACATCAGAAGAGGTGTGCCTGACACAGCATACAGGATTTGAATTATCTAAGAATCTAATTATTTTTTCCACCCTCTGTCAGCCAAATCTTGGGAAAAATCTCGAGAAATAAAATAGGTCAAGGCACTTCATGCCAATAAATAGCATCACAGCCAAAGAGGAGAGTCAAGGACAGGAAAACCTTCAGGAATTTTCCCAAACAAAATTCATTTCATCATCTGAAGAACATTCCTCTCATGAATTTCAGATGGTCAGGTTACCTCTGCTAAGGAAATATCACAACAAGAACAAGAAACAGACCAGAAGGTCTGATTCATATGAGAGGTTTTCCTGTTATTTTTCCATTTGTCAGAGGCATCTGTACAGAGTCAAGCACCAAATATGAAAGTCCTAAATTAAAATGGAAAAACACAGTTGCCCTGGTCAGTTCAAAAGTCTGTCTAAGCTAATAGCACATTTCCAGCAACACCCAACAGGAAATGCTCAGGGTAAGAGGACAAGGAATAAACTATCCCTTGCACACACACACAGAAATCCACAGGTTAGGGGCTTTCTGAGCCAAGGACCATAGCTATTCCCAATGCAGTGAATGGTCCTGGATAGATCCATGTAGTATGAAATGTCTTCTGAAAACAATTGCCTGCTTGGCCCTATATTCCACCTGCTGGTAGCAAGTTTGGGAACCTCACTGCATGTTGTATGAACACAAACTTCCCACTCTTCAAGACTGCCAGGTGCTTCCATCTGATCCTCCCATACAATGAGAAATAACCCTTTTACATTCAGCTTCTCCCTGCCTCCACTTCTCATGACTAAAGCAAATTTTTTGTTTTCCACAGGAGTTTGCAATGGGCCTTGCTGCACATGATGTTGCTCATCATAGCAAACTCTTCATCCTCACTTCCTAATTTCTTCACTTTCAAGCCCACCCTACTTCTTTGGTTCTTTTTTTCTTTCCTACAACTACCTCCAATCCCACATCTTAGAGTGGGTGTACAGGAATACAGATACCAGATGTTTGTTTGGTTCAACATCTACATGTGTATGGAGAGCCTCCTCACATTTCACCTCACAGCAGTGCCAAAGAATACCTTTAGATTTCTGTGTGTCTGCCTGCAAGGGTGGGTGAGCTGAGAGCAGCAAAGCCTGGGAACTTTGCTAGAAATGAAGAGAGAAGCTCCAACCCTGAAGTGCAGGACTACCACCTGGACTCCTATCACCACCAATATGTGGCTACAAAAATGTGCAGGTGAGCAGTGTGTTGAAACTTTGAAGACTATGGTTAAGCTTCCTAAGAAAATCCAGAGAAATTCTGAACAAAAAATGTCTATTTTTCAAGTATATGTATTTATTTTCAGAAGCATAGATACCAACTAAAACACTTTTCTTTTTGAGCATGTGATTTGATTAAAAGTATTTTGAGGACCAGTCAGTCAAAGGTGGCTCTGTTTCTCAGGTGCTATATAGAAAGAAACCCAAAAATAGTACTTTCTCCATCCCCAAAAGCTATCACTTTAGCCAACTCTACTAATTAAATCCCTTAATTTACTTCGGGGTTTGCTGTTTTTTTCCTCTTTAGAAGATGGAAAATTAAATATGCATAGGCTCAATGTAGGCTTAAATTTAAATATGCTCTAAACCTCACTCCAGGCTAGTGTTTGGTGTCCTTTGTAGGCAAATCATGGAAGGGGCTACCTCCATGCCTGCAATCCAAGGCTTTCACACCTTTCTCACTGCTGTGCCAACCATCTGCCAACATCCTGAGTTTACCTATGCTCATTTTTAATTGAGGCTAGACAGTGACTGAATCTCAGCTGTTACTTGGGGAAAGGCTTTTTTCTTCAACAAAAAGGAGGCTGAGACCCACAGAGCTGAACAAGTATTTTTTCTATGACAGGGTGCTCTGTGATGGGAGCAGTGATGGGAAACAGGGAATTATGAGACCCCAGTCTAGACTGGAGGCAAATAGACCTCTCTTCCATCAGTATTTAGGTTCACCTTATAGCTCCACTTGTTGAAATGGAAATGATGGTGACATCAGCCTTCACCTTCCAGGGACATGTAGTAGGGCCGTGGGGTTCTCACCCCAAGCAGGAAGAGCCAGCACGAGTGATGGGATGAGTACAGCATCACCTGCCAAGCCAGCAGAGAGGGGGGACCCAGGCACACTGCAGGCAAGGGGCCTGAGGACACCACTTTGGTGAAGCACAGGGTTATTGGGCTGCAGCCCACAAGCACCAAGAGACTCTGTGAAGCCACACTGCTCCCCATCTGTGAAGCAGGGCAATCCTGGCTCCCTCTCTCACAGGAAGATGGTGGTGACAAAACACACACACTAAAACATGAAGCTAACAGAGACTTCTGAGTATCTTAGAAAGCACACTGTAGGACACGAGCTAAAAGCTGTTTCTTCTGAGCCTTTTCTTTCCAAGAACACTACTGCCATTAGGGGACTGGGTTCATTTGGAACCAACAGTATGTTCTGCAGCTATGATGGCTCCCTTTCTTGCTTGCAAAGCCAAACCTTGATACCAGACTGGAGGAATCTCTTTCACAGTAGATAATTTTCCATTGCTGCAGCACTCTGTGACTGAAGAAGGTAGATCTCACCACTAAAGCATTAAATGAAAACATAGTAGAGAGGGTAAGATGCAGAGGAGAGAAAAATATTCTGACTAGCACTGCATTCAGGGCATTATGTCTCAACATGCACAATTTTTCTAGGCCACTTCTTGTAAAAACTGACATTTTAAGGGGTTTTCAATTTTTAAAAATTTGAAAAAACTAAATATAAAAAAATTTGATTTTTTTCCTCATTTAACACAAACTAAGAAACATGAAACTGGAATATATTGACATCCAGGTATAACTACGATAGCAGACAATAATTTTAAAGACAAATCCCAAGCACAATACTTAGTGCCAAAGCACATTCAGATGAGTGGGACCCACTGTTCTACCTTCAGAGCCTGAACCTGTCAAAGAGCCAAGCCAGCTTCTGGTATCAAATATGGAGAAAAGATTTTCTTCTTTCAGTTCAGTCAATTAGTTCATTACAATAACTAGGTCACCCAAAGTTGGGAAATGCTTTAGGGCTGCAGAAACAGAAAGCTTGTTTCCTTCCTCCAGTCAACAAAAATTCAGGTGAGGGTACAAAATCCACTAATAATAAATCAACATGGCAGAAAAAAATCAGTATGATTAAGAAAATGAAAATTCATGTGCTTAAGAAAAAAAGCTTCTTATTTATTACATAATATTACCTCAAAATGTACCAGATATTTCCATTTCATGTATAATTTTAAACCTTTCTTTCTTCTTAAGAACTACTTTTAATGCTCAGGCTTTGATGCTGGACACTGCACTTGCAATTACATTTCACTGCAAAGCCAATCATAACAACATGTAAAATTATTACCAAAAAAATCAATCATCCAGCAAATAAAGCAATTTGTTATTTGCCAAAATAAAAACCTAACTAAATCTTTATAAGACTGTCCAATTACTTAAACAGATATTTGTGGACATCGTATAGATTAGCAGAGAGGAAAACTAAATTTAGGATAAAAGCCATTTTTAGCTGCACATCAATATATTTTAATGGCCATCCAACACTGTGAATCACTCTCTCTTTAGGAAAATACCTAAAAACTACACATGTAAAATAATACCAGAATTGGTTTTGTATAGCCATTCTTCTGTCTGCTATTAAAAAAAAAAAGTCAGTCAAAGCATGATGCAAGGTCTGTACAAATGACAGCATTCTTTAGCAAGTGACACAGTTGGGTGAATGTTTGCAACATTTGGCCAGGCAGTGAAAGCAGCAACTCTGATGCCCATTGCTACAAGCTCCAGTTGGGACCCCATTTGTCACACATGTGAAAAGGAGTTAATGCTTCAGGAAGGAACACATTTCACATGGGTGATAATGGGAATTGGGAGACCTTTGGAAAAGCATAGGTAACCCACATTTGGCTCTTAAAAGCAATCAACTGCTTCTTCCCCAAAACCAGAAAACTTCTTTTTCAAATCCTGACCTGTAATTCCAATTCCATGTATTCCCCCAAAGTTTTCCCTTCTGTCATTTGAATCTGGGTAAATACAGAAGCAAACCTTGACTTCACAAGCCTCTGAGTCACAGACACCAACTCTTCCTTAGCTCTCTTCTCACTAACAATTTACTAGTCCTCTTGAAATCAAGACTGCTGGGGCTGAGACTCAGAAAAGAATCCAAAGAAGAGCACCTAGACTGTAATTCCAGGGTACAAAATTTTATATGGAAGCATCTGAATGCCTACACATCATCAGAGCAAGCCTGTGATCTTATTCCCAAAAAAGTCTCTGTTTTGGGAAAGGCTCAGCACACAGAAAAAACTTAACTTTCCCCAGAGTAAAACACAGGGAGGTAAACCCCTGCGTTCACCTCCCCTCATTTTACACACAGACTGTTAGTCTTAGTATCTTCCTCATATTCACCTACCCTGTTTTTTTTTAATTCATTTGCACTTTTAGCCTCCACACCACCCTGCAGCAGTGGGCTCCATAACTACAGATGGAAGAAGTACTTGTTTTTATCTTCCTGGATAGTAATGTCATTGCCTGCTCTAGCTTTGAACTATCAGGAGTTGTTCTCCTTACTATGCTGCTGTGCAGTTTTACAGTTTTCTATTATATCTCCCTCAGCAGTCTCCTTCCCAAATAAAATGTCCTACACACTGCAACCTGTCTTTCTATAGAAGCTTCCCCAAGCAACTCCATTGCACATTTCTGTATGTTTTTCAACAGTCAGGAAGGCATACTGTAATCAGAACTGATGAACAGCACAGATTCAAACTGCAATACCAAGATAATTTTTATTTTACTCCCTGTTGCTTTCCCACTATGGTTTTATTTGCCTTTTTCACCCCAAATCGAAAACTGAGCTCAGCTTTCTCTTTCATTCACTAACCAAACCATTTCCTAAAATATGATCCCAGGTGCCAGAACAGTTCTTTGTCTGTCAGCAAACAGTACTAAACATCTCAAAGAGACTGCTGTTTCTGTTAAGCAGAAGAGCTTTGAAAGTGCCTCACTCAAAACTTTACCAAGAAAAAAAAACCCTACCCCTGCACTTTCTGCACACTTCTCCAAGCCTGCAGCCACTGCCTGTCAACATAGTTCATTTGACTGTGTTAATTGGATCTGCATACACTATTAATTCACTCTCTTCTTACTTTGAGGTTGTAATTTGTCCCCACTGGGAGGTAATAGAAGCCAGCACACGGTCAGTCACGGATGGCTCTGATGACTCAGCTGCTGTGAGGTAGTTTGCTAGGACACCATCTCCAGTGTGTTTGAATCCAGTGTTTGCTGTGCAGTGGGTGATACATATCTCAAGCCACAAGCCATGAAACATTTTACATCTCATAACTTTCTCCTAGAAGCCTCTTCCACAGTCTTCCCCAAGTCCTGTTCCAGAGAGCACATTTGCTCAAGGCATAAAACAGCGACACAACCACTCAGTCTGCCAACTGAGAAGTGAATTTATAACCATCAACACTCCTGTTCCTGCAACCTGATGCTCTTCCTGGAACCCCTGGCAGCACTGAGTGCATCCTCACCCCTCTGTGAAAGCAGTCCAGCCCTTCATTTCCTTGCCTCCAGGGAGATGGTGGGTCTGCCACTCAGGTGTGCATCCAGCATGACACAGGCACCCATACAACTGGACATCCAACACTTACATGTGTCTCCAAAAAGCTGCCTAATGCAGCAGTGGTGCTCTGAACTGCAGGGAGCTGCTCCCATGGAGCTGGAGTGACACTGCTGGGATCAGAGCTACTACAGGAGAAGGGCAGTGGCACAGGTGACAAGGGCCCATCAGCACTACCTCCTTTGTTCTGCAGGCTTTAAGTTGCAGCCAGTCTTTCACAGTGGTGCCCACTGGAAACATCAGCTTCTCAGAGACGCGCCAGGGAGGATCCATCTACTGAGGAATGTTTTTTTCCAGTAGCCTCCAGTGACAAGCAGAACCAAAAGCCTCAGCCCAGAATCTGAAGTTCCTCACACCCTACCAGCTCAAAGCTCAACTTCGGCCAAGCCAGAAAATGCTTGGCTTTGCCTGTGTTTTAAAGCATAAGGCAGGTAGGAAGATGAGAACAAGCCATTCAAGAGGGAACATGCTAAAACAACTATCTCCAGTCCTAATCCAACAGGAGGAAAAAAGGATTAGTTCTGACATGGAAAGGGAAAATCACAATATAGACCTTAGAGAAAGTCAGGAAAGGGCTCCTCAGTATTGCTAGAAATGCTGGGACCACTGCATTTGATCTCCAAGAGCATCAGCAAAGCTTCATGGGGCTCCATCAATGACAGAAACTATCTTATGTGAAATCCTTTGTAAGAAAAAAAAAGAGGGAAATGTGGTTTGCAGCTACAGAATGCCTTGTTGTGGCCCTACTATCTGGATAAACCCATCTCTGAATTTTAGTACTGCTATCTCTGGAACTGTTATTAGATTATTTACCTAGTAGAGCTCCAAGCTCATAGATTTCCACAGAATCCCAGACCATGGAGAAAACATTCCTAGTTTCTGTTAATAGATGTTTTGGAGGATCCCACTGAAAACATAATGAAAAAAATCCTTTCAGCTATATTCAGTTGAAATTTGAACCATATAAAGAATCTCACTCTCTGCTTCATTTCATCAGTTTTAAGGATAGTCCTTAGTGGTTGCCAGTTGGTTTTCTTCAGAATGAACTCCCAAAACAAATAATTTACAATTTCTTGATCAGATTCTACTTGAGCTGGCTAGAAAAAGCCCTAAACAAAACCTGCAACAAAAGAGAACACACACACACACAAAAAAAATCATTTGTTGTTCCTATTTATAATCATATTTAATTTTATTTTAAAATTAAACATCGAAGCTCTGGATTCAATATTGGGCAGCTGTTACTAGTTAAATATGTGAAATCCAGCAGTCACATCCAAAGTACTTTTGTACAGTTGCATTACACACAGTTGTTGCAGTTACACTCAGTGCTACTCTTGGCAATATACATACCTTTAAAATTATTTACAATACTATGTATTTCTATGTGCATACATTCCATAGAACACCAACATACACTGCAGTAAGAATCTCCTTAATACCCTTTTTCTTTCCAGACTGTCTTGACCAAGACAGTCTTTGCAAACTATACAAGAACAACACAGAAGCAAAGACACTGCACGTGGCTTAACAAGGAATAACCTTTGGAAATTCATTTAGATGAAGAATCATTTATAGCTTTCCTTAACTGCTATACCCAGCTCACTTTAGAGCTCCGCAGCATTACAGCAGATGATACCAGCTATCAGTGGAAAGCTTAACCCTTTTCAAAATTCTTAATTTACCAGTTGTACAGGACATTCCATAAACAAGTTTTGCTTTGGTTGAAGTTTTCTGCATTTATTTTCCTTCCAGCAGTGCCATTTTTGGGGAAAAAAAAAAAAAACACCAACAAAAGCAGTCACTAAAATCTAGGCTCGAGTCCCACATATTGCTAAAGAAGTAGATGAAGAGTGTAGTTCTCCTCTTTGCTTCAACAAAACACTGCCTGAAGACAACTCAGCAACATCAGAACCACTAGTGTAAATCTGGCATGGGTTGTAGACCTAAAAAATAACCCACACTAGCAGGAATCAATAGACACAACTCCACTTGAAAGCACAGAAGCTTTGGTGGCCTGTCTGATCTCTTTGCTCAGGCTGAACCTGAGCACATACCTGGGTTTGGTTTGGCTGCTTCAGGATTGCCTAGAGGAGCATCCCACCCGTGGGCTGTTCCAGGCAAGCCTCCTTCCCTCGGGAGGCACAGGGACACACTGCAACTTAAAAACTAATTGCTGAGGCAGAGGCAATGCCAGCAGTTCATGATCATCCACTGTCCTCAGCAGGGAGTCCTCCCTTTCCAGGAAAAGAGTAGCACCTGGAACAACTGTGTACGCAGCTTGTTCTGCATCCAGCTTCAGGGAGCCCTGGAAAGGGTGGTGGTCAGGGGAAGGTGGTGGGGACAGCTCTGGCAGCCATCCCTGCCAGGTGCTCCTGCCCTGGGCCAGGAACAGGATTGTGACAGCAACACGTGCCAGCCTCTCCCAAAGCCGCCTTCCATGTAGGCTGCGGGCACAGAAACACCACCCTGCCCACGTGTGGCTGATCCAGACGTCAGGACAGACTGCAGCTGCAAGATCTTGCTCTGACTGCTCAGCAGAGGTAGGTGGCCCACACCAAAAAAGCCTACAGCCAAACAACCACCACCACACCCCTGTCCCCAAAACACTGTGTGAAGTGAAAAGCCAGGTAAAAATCAGATCATTGTCCCCCATTTCTACAATAAACACAGTTTGTTTCCATGCTGCATTACTTAGCCCTGCATAGGTACATTTATTATTTTATGCTTATTTCACAGATAGGAAAAGCAAAAGCCAAGGTGATCACTGTCAGAAGCACTGGCTTTTGAGCTGTTGGTACTCTGGGGATGCCCAGCTGAAGGCAATGAACTACAAAGCACTCCAAAACAAACATATGCAAAAAAAAAAAAATTAGCCAATTTTTGGACCATAGGTCAAAACTATATTTATTACAGCTAAAAACACCAGTTACCTTAACTCTCTCCCTCTCCTGCAGTAAGCAGGTCATTAGGAGAGCTTTTGTCAGAAGAATTCAGAACACAAGCACTCAAGGACCCAGATAACTTTTCTAAAAGGCAGAAAGATTGCTCCTGTGTCACTGTACAAGATTTCATCTCCCTCTTATCATCATTTCTATCAGCAGAGCACTGTTTAGTTGCCTCCCTCCAAAAGGCACTTTGGGATGCATGCTGCAATATGCATATAAATTATCATTAAAGTATGCTCTTTCACTGGGGCATTTCAGATTCAAGATGCTGTTTTAATGGGTTGCCTCCCAGGAAACTGACTTCACCTGTAATGACACAGTGAATGCTAATGACCAGTGTTTAATTGGGGCAGTGCTAGTAAAATTTTGCTTCAGAGGGATTCAATTTACTTGGTGCCAAGGAGTTAAGTGATTAATCAGGTGTTAAATAGTATGCACTTCCAAACACTGGTCTTCTACCATTCAATCCTACACCACTGAATTTAATGATAGCTTTGTCATTGACCCTAACAGAAGAAAGATCCTCCTCCTAGTACACAAGTAAACATTAAGGAAGATGCTCTGCACTAACAGATACTCAGCCTTAGCTGAGGGCAACAGGATTCTGGCCATGTGGTGCTGAACAGTCCCTCAGCATGGGAAGCCTTCAGTGAGAGAGGGCTCTTTGCAGAAACAGCATGAATGAGGTATAAGGAGACATAATCCACCAGCCAAAAATTAAGTCAGTCAGGGGAAGCCAGTTAAGATTGAAAACTCAAACACTGCACTGATTCCTTGCCTTTCAGCTTTTTCTTTCCTCTGCCTTTTTTTAAACTATCACAAAGTACATCCTCCAATCCAAAATGAGCACTCTGTAAAGTCTTTCAGCTACAGGATCCTGTGCTGAAGGACTCCTGCAGCCACCCCACTGAGCTCACCACAAGAGAGAGCACCTATAACCACCAGCATGCATCTGCATAAAATCTGCAATGAAACCAGTTGTGAAACTTCATTGGGATTGAGGCTCTGTGCCTTCAGTGGTACCCATAGAAAGCACTCTCAGCTCAAGCATCAGCCAGGTGCACACAAGGGATCCTTGCCTCAGAAAGGTCCTGGTCTGCAAGACCTGAAGCAGCTGATCTGTCCCCCCATCGCCAGCTTTATTTCCCACATAACTCCACACTTGTGCCAGCACAATTATATGGTCACATGGTAAGTCAGACTAAGTAACCGAAAGCGTTATATGAATAAAAAAATAAAATAAACAAATCGTGCCCTTTAGGAGCACTCCACTTGCCTGCTGTATTTTGAATCTCCGTATGATGCCACAGTGATATTCTCAAGGTATATTCATTTCAGGCAAAAAAATCAAGGAGACCCTGACAATCAGAAAGCTCCAGGCAAGGCTTTAAACAAAACTTATCACCACAAAGACCTCAATCAACACAAAAATCATCCTCTGTGTCTAAACTGCTAGTCCTGTCTCCCTTTGAGCTTTTGCTCCCGTATATACGTCTTTGCCAAGATGTTTACACTCCCCTGTGTGCCTCAATTCTCCCATCTGTGGGAGGAAAGGCGAGGCCTTAAGGATCACTTGCCAATACTGTAATGAGTGCCAACACCGTGGCACTATTTACAATCATATAATCAGCTAACTACTGTGGCTCAGATCAGAGGAACAGGTTTACTACCAACACAGATATTCCATCTATGAAAAAAGAGTCCAACTATGACAACCACACCAGATGCCCCTTCTCAGCTGACCTTGGAATAAAAGCACTCAAACCCTCTCAAACCGGAGTATACCACAACCCCAAAGCCTCCCAGTACATGCAGAGAGTATGCTGATGTCCTAAGCTGTAGCCAACACTGAGAGTCCAACCTTCACACTCATCTCTCATCCCAGAGGTTTTATTTTCTAAACCCCCAGGATGAGTTCTCTCTGCAGCTTTAGACCCTATGCACACACTTCATCTCACTGCCACAACTACACAGTGGGCGTGCTTGCCACGAGCCAGGCATGCATGCACCGAAGTGCTGGCAAGGTCTGGCTATCAGCAAGGTATTTTTCATCTCTGAGGAGCCAGCCGGCACATACTTACTGCAAAGCAAGCACGTATCAATACACAGTCACACACACATACTGGAAACTACTTAACACAAACCAAGATATTACTGCAAGCTTATACTGATTACCAGTAATAAAATGCAGACCAAAACTTCACCTCCTCAAAGTTCTCCCAAATCTTATTAGAGCACTTCTGTAACACAATGAGATAGGGAGACTATGCACTGAGCATCTTGGGCAGAAACAAAGCACCAGCCTTCACCCCCTCTTCTGAAGTCTTCCATGTTCATCACCCCAGGTGCTGTGACATTTACTGCCTGCACCCTTGTTCCAAACTGGAGGAGGAAGGGGAAGAAAGAACACCAACAACAAACCAACCAAAAACAAGAAAACAAGCCCACCAGCACCACTGCTTCCCGTTCACAGGCTCCTAGCAAAATTTTGTGACACCCATGTAGCACAACACTTGCCTTCTTTTCAAAACACAGCAGTGAAGTTGGGGTACTCTGTGTAGCTTTTTCCTCTGCCTCAGTATCACATTCCATGCCATGAGCCAGAATAGAATACTGAAGAAACTATCAGTTGCACTCACATAATCAACTACCATTTAAACAGCTCCTCTTAAATCCAGATGCTGAAAGCAATCACCTTTATCACCTGGTTAAAAGGAGTATCCAAAAATGATAGTTAGGGAAGCTACCCAGAACGGTTAGACTAGTGAAGAAATGCTTCTGTCTGAAAAGTTTCAATTTTAAAATTTGAAACTAATAAAACAGCCAGTAACAGCAGTTTCTAGAGTAAAAAAATAGTACATTAAAAAATAAGTTCAGATCATTATGTTTACAATCGGTCACTTCTAAAAAAACTAAATATCAGTTTTCCAGTAACTGTTGAAATGTAATGAAAATGTAGCATTTATTCATTTCTAGACTGAAGGAGAAGTTGTTATCTCTCCAGCTAGGAAGCTGTTTACTCACAGTACGATTCTGTAACATTCCTTAGTGACACCAGGTAAGGAGCAGTTTTACAATTCCTGAAATCAACACGATGGTTGTTGATTTCAGTAAGAGTAGAAGTAAGACTCCTATTTTCAAAATTACACATGCTGAAAACAAGGAAATACCGCTCATATGACACCACTTTTTCATGATATTCATGTTCTTTGGGCCAAAGAACACATCCTACCTTTCCACAGGGTTTACCAGAAAAAAAAAGGCAGCTATATTTCTTTTTAGGGAACCAATGAGTTAATAGAACACATTTTGCCTGCACTAGCATTTCACCATACAGTAACACGCACACAATACGCCGTTATCCAGTTTGCCTGTCTGTGTTATGAAAAGTTAAACTAGACTCTAAGCCACGAGACTTCACGGGACATGGGCCTAATTACATTTAACTCAGCAAGAGAAAATGCACCCAGAAGTTTTCAAATTGTGTTCTCACCATAGAGAACACAAGACTCCCCTGTACACACACGGGACAAAAAAACAAAAGAGCATCACGCTGAGTAAGTGTTTATTGCAGGCTCTTTCCCTTAGAGAGAGTTTGGAAGTCACCTCGTTCTTCCAGGCAAGGAGAGACAGACACTAAAAATCTCTTACTCGGGCTCAGTTAGTCAGGAACAGAAGGGAAATTCCCGACTTGCAACAAGAAAAAACGACTCCTAAATAAAATGCAAAACCAGGGAGTGAGGGAAGGAGAGAGGAAAGCAATGGGCTGCTATATAGGAAGGGTCTGGACAAAAAAGGAAACTCAATTTTGTTTCCATTGTCTCAGCTTCATGCCACCTCCACTTAAAACGATAAGCTTCCCGGGGTAAGCCCTTCTTCAGCAGGCCAAGGAAAGGGGAAACACATCCCCCAGCCCCTGCTGGAGCGGGGCCGGGCTGGCAGCCCTGGCTCCCCTACCTGCCACCGGCAAGCGATGCCAGGAATTGCAACCACTGAAATAAACAGCAGTAATATGGATAATAAGGTGGGTAAATTAAATTTTTAAAAAACGCAACAAACAAAAAAAAAACAGAAAGCAAGAAAGAAAGCAAACCTACTGTTGATGGAAGCAGCAGCGGCTGCATCTCCCCCACGGCAGGAAACTTTCTACAAAGTTGCTGGCGGGGACTGCGGGCAGCCAACCCCGCGGGAGGCCGGGCCGGGCTCCCTTAAAGCTCCGTGCCGTGGAGAGCCACGCCAGCAGAGCCGGGCCCGCCGCCGTGTCCCCGGGCAGCGCAGGGCACTGACAGCCCGCGGCACCGCGTCCCCGCCCCGGCCGGAGCGGCACGGGCAGCGTCCGCAAACGGAGGGCACCGAGCCCCGCGGCCGCCCTTCGTCCGCCCGGGCAAAAAGCAGAAGAAAAAGAGTTGTTTCCACCAAAATAACCCTGGGCCAAACACGGCGAAGCCCACCGCCCCGAGGCGCCGGCGGGCGCGACCCGCGCTGACAGGGGCCGGGCGGACAGAGGGACGGGTCTTTACCTTGATGCAACACTGAGCAGGAACCTCGGACATCTCTCTGGAGGGACACGGCGGAGCCCGGCGGGGCAGGCGCGAGCAGGCAGACGGGAAGTTCTCGGGCTTTCCCCACTTTCCGCTCCTCTCCCGGCGCGGCGGCGCGGCCCGACCCGGCGCGGCCCGGCCCCTCAGGGGAAGTGGCGGCCGGGGGCGGGCGCGGCGCGGCCGGAGTGGCGCGGGGGGTCCGGCCGCGGGGCCGTTCCTCGCTGCTGCCGCTGCCGCCGCTCCCCGCGGGCGCGCGCCGCCGCCCGCGACCCCCCCCCCCCCGCGCGTGTGCCCTGCGCGTGCTCGCGGCTCCGGGTGAGAGGCGATGCGCGCGCGCGGGAAAAGGGAGGGGGCGCGGGAGTGCGCGGGAAGGGAAATGGGGGGTGGGGGGGCGCGGCCCCGATCCCCGCCGGTGTTTTCCTTCCTGGGAAAGAGAGAAACTGAAAGGCGGCAGCGGGGGCCGGGCCGGGCCGGGCGCTACGCCCCGCCCCGCGCCGCCCTCATTGATCCGGAGTTTCGAGGCCGAAATTGACGTGGGTTCCCGGCACCCGCCCCGCCCCTTAAAGGGGCAGCGCCGGCAGCAGCGGCCACAGCCTGCCCAGCACCTCTGCCCCGCGGCGGAGCGGGTGTGCGGCTCCGTCTGGACGGAGCCCTGGGTGCCGCTGCGGGTCGGCCGGGACTAGGGGCAGACGGGAAGGGCGCGGGCGGGCCGTGTCGCCGTAGCCAAGCCGGTGCCGTTTGACACCGCGCGGGCCCTTTAAGTGCCGAGCGGCGGCCCCGGGGCGGGTCCCGGCAGCGCAGCGAGCTTTCTTCCGCCGCCGCTCGGGGAGCGCGGCTCGGCCACCGCCGGCCCGGCCCGGCCCGGTGCCCGCGTTCCGAGCCCGGTGCGGGCGCTCCAGTGCAGGGCTCAGAGATGTGTTTGTATCACCAGCAGCGAGTGGACACAAGCCCCTGCCTTGTTTGTGATTGCATCTGCGATGGTCTCGGCGCCGCTTTCTGTCTGGAGAGTGCAGCTCCAGCCCTCGTGATGAGAGTGAAAAGAGCAGGGGGAAAGTGAAAAACACGTCGGCCATCTCTTCCTCCAAATCTCTCTTCGTCCAAATCTCTCTGTGATTTTATGGGCAGTTTTTGGTGTCCTGACTGGTTTTTAGATGCACCTACATTATTGCAAGGCCTGAAGGAGCCTGGGAGCAGAATGTTGCTTTGTACCCGTGGGACTGCAAGGCAGAGCTACCTCTGGAGTCTGCTGGAAGGATGCTGTGTACCGGGATAGGGTAGGCTCCTGTAAGGGATTTGGTGCTACCAAAAATGGCAAACGTGAGGGAATCTAGCCGCGGTGCTTTCAAAGCAAGGCTTAGCTCATTTCGCAGTGCCTGCCTTAAACGTGGTGTGCTCGCAGCGAATGCAGAATGGTTCACCTGCATGGCCAAAAGGCCAGATTGCTGTAGGCACCCTTTGGTCCATTTTGCAAACCAGGACCTACTCTTTTGCAGCCTCTTACAGCTTCATTTTGGCTTTAAACTAACTGAGGGAGAGAGAGGGAAGGTACTATCCCCTCCTAGACTAGGAACAAATTACCCTTTTTAAATATAGGACCAACTCAACAATGAAGGATGTATATTTACTGTCTTCCCTCGGCACAGCTGAGCTGCTGAAGTAGAGTTGTTCTTCAGAGTCATGGAATCATCAAGGTTGGAAGAGTCTTTCAAGATCATCCAGTCCTACTGTGAACCCAGCACTACTGTATTCCCCTAAATCACTAAACTGTATGACTTGGTGTCAGATCCAGATGCCTTTTAAGCACATCCAGGGATGGTGACTCCACCACCTCCCTGGGCAGCCCCTTCCAATGCCTGACACCCCCATACAGTGGTTTTGGTTTTCTTTTTCTCGTATCCAATTTTAAAATCCTGTGTCTCATCTTAAGACCATTTCCTCTCATTTTCTTGCTACAGGCATGGCAGAAGAGACCATCCCACTCCACCCTCCAGTCAGGGAGTTGTAGAGAGCAATGATGTCTCTCCAGAGCCTCCTTGGGACTAAACAACCCCAGCTCCCTCAGGCCTTCCCCATAAGACATGTTTTCTAGACCCTTCACAAGCCTTTTTGCCATTCTCTGGACATAGCACAGCACCTCAGTGTCCTTTTAAAAGTGAGGGGTCCAAAACTGAATGCCAAATACAAGGCATTGCCTCTCTCCCCCCCTCTTATCCTCTCTGTTTCATCACTATGACATTTTGCTTGTTTACCTACATGATTGCCACTGGTTTTCCCCAGGAGCAGGGTTATTATTCTCTCTTACATGGCAAGTTGGATGTTTTTTGAAATTCTTTATATCAAATACAGAAATTTGAGGTGGAAAAGATTAGTTAGGTCATCTACCCTACTCCCCTGATGGTAGAGGATTTACAGCACTTGTATGATTTTTCTTCTATATGCCTCAGGTAATGGTTGCACCTCTTCTTTTTTGAGTCTGTTTCACAGTCCAGAAAGTCTGATGGTCAGGAGGACATTTGGCCTATATTTTCATTTGTCCAGTTTCACCCAATTACTTCTGGTTATGCCCACATCATGTACTCCCCTAAACAGTTTTTCTCCTCGACAGCTGTTTGTGTTTTACACACAGGTATCACTTATTTTCCTAGCTATTACCATCCTTTATCTCCTTTCATTAATCAGTCACTGCAGCCACTTTATCACTTATGTCACTGGTCTTCTTTGATACCCATTCAGTTGGTCATCATTTTCTCAGCCCATGGATATCCACGTGGTGACCCATCACATTTTCATTTGTCTCCAAACTGCCTCAAAGGTTTGTACAGAATCTGTCACCTGATATGGCTCTCAGCAGATCTGATCCCGTGTGTCTTCAGCATTCCCTCTTGCAGTGCCATTGCAATCTGGTTTTCTCCACAGACATTCTAATGAAGATGTGTGTCCCAGGTTTCATTTTTCTGCTTGAAGTTTCAACATCTGTTCCTTCTGGGATCATTGATAGCTGCTTTTCCTTGCACTTTGTTTAATGGCCTTTACAAATACAGGCCTTGATCCATCCCCTCGAACCTCTTAACCAGTATGGATTGTTGCAAGTATCTGTCCAAGACCACATCCTGGTTTAGAGCTATTCTCTTCCAGCCCATTCTGATCTTTTTCAATACTCCACTAAATGTGACTTTAATGGATGGAAACTAGAAAGGGTAATGAAAGAAATGGTAAATGTGTAGAGAAGTCCAGAGGCACGATTGCAGCACATCTTCAGCCACTAGTCAGTCCCACTGAAGCTGCTGTAAGAAAGCCAGGAAAGAAATGTGGCTGGAAAAAACACACCCCACCCCACCCTGTGGTGTGCCCTTGCCAACAGAAGCAGGTATGCCTCAACCATGCTGGCTAGGTGCTACACACCGTGACTGGAGAACACCTTTGAACCCTTTGAACAAGGAAGGCCAAACCCTGTGTCATGTGTTAGCTTTTCTGCTTGGTTCTGCCCTTGTTTCTTTGCCCTTATTTCTTGCAGCTCCTCTCATTAGCTCTGTCTCTTGAGATCTCAGACTTTTAAGATCCTGCCTGCTGCTCTGGGCAGGAGAAGAAAAATGCTACCAAATCTCTTGGTGTGCAGGGTGGTCCATGGTTGCAGGACAGTTGTTCTGGAAAAGTAAGGAGGAAGCTGCTCCAGCTGTCAGCTCCTGTTTAGATCTGTGCCACATGGAGATTGCACAGAGCGGAAGGGAAGTCCATTAACTCGTATTTAACCAGTGAGTTTCTTTCCCTCTCACCTAGAGGCTACTGCTTAGCTTATCTCCACGGAGGACCCATTAGTTAAAAGCAGGATTTATTATCCATCAGAGCCACCTGTCATCAACACTCCAGCCAGAATTCCCCAAATTTTCTGTTCAGATAAATGTCAGCAACAGTAATACGGGCAAAAGGTACCATGGCCTACAAAGTGAGGCCAAGCTCCTACCTTGCTTAGGGCTCTCCCAGAAAGGAAAGGTGGGTGATGTGTTGGGGAACACCAGCAGGATGAGAAAACCAACAGACTGAAGTATGTCTTTCTCATAGTAGCCTGAAAAATCTGGCTCTAGATTAGATTTGTATTGTATTTTTTGGCCTAAAGTTTGTCCCTGAAAGCAGAGCAAACCATGAAGGAGACAAACCACCCTTTCATTGGGACAATTTTCTGTTCACAGCAGTGCATCTGCCTAGCAGCTTCCACTGATTATCTGCCACCTGGGCCTCTTTCACAGCCATAGGACTACCAGTGTTTTCCTATTTGGCACTTGCTCAGCAGCTAGGCTAGGGGGTTTTTCATGTGTCCCAGAAGGATGTTGAAGCCTTTTTCCCAAAGGAGCTAGACACTTGGCCACCTATAGCCAACTGAAAGCCAAGGTTTTCTGTTGTACCCTGGATAGCTGTTGAGATGGCAGCAGGTAAAGAAGCAGGAAGGGCCTTTGTAAGGGTTCCACAGAGATGTTTATTTCAGTCATGCGTGTGGATAGTCCAGGGTCAGAGGGAAAGGCAAAGGCAGATCTCCTGGTGAGGTCTAGGTTAAAGTACGTGGGTGTTCTGGGCAGGGAGAGCATCAGAGACCAGTGACCAGGGGACATGGGGGTGGCATAAAGGTGGGGTTAGGGCATGGGAGCTGACAGGGACACAGGATGGGAGTGACCAAAAGACTGAGGGACAGGGAGAGGGCACGGGGCAGAGCGAGGTAACAGAACAGGGGTACACTGGTATTTGCTGTGAGAGAAGCCTCTTGTGTCTCCCTAACTAGGGAATGCCTTTCAGGGTCTCCACAGTCTTCATACCTTCTTTTGTGTACTGTTTTTCTGGTTTCAGCAGTGTACACCAACGCCTCAGATGTTTGCAATAATCATTGACTTATGTTAAGGAGACTTTGTTCATAGCAGTATTTTTCCTTTTCTCTTTTTATTTTCAAACCAGTCATTACTTCCCAGTGCCCAGTTATCATTAACTCATTCTACTGCTTCTCCTCTGTTATCTTTTCCTTCCCTTTATCTTTCCCCAGCACAACTTAACTGACTCATGTAGTGCTCACTTGTTTGCCTCACTTGTATTACTAGTTTTACTTTTGTCTTACAGTGTTTGAGCAGATTCAGATGTGACTTAATGGGTCTGCTGACATTTCTGGTCCCCAACAGTGATGACTCGTCCAAACTAGGGACAGAATCAAGCTCTTGAGCAACAAAGCACAGTAGGAGACAGTAAATTCACAGAGCATGCAAGGACATGTTCATGATAGAATGCAACTGATTTTTTAGTCTTGAGGGCTAAAGGGAAATCCATGAAGGCTGGCACACAGAGGTGCTGTGTAAGTGATTCCCGCTGCACATTTAGTACTGTGATTCCATCTTACCAAATCGGTTTCTGAAATCAAATTGTATTTTACAGCCCTAGTGTGCATCAGTCGTGCTGCTTCTCATCATTAGCAGTAACACTAGCTTTCAGTTCATGGTATCAGGCAAGATAACAAGATTTTTCCAAGATTCAGACAGGTTTCTTGTGGTAGAAGCACCAAATCCTTGACTTTTTAGGAGCAGTTATGAAATCCAGTCTGCAGTGTTAGAGTGAGAAATGCTATATCCATTTTATTTCCATTCTTGCAAATTGGTTCATCTAAGACTCTGGTCTTACTTGAGATTCCACAGTCTGGCTCTTTGAATAGGATTTGTACCAGTATACTGATTTTGATTAAAAGTTTGTTTTGTTTTGATTTGATTTGGTTTTAAGTCAAAATACCAATATTTCTGCATTCCCCAAAGCTGCAGGCATTTTGATATAAAGATACTTCAATAGTTTTCTTAGGCACTCACATAGCTTTCCCATTTCAGAAACCCACAACAGCCAAACTAGAAATGCAAAAATCTTGCTATGACACCTATTCATCCAGCAGCAAATATATGTAAAAGAAAATAATGCTGAACATCATTCTTGATGGTCTAAGCCATGTCATCCTCACATATTGTCACATACTGTATTATTTTGAATCATCTAGTGTATTGCTTCTGTAAATAGGAGAAAAAGTTTTCTATTACTCCAAATGTGACTGTTGTGCTTGAGAAAGGGAAAGGGAAATTAAGAATTTTACTGTTGTTCAAAGCAGTGCAGCATTTTCTGAGAGATAAGTTTATAGTCGTGTTTGAGAAGTCAACTCCATTGCACAAGTCACTGCTTAAACACGTGCTGACAATGCTACTCCTGGCACATAAGCTCAAGTTGTAGCACATAAAAATGAGGCAATGAGTGGCCCTGACAGAACTCCTGAGAGCACTGACTCCAGTGACACCAGCCTGGCAAAAGCTAAACCTATCAGGTTGGTCCAACCTGCTCAGGACCACAGGCCCCTCTCATGTCACTGTGGAACAGTGCCATGGCACCACGAGGTGGTTACAGTCAAGTCCTTTTCTACCTCTCCTAGCATTTTGGTTGCAGTGTGGTGCCACAAAGCAAAACTTCCAGGGCTAAGAGTGTAAAAGATGTAAAAGTACCCCATCCCATACTGCTAGCTGTGCAGGTCATGGCAAATGCTCCTTTCGTCTGTGCTAGCAGCTGCCTTTAGTACTGTGAAAAGGCACAGGAATACATTATCTGTATGTTTGTGCATGTGTGTCCCTATGTTTAAAGCCAGCTCAGTTCCCCTGACTATGGTGCAAGCAGATGGTGACTGACAGGGATACCTTAAACTGGAACAATTTGGTCCCTCAAGGGTACAGATGCAGCTTGTCCCCATCAGCTCATGCTGGCAGTGTCTCTTCCTCACTTCCAAAGTCAAGAGGCTTGGCCAGGTACTGCTCCTGTCCCTGCAACTACAGAATCTTGCCCCAGCAAAACGTGTGGAAGGGCCACCAGGCATGCAAGGACCAAGGGGTAAAAGCAGGGTACCTCTGCATTTGGCTGGAGATTGACAAGGCTGGGCAGGCTGTATCAGAGGCTTTCGGCAGGAACGAGAGCAGCCCCTGAGCCTGGGTTGAACAGGGAGGGGAAGGTCAGCAGGAGCTGTAGAGAAGCTGGGGTAAGAGGCTGGGCTGCACTGGGCAAAATCTCCCCACTCAACCTACTTTAGTAGGGCTGGTTGTTTAAATGGAATTTAAATCTCTGCAGATATGTGAAGAACTTCCTGGCATCGCCCAAAGACATGCAGTGACAGGGGCAGGGCTGTGCTGGCCAGGGTCAGGCACGGGAGCAGCCAGAGCAGGGACCAAGGGCCTTGATGCCCACAGAGAAATTGCTGAGGATGTGGGCTCATCATTTCTGCAAAGCACTAGATGCCCTGCTCCCAGTTTCAGGCATAAGCTATTACTTTTGTGTTTGGCTTTTTCACAGTCCAGAACAGTGAAGTGTATGTCCATATTTACATCCTCTTGAATTAAAAAAAAAGAGTCAGTTGCATCTCACCTCAAGATCACAAGATTTTGAGAGGAAAAATTACTTTGGAAAATTTATTAAATTGTATGAGTGTGTATTTTGTTATCTGCATCCAGGTTTTGTCTTGTAAAGTACATGTTTTCAAACCTCCCCCATAAATTCTGAATGCTAAAAAAATTCTTTCTTCTCTTTCATTCTTTCTTCTTTCTTCTCTGTTATTTTTATCTATTCCTTTTTGCCTTTCCACCTGCCTTTTTATTTCATATGTAATTAAATTATGTGGACCAGGAGAATTAAGAAGCATTAAGTTATATGATGTAAGTCAAGGTAAAAGTAGAAGAATCATCAAGCTATATTCTGTTACTGGAAAATAATTTTCAACAAAAATAAAGAAAAAATAGAAACTGAAGGGACAGAGTTCAAGTTCTGTGTCAGGTAGGTTCAAATTGATTTTTGCAGGTACTATGGTTGATTTTTTCACCTCTCCAGTTCAGTCAGATCGGCTGTAGAGGTGAAGCAAACTCTTCTAAAAACCCAGTCCTCTCTATTAGTAATATTTTCCCAGTCTCGCCAGTCCCTCCCTCCTTTTTCAGCATCATTTTCTCCACAGGGTGACAAGATTACCACTGTCCTGCCCGTTCCAAGATGTGGTGCACACTCTGTCATCTATGTCATTGTAACTGTATCTTGCTGGCAGTAGAAAAGTGACACAAATTGTTTTCCTGCCAGATAAAAATTGTCTAGTGTGCTTATAACCTAATGTGAGGAATAATATTATATGAGCAACAGCAGTTAATCTGCTCATAATGGTATGTGTCCCCTGGTATTCACGGGAAAAATTGAGCCTGTGGAAGCTCAGCACGTTTCTGAGCAGTTCTGCAGTCTCTGGGGCCTGGGCTTACAGCAGTGTGACCACACAGCTGCAAAGCCAGTGGGCTGATGTGAAAACTCAAACCTGGAAATAGAGGAGATGGAAACTCAAGGCTGAGAGTTGTGTGTGCTCAGCAAAAGGTACAATGAAGCCCTGGTAGATGAAAAAAATAGCAATGCAAGTACAGCTTGTTGCACAGAACTGTGATTTATCTGCTTTTATTTTCAATAGTTCCAGTGGCATCATGATGTAGGATTTTATAGCCTATTAAATCATGCCTGACATTTATGGATGTAGTTTAGAGTGCCTGCATTATGGAGAGTAAGTAGCCTCTCCCTGGCTGAGCAGCAGTTTCCACTTACAGGTCTTGCTCCATTCTCTCATTCTTTTATACCTTGAGCTCATATACAGACAAATACACTCCAAAGAGAAATATTTTGGTGAAGAATACAAAAGATAAACAACTTTTCTGTTCCTGTTGGGTTTGGACTGTCCTGATCTGAAGTGGGCTTTATTTCTGTTGTTGTTTCCCATTCCCAAAGGTGGATCTGCACCCAGAAGGGTTGACTCCAGCTTCTGCAGGCACTGCACATTCTGCCACCTCCATCACAGCAAACAGATTGCCCTCTCCCAGGAAAGAGGTAGTAATCAGCCCATGTTGCTGATGGTTTTCTTTGGTGTGTGTAGGGAGTGGTGTCATTAAGACCGGAAATTTGAGCTGACCCCAATATTAGCTTGGGAAGAGGCGCTGAGGTGGGTGGACCTGTGTGCCAAGGTCTGACCTGGGTTGTTACTTAGACAGTGGTGGGATCACCACTGCTGCCTGCCCAGCATGTGGTTCACTGCCCTTTCCCACCAGAGCTGTCCCTGTAGCCCCTGCACAGGAAGGCAAAGGCTCTGTCTTGGGCAATACCCATCAAGGCAGGCTGAGAGGGCACCCATGAAGGAGGAGCAGGGAGGGCAGCTTGAACAAGTCCTGTCAGCTGTGGAGAAAGGGAAGAGCAAAGCAACCAGTAAGGTTGGAAAAGGCAGTCATAATGAGGACCAGGATTTTTGTTCAGAAGAGGACTCATCAACAATTTCAGGGGGGAAGAGAAAGGGAGAGTGATCAGCTAGTGGCTGGATAGGCTGGACCTTGACTGGAGGGAAATTCAGCCTCCTTGCCTGTTACCCTTGCATCCAGAGAGACTCCTCTGTGTCAGAGGACTATGACACAGGGACCTTTGTGACCAGGAGAAACAAAGGCTTTAGCTGCTTGTGGAAGATACTTCCATATGCTAGGGCCTGAACTAAGTGGAGATTGCAGTGGTCACAGCTATCACAGCAAGATAAGACACATTTCACTCTTAGATACTATCTTACAATTGGGAATTAAGTTTTTACAACATCCATGTGAGGTAAGCATATGAGTACTGCTCCTATTTTAAAGCTAGGAGAGGAGAGAGGGTAAGTGTGGTACTGAAGGCCAGGTAGTGACTCAGTGGTACTGCCACCATCACCAACCAGGAGCTCCTGACTTCCAGCCTGGCCCACGAACCACCACAGCCTCCCTGCCAAGAGAAGAAAGTCAGCTGATTTTTCAAGGGCTTTGATGAGAGTAGGAAGATTAGAAATAGCCTGAGGCTGCTTCTAGAAAGTGTTAGGGCTGAAGAAGAATTTCAGCAGAGGGGAGCAGGAAAGGGGATGGTGGTGAAGGAAGTGTTGATACAAATGGTTATGAAGGGAAAAGAAGTGACAAATCAGGACCTAACAATAGGAAGAAAATGGGTCAATAGACAAAGTAGATTTTCTTGAGAGAGGCCTATGGGACAGAGGAGAGGTAGCAACAGGAGGAGAAAGAGCAGCAGTGGGGAAGGAGAAAAAAACACAGTGAAAGTGTGCATGACAGTGTTTGAAAGTGTCAGGAGACAAAAAGGTGCCATTGAATACGGGGTCTTAAAGCGCCTGGGCAATTACAATCTCACCATTGTCTCTTCCACACCAGCTGGAGATCTCAGAGCCCTCCACAGAGCATCATTACCTTTGTTTCACCTATGGGAGAACTGAAGCTCAGAGCAGTGAAGCCACCTGCCTGTGGTCACACAGCAAGGCCAACACAATATTCTGGTTTAAACTATCACAGTAAATGCAACTGGAAATGGGAGTAAACAGACAGGGTCATACAGTTCTCAGCTGCATTGGAGAGAAAAAGAAGAGATGACTGATGTTGGCAGCCCAAGTTAATTTTTTATAGCTCTAAAATACATAATGTCACATCAAATGACATTTGGAACCTGTGAGCTTTGCACCCTCTATGCTTTAAACTACAAGCTAAGTAATACTACACACCACCATAGGCACAAAGTACATGTGCACACAATAGTTCTGAAGTTAGCATTAGTGTGGTTTGTGCCCTTCAGCAATTATTTTTCTCAGTTTTCCAACTTTAAGAAAAATTAAGGTAACCTACAAAAATGGAGAGATGTATATACCGGAAAACTTCCACAACACCAAATATTGTTACATTCCCAAAGTCCTTGGAGATTAAAGAGAACAGAATGGAATAGAATATCTCATTTGGAAAGAATCTGCAATTGCCTGGAAGCTGCATATGACCACTATTGTGGTGGGGTCATTGTTTATGGCAGTTATGTGCCACGGCAGAGAAACTATAAGCCTGAGAGCCTGTGGCTGTCATATCAAAAGGAGCATTCTCTGAAAAAGTAGAAGCTCAGAAAATTGCCACCAGCACTAGTCTGAGCTAGCATAATGTTTTTATGGCCTAGGAAAAGGACATGTTTTTGTAAAAGTTCCTCTTCATTTAAAAATCCCCACCTTTCCTCGCCTCTTCTTTCTTCTTTTCCTCACAAGAAATGAAGAAATGCAGCTATTTTTTACAGTAGTTTGAGGAGGATAGAGTAGTAGGAGCTGTGCAGTGCTACCACCCTCTGGCCACTGTTAACAGCACCATCCTCCATCTGTAGGAGCTCTCTGAGGTCCATCATTTGCCTCACACACCTATGGGAGATAAATGCTGCTTTTCAGTGCACCCAGTAAAGAGAGGCAGTGATTTACACCTTCTGATGCAGCTTTACAAAATGCCTGTTTGAGCTGCTTGCTTTTGTAAAGAGATCTCATCTGGGTGAAGGATGCAAACACTTCCAGATGTGTTGATTCTCATGAATTCTCCTCATGGGTTCATCTCCTACCTGGTCATATGCAGACTCCAGGCAATTGCAGATCCCTTCTAACTGAAATTATTCTATTCTATTCTATTCTATTCTATTCTATTCTATTCTATTCTATTCTATTCTATTCTATTTCTATTTCTATTTCTATTTCTATTTCTATTCTATCTTTGGGAACATAAGTTTTTACAGCTACCCTTTGGGAGAAAAAAGTCCAGTAGCATCTCTAAAACTTCTCAAAAACAACCTGCCCCTTCTTCTCCTCTCATCTACCCTCCTGTCCATAACCAAGTGCTCATTAATTTAAAGAAAAAAAAAAAAACTAACAGGAAAAAACACATCTACTATGCCCACCACTTTGCTATTAAAAATATGCTTCCCAAAATTAAAACCAGCAGCTCTCGACACATAAAAACTCATTTTTCCTTTTTTTACTTCCATCTACAAGAGAGATCCTGGCTATCTGCCCAGAGGAAGAGGAAGCCACGGCAAACTGTGGCATCTTGCATCACACTCTTCAGTGCCCAAAACTGGCATGTCACATAATGTGAAAGGGGATTAATTTCAATGTCCAAGGAACTTTTTACCAAGGCTGTACTTAAACTTTGCTTCCTCTCTGGACAGTAAACGTCTGTCTTCAGGTGACAATATTTGTTCAAGTAAATCTACTGCCTCTCCATGTCAAGGCTGGACTTTGGGGGTACTGCTGCTTAAGCCATTTTCTGATGCTGATTACATGATGCATTCAATAATAATCATAATTAATAATAATAATAATAATAAACAAAAACAAAACAAACAGAACAAAACCCCCACACAACTACTCCCCAACTTGATCATCCAGTATTGAAGTTCATCAGTAAAAGATTTCCCATGCTCAGCTTATTTTCTCAGATGATGTGTGTTCCTTTTGGGAGATCAACACTTTATTTCATTTATTAAATTTGATGAAAACTCTACCACCTCTTTGTCACCAGGATAAGGGATTAGATTATTTTACTTTGTGATTCCAGATCTCTCACTAGCAGAGTGGGTAAAAACATGCATAAGGCGGAATCCTTGTGCTTCACAGGTAGACATGTCTGCCATAAAAACCTACAGAGAGGGCAGAGGTAGAGAGCATGTTCTAGATGTCCCTCCTTGGTACACCTTCCCACAGATGAATCTCCCAAGACACAGAGAGTCCTTTCTCAAACCTTCTTACAAGTTAGAAAACCTCAAAATATCTTTGCAACAGAAATAGCATAGTTGTGGGTTGTTTTCTGTCCCCTGGTCTAGTCTCCACAATACTTCTGTCTCCAGAGATCCCAATTGAACAGTCTGGCCTCTATATTGTTTATTAAGCCCCAAACCCTTCTAGCTGACCACCAGCCAGCAAGTCCAACCAACATAAGATAGAGGAAAGGATGTGGGGTAAAAAACAAAAAGTGTTATGGCTTAAAGATACCAAATCTGTAATGGGGGAAAGTGAGGAAAATCACAAGTTCAGGCTTTTTCCCTGAAAACACTTGCCACCAGCTGTCTCTATTTAAAATGCCTTGCTTGATGCCAAATGACACATTATTTTACAAAGAAGAAAGAGAAGCTGATTGAAAAGTTGCTTCCTAGTTTGTGTAAGAGAACGCAAATCACTTCAAACTCTAGAGGTCAGTGCCATGAATGCTTGATGAGTGACAAGACTTTCTTCAGTTTGCTAAGAAAAGTATTTTTCTGGATATGTATGTGTGCTACACAAGAAAGAAAAACTTCAAATAAAAATCAGAAACTGTTTTTGATGAGGATTTTATACCTCTTTTCCCAATCAGAATCAATGGCAGAATCACAGAAGTGTGCTGATGTGGCATGATGAAGACAGACAGATCCACATGTCTGACAATTCTATAAAAGTCCCACAATTACTAGGATGCAGTGAGCCACTGTGGGTGAAGTGTCCAACTGAGCAATTGTCCTTCAAATGGCAATAGGCTGCAGATAAAAGAGACTGGAACAGCTCCTCGGTCCTTTTAAATAGGCTCATGATTTTAAATCAAAGCTGCTGCTTTGCCCACTGCTGATCATAAATTTGCCCAGTGTGCCTGGAGCCATTGGCCAACCCCAGAGTGCCAGACCTGCAACAGTGGCATCAGCAGTGGTACAACAGTGTCATCCCTACCTCCAGAGACCAGAGAACACAAAAACCTGGGGTTTAGTGCCTTCCTGGGGGTGTCTGCACCCGAGTTCCCATCTCTGTTACAGCTTTCTCACCAAACAAAATTAGAGTAGTGGTAAAGCAGCTGAGCATGGACAGATGAAAAATACAGCATGGGAAGTAGTTATTATCATGAAGTGGGAGACAAGGTTTATTTTTTCACTCAATTTACCACCCTCAGAGACATAAATTCAGAATGCACACAAGCCATAATAAAACCAGGTAACATGATTTGAAAGGTGAATATGTGTGTATGGATCTGACAGGTGTTAATGGTGATTTTCAATTGAAAAAGGAATCCTGGAAGACAAATTGCTTGTTAAACAAGTCTAACACCATTAAGGTTTTCTAACAGCATGACTTTCTGGAGCCAAATGTTGCAGTATATAAAGTGTCATGCTACCTTTATTTAGGAGAAGATCCTTATGAAT
Source organism: Cinclus cinclus (assembly GCF_963662255.1). Classification (NCBI taxonomy): domain Eukaryota; kingdom Metazoa; phylum Chordata; class Aves; order Passeriformes; family Cinclidae; genus Cinclus; species Cinclus cinclus. The sequence continues at coordinate 21,456,454 of NC_085049.1, read as the reverse complement.
GTGATAATCTTCTAAGGTCCAATTTTATCATATAATGTGCTGCAACCCATGTTTTCTATGTATGGTTCATAATGAGATTAGTACAGTATAAATCTTCGTGCAATTTAAATAAATTGTCTCTCAAGTGTCTCCCATTAGAAATACATTGTTCTGTATTCGCCTAAGGGCAGTGATGTTGCATCCCATAATTGTTAAGTGTTTATCTGTGTCATATTACAAGGCATTTGATTTAATTTTATATGTGAGAGTTTAATCTTTTCTTTGTTTTGACCATGATATAATTTGGTTAATTACCATTTGTTGGATTCTTTTTCCATTTGCCACAAAGCCTTTCAGTTAGTATTTCAAAAGTAGCCCATACAGAGTTGCCCTTGGCATAGTATATGGAGCAGTCACTGACTCCATACAGAGATTACTGTTGTAATGTCAAATTTATCCAGTTAATCTTGTCTTTCTAGAGTTCAATTTATGTCATTTTCCACTCATGCAATCTGAATTACTAATTTCCATATTAATATTCTTACTTTTTGGTCTGATATCTGGACACTTCCTAAGTTTTCTAACTCTGTGGATTCATGCAATAGTGGCCCATACTAAATATGGCCAAGGAGAATTCCAGGTAGAAAAAAAAATACCAAATTCAGATATCCTTTCTTTCCTCAAACAGGGTTTAATTCTACTCTCACCTTTACTGATGGATACCAAGAAAAAAAGCCCAAAACATTAATTGCAATCAATAGAGCTGGGGGTCCAAATCAGTTGTTCCCCTGTCAGTCTGTGGCATTGAAAGGGAAAGATCTCTTAAGCGACTGAAGTTCACCTCACCCTGCTGCGGGGTGTCTGCAATGAGTCAGAGGAACCGGCTCTCTTATCTCCGTCGCCAGTGACTGCAGCAGGAGTTTTGGCAATTAGTCAGTGTCATGCAAACACACACATTCCAGGCTGTCACATTTGTGCTTGCAGTGTATTTACCTCTGCTTCATGTTGTTGTGGCAGGTCCATCACAGCTCCAAGGCAGTGGAGGATGGTGCTGTCTGTCTCTCACTGGTGCCACCAGTTACAGGATCAGAGCATCTATTATAAAAAGACCAGTAGCTCAGCACTGAAGAATTTATATCAGCATAAAGCCAAAGTAAGCTCCAATAACTTCATCGAACCCTACTATTGTTTTGATTATCTTGTCCACCTCAATATATTTCACAGGACCTGTAGATTTCCCTTGATAACTCCTGCACCAAGCTCCAACAGTCTGAGGTTCAATAACACCAAGGTTAGAAAACTGATATCCTTCTTGGTTCAGAGCCCCTCCCGTGTGAGTTAACACTTTCACATCCCAGGTAAGAGTCTCCTATCCTCACCACTCCACAATTAGACAATCTAATAGAATAATCTTGATTCCCAGCAATATTCTGCTGGTGAAAGAAAGAGGCATAAAGGTTTTTAAAAATGTCATTGCTAATATTGAATTTACTAGAAATAAATAAGAACTGCAAAGGCATTGTCTCACATTACAGAACATACTTCTGTTAAGCATTGCCATGATGGGTTTAACAGTGTTACAAGCCCACCAAACATAATGGGTGATCACTGGTGAAAGGTTTGCTCTCCATGTAGACACTTACTTAAAACCAACAAGCTCTAAAACATCATCAGCAAAATTTCATTTGTGATGTTGTTTTGCCAAAGTAGAGACCTGTGATTAAGCTGCCCTTCTCTGCCTCCAGCTGCCTGCTCTTAGTGCTCATAACTCCCCAGCTCAAACCCCACCCTTACCACTCTGCCTGCACTGGAGTCAGATGAGATGACACAGCCAAGGGAGAGGAAAAGGAAGAAGAGACCTTCCTCTTTGTGTGACTAGGTTGCCTGACTTTTGGTGCAAGGCCTGCCAAAAGGGATGGTGCTTCTTTCGTTCCTTGTACGACTGGGTCTGACATGGGCTCTTGTCACATTAATTGATGCTGACGTTGCTCCTCATCAGATGACCTAGTGTGGGGACATGCCACCCAGGACATGGCCCAACCAGCTGTCATCCTTCCTCACTGCCCATCCATGCATCTTCTTCTGTCGGGACTTTTTAGCCTTTCTTGTTTTGCCTGCTAGAATCAGTAATTCCATGTCTTTATTGCAGCTGTTATTATAACTTATATAAAGGCAAGAACCAAGTTTCTCATGCAATTACTGGGCTGTAGAACCAGAAACTTGAAGAAAAGTTAATGCCCTGGGTGACAAGAGGGCCAACAGAACCCTAGGGTGCATCAGGAGGAGCAGTGCCAGCAAGTCAGGGAGTGATCCTGCCCCTCTGCCCAGCCCTGGGAGGCACATCTGGAGAGCTGTGTCCAGCTCTGGGATCATCAGCACAGGAGGGACAGGGAGCTCCTGGAGCGGGGCCAGCAGAGGCTGCAGAGATGATTTAGGGCCTGGAGCATCTGTGACAGGGAAAGGCTGAGGGAGCTGGGGCTGTCCAGCCTGGAGAGGAGCCCCAGCTGAGAGGGACCCTCATCCCTGGGTGTCCCTGTGTGCAGGGAGGGCTCCGAGCAGGGCCCAGGCTCTGCTCCGGGGGGCCCAGCAATGGCACCAGAGCCACGGGCAGGGACTGAGCCCAGGGGGTTCCACCTGGACAGGAGGCAGAACTTCTTCCCTGGGCACTGAACAGATTGTCCAGAGAGGCTGTGGGGTCTCCTCTCTGGGGATATTCCAGACCCCTCTGGACACAATCCTGTGCCCTGTGCTCTGGAATGACCCTGCTGGAGGAGGGAGGTGGGACCAGATGACCACTGTGGCACCTTACAGCCTGACCCATCCTACAATTCTGTGAAGACCTTAGAGGGTTGGGTTTTTTTTTTTTTTTATTTTCTCACTCCTCATCTAAACCAATTGCAAATTCTCTGAAGCAACACTTCTTGAGCACAACCAGTTCATTTTGCCCTAGAGAGAAAAGGCAGGGCCAGCTGGGGCTGCCACAGTGGCAAAGGAGTGGGACAGTTTAGGCAGTGAATTTAGAGGGATCTGTGCCCAAATAAGATCAGATAGGCAGGGCTGAGGAGCTCCCCTGCATGTGACTCCTCCTCAGCTGGAAAAGGCAGATGCTAAAGAGACTTTGCTAATTTCCCCTGCCTGGAAACCTGTAATGAACTCAGAGCAGAACATCTGTTAGTTTCTCCTAAGATAGAAAGGGCTGAAAGCCAAGAGATATGTCTTGGGGCCAATTTGCTTGCCTGTCTACAGTGAAGGGGAAAGTCTAAGCCCTGGAGAAAGCCTGGTGCATTCTGTCTGTGAAGAGACAAAGCTGGCAAGTGTCACTGGGAGCCCAGGGGTGACACAGTTTATGGGACAGGAGCAAGGTTTCCTTCATTCATGCAAATGCTTATGAAGAACTCCAGTCAATCATATCACACACACATTCAGTACTGCTAAAGTCTACGTTTGGATGAGATGCTAAAAAATATGCTACCTTGGCATGTGACACAAGCCATGAGGGAGATTCCTCGATGCAAAGCCTTCCTGCCCATTGACAGGCAGAAACAACCTGCATCTGGACAGTGCCTGTCATGATGGGACATTTAGAGATGCCCAGGGCACTGCAGGTAATGGAGGTGCTACAACTTTGTTTACTGTAGTAATTTAACTGGGATTAAATCTTCCCTTTCCCAGCAAAGTTAATCATGCAATGCTGTAGAATCCCAGAAAGTAGGGGGCTAATGTGTGTATCTGAAACACTGATAGCCAGATGGCTGTGGAGCCAACCAAGGATTGTTGGAAACAGCAAACAGTAACATGCAGTGGGAAAGAACAAAGTGCGGCTGGAAAAGGGGACCATGTGGAGGTAGGGAAGCACTTCTCTGGGACAAGCACCCTTGTTCTAGTTCCTGGAGATAAGCACAACACAGCACAGAGCAAACACAGGGATGAGGCTGAGAAGTAGACATGGACTATAGGGGGGACACAAGACCCCCTTAGCTCTCCTACCCATTTCAAGAAAGATCTGAAAGAAGGGACTGTGCTGAAGAACTAATTTGTACAGAAAATAAGAACCTGTTTTCAAGGTAAGGAAAACTTGTCTATAAAAAGGTACCCCCACCAAGCCCAGGCAGCATGCCCCAGGATCCTTGACATCCCATGGGCTAGACCAATGCCAGAACAAGGACTGCTGCTCTCTTTTTCTCTCTTTCCTCCTTTCTTCCTTTTCATCTTACCACTTTATCCAACCACCGCTGATGTGTGCTTATATAGTAGGTCAGGGATCAACCTACCAATTTCCACACCAAGGATGCATTTTACTGACGTGAATTTTTGCAGACACTCTGACTTTCGTTGTTCCTTTTGACCATGAGCATCTACAAATCTTGGGTGCTCCCTTCCCCTTAAGGGTGGGAAGTCACAGTTGCATGCAAAGTGTATCTCTTACTCCTAAGTAACAGCAGTAAAATCAGGTAAACATAGTATCCCCAAGACACTGCTGGCATGGGACAGCCAACAACATAATTGTTAACGTCACCCCTCCAAGCCAGCCCTTTGAGGTTTCATGTCCCACATCAACTCCCAGACCATGCTCAGACTTTGCTCAGGTGCATGATGGTTGGTACAAGGGGAAAGGTGCTGCCAAGGCCCACTCCAGTCAGTGACTGAACGGGGCAGGTAGCTGTGTTTCCATAGCTGGGGATGTTCCGTGACAATGTTTAAATTGACAGCCATGGTGGCTGGTCCTTGGAGTGCTAAGAGGTGCTGGACTGAGTTTACTGCTGTAAAGTCACCCTGCACTACACACGACAAACAACAGGTAAGAACATCTTTCCACTTAGTCATGGGATGTTCACAGCTGCAAGAAAGTGCCAAAAAATCTACAAGCTCTTGAGATATTTATATATATAAATATACATAAAAACCTTTCCAAGTAATGATAAAATCTAAAGGAAAATTGTCAGAAAAGTGAAAACTTCAAATGTTGATTACAATTTGTACTGCAGGTTTAACCTTAACTACATTACACTGGCTTGGTGATTACCTACATGCCTGAAAAACATCACTGCCTAGTCCAGAGTTAAATGCTGACAGCATGTTCCCTATCACTTCAGCTTTCCAAGAAGTGAACACTGCTAACATTTTTCAGGTAAAGTGCTGCTTACTGCTACATCATCCTCAGAGTTTCTGCATCTTGGAACAGTCAAGATGTTTCCAGGAAAGGCTTGCAGTTATCACATAGTTCTCCATCACTCACCACAGCACAGCAAAATTTGTGGGCCACCTTTTATTTTTTATGATATCCAGTTCAGACTGAAGCTTTCAGTTTTACCTTTGTTAGTCAACCGTACTTCATATTTCATATTTGCCCTTTTCTGGAGGCAGAATTATTCCAGAATAGATGGAATGGGATTAAACTAAATGTAGAACCTTTATCACTTCTGAATGTTGCACATCATTGTGCCCTCCAATAAATAAATGTCTGCATATCACAGAAGATAGTCAAGCCCAAAGTCTAGGAAAACTGTCTCCAGCCAAGACCACAGAGATTTTATAATAAAACACAATTTGTGAATTAATGTCAGTTACATCAATCTGTAAGACACTATATCTGTATGGTCAGTGCAAATAGTTTTATGGAAGTGAAGAAATAGCTGAATGGGCATTTATTATTTACTCTTAGGTGGATCAGCAATGAGTTGCTAAGTGTTAGTTACTGTTTTAAAGTTTTGCTACTTTATATCATATTCATAAAATTTATCATTACAAGCATAGTCTCTTATATGCCAAGAGTACTACAACTCTGCTACTCCCTTTTTACATGTCAGCTGCTTCTTCATTTATGTCCTTATTTCCAAGAATATTGCAAAGTCTCTCAGGCAAACTGCTTCTTTCCAAGAGCAGGGTGATGGATTTGTTCAGTCATTAGCATTTGTGAAACAGAAGAAGTGCACTGAAAAGCCAGGAAATTCAGAATTCATGTGCAAGGCAAGACTCCAATTAAAAAACTCCTTATCTACCTAGTCTCAGTCCAAGTACCTCGTTTGATTGACCTTGCTCTGCTGAGAAAAGGTTTGTATCTTGCTTGAGTAACACCACACAGACAGGAAGAAATGCCAAAAGTGGGAACTGCAATGTTTTAAGCTTGGGTCTGTGAATCAGGAGGAGCTTTCTATATGGATAGTGCTCATGCTCTTTCTTTTTCTGTACCTCTTTTTGTGTGACCACACCTGGTAATGATTTTCCTGGAGCTTTACTCTCCCAGTTAAACCCCTCCAAAGGAAACTTCACTGGCTTCAGATTAGGTCCTGTAAACTGCTACCCCAAGCTGAATTGGGAAGACTAAAAGCCTAAACCTTTAAGTTACAGGTTTGGATTGTTCTGCTATCAATTCATATATTTAATATAATCTACCAATTAATTGATACATTACATTAGGAACTAACTTCCCTACCACTTTCCTTGCATGCTTTGGACAATTGGCAAAATGTAAGAAATCTGTCTTTTCTTTCCCTGAAGAACTGTATACCAGAAAGGCCATTGATCTCCTACTACCAGAGCAGGTTTTCCTGCTCCATTTTCAATATTCTGATTACTTTATCACTAGTTTCCTGGTGTTTATACATACAATTTGATAAAGAAGAGTCTTTTTCTCAGAACAGTCACCATTATCACAAGTTTTTTAAAATAACTATTGAGAAATATTTTGGAATCGCCCATGTGTCTTGAGAAACCAAATATCTCTGCATTGCTCTGAAGTATATTGCTACTACTAATATAGTCACAGTATCACCTCAAGGCAGATAAGGAAAAAATAATCTCTATTGACTTTGAAAGTGGCTAATGCATTTGGAAAAATATATTCAATTAACTCACAACCTACTTATCTAATAACAGCTAAAGATACTGTGTTTGGTGAGAAAAGACATATTTAATCATTAAGCATAATTCAGAATATGAATTAATTTTAAAATCTCTTTGGTCAAAGCAAGAATTCTACTCTCCTTTTAGCTGCTACTCCTTTAAAACAATTAATTGCAATTTTTCAGTCTCTTCTGTTTCATATCTGAACTAGTCTTTCTCCACATTACTCTGTGCCCATCTAAAATCCCAACTGGGTTTCTACAAACTGTGTGCAGTGATGTTTCAGCTGAGTCCTTAAGCAGCACAATCTGAGACAAGCAAGCCACCCTTCCAGAAGTTGGCCAGTGGGGGAGCAAGTGCATGAAAACAAAGCCTTGTGATCAGAATTCAGATGATCTGGATCAGCTGTAGGCTAGACTTTGAATCTGACATTAAGAAAGACACCTCCCCTACCTGAGGCATATCCTCAGCTGGTATAAATTGCTGTAAATTCACTGCATCAGTGGTACGATGCTAGCTTTACACCAGCTGCTGAACTACTCTTTTACTTCTGAATTCCCTCATGTCAAGTGAAGGGTTTTTTGCATTTGCTAGGGCACTGCTTGCTTGCTTTCTTTGTTCCCAGGTACGTTTGTTCCTGTGAAGACTGTAGCCTGCTTAAGGGAAGGAATTCCTTTTACTCTGTACAAGACACAGCACAATACAGAGCTGATCTTGCCTGGGGCCTCTAGGCTCTATAATACTGGTTATTCTTTAATTATAATTAAATATTCTAAGCCTTTAAGAAATGAATGGTAGCTGTCCTTTAGTTGGTTTTATTTAATGGGCTGTAAAAAAGCAAGTCTGGAGTCACAGAAACCAGAGGACAGCAGAATGTAGGATTTTTCTTGTAGACTGCATTTTTGTCTGCCACTGTAAACTGACAAGATATATCCCACCAAGGAGTATTAAAAAGCTTCAAGAATGACACACTGGATCCTCAAGCACACTTTAAGGCAGACAGTTTCAAAACTCACTTCAGCAAAGGGGAAATCAAGCCACAGTCATGTTAAATTACTTACCCAAAATCATGTCCTGGTGGTCTGTCTAATGAATGATGTATCCCAGTGCTCTCCAAGCCATCAGACGCTTTTGTGCCACTCAGTAGGAACCAATAACATTACCATGGTTTGGACATAAAATATTCACTATACCTGCTCACTAGAATGAATGAATTATTCACCCATATTTTAGGAGCTCTTGCTGTATTTCCACAAAAGGCCTTTGCTACTGAGCACAGGTGTTGACATTCAGCTACCAGACCCACAGCCTTACCTAAAATCAGGATCAACTCCCTGTGGAGGAACAGTGAATTAATGTGAAGTATTTGGGTTCCATCTAGTGGTTACAGATTCACCAGCAGATTGCTCAGCCTGGAGGAGACTGCGGGGAGACATCATGGTCTTCAACATCCTCCTGAGGAGCAGCAGGGGTATAGGTACTGATCTCTTCACTCCCAGGGCAAGACTCAAGGGAATGGCTGGAGCTGGGTCAGGGAAGGGTCAGACTGGATATCAGGGGAAGGTTCTTTCCCCAGAGGATGTTCGGCACTGCCCAGGCTCCCCAGGGAATGGTCATGGCCCCAAGGCTGCCAGAGCTCCAGGAGTGTTTGGACAATGCTCTCAGATACAAGGTGGGATTACTGGAGTGTCTGTGCAAGGCCATGATCCTGACAAATCCCTTCCAATTCCACATATTCTGTGTCTCTCAAATGGGTTGTTCCCATCCCATGTCCCTCTCTCAGGGCTCCAGAAGCAGCTGGGCAGCCAGGACATAATACAGATTTTACTATGTCATCATCACCTATTTGGTCCTTTGATTTCTGACCAGTCTTTTAGCCTCTGCCTTTCTGAGGCATTGACACCCACTGGTCTTCTGCCTACCAGCTCTCTTTAGTTTTCTTCCTACTCTTGGGGCTCCTGGGCCCAGAAATATCACAAGAGGAGAAAAGCTTCAGCTTTGTGAAACACTTGGCCCTGAGGGTGGGAAAGGAGAATAGGAAGATCCAAGTGCTTTGCACTGACAGCATGAAATGTGGTGGGTCTGATTTTAAGCAGAGAACAACCCAACCTTCCTATTGCTCCTGACAGTTTACTTCTTCATTCAGCTTCCATCCTTCGTGATTGGAAATTTTGTGGAGTTTTGTTTCATTTTCATTACTTTCATTTATCCTTCTCTTTAAACTCTTATAATTTTTATCTATTATTAGCTTTCTCCACGGGCTCTAAATCACAGTAATCTTTCCCAAAGAGCTGTAAGATGCTGCTGCTGATTTCCAGCATCACACAGCAAGGAGGATTACTGGAAAGACTAAGGGGCTCAAGAGACTCATCATGCTGTCTTCACTATATTATTAACTCTTGAGAATTCAGGTTTATGCTAACAACTGGTAAATTTTAGGTAATTCTTGTAAAGACTACCTGGGAGAATGAGCCAGAGGTAAAAATGGCTGCTGGATCTCTACCCTCAGTGGGAAGAGTTTTTATCCCATATCTCATTGCAAGATCTTTTGTTTGTGTCTGTTGCCTCTTGTCCTTTCCTGGTGCATCTTGAGAGCCTGGATCCTTCTTCTGTGTAACCATTTTCTTCCTCCATGCTTTTCATAGTAAGAACACACAGTAAAGGCTCACCTTCACCTCATCTGTCCCAGGCTGGTCACACTGAGCTCTTTCAGCCTTTCCTCACATGTCACATGCCAGAGCTTTGAACAGCTTGGTGGTCTCCCATTACTCTTGTGCCAGTATGTTGTTTTCCTCCTTCTATCCTGGGGAGCCCAAAACTGGGCACAGGACTCCAAATGTGGCTCTCACCTGTGCCAAGCAGAGAGGAAGGATCACTTTCCTGGGTCTGCTAGCTACATCTTACTAAAACATCCCAGGAAGCCAATGGGTGTTTTTTGCTACAAGGCCACACCACTGGATCATGGGCAACTGGTTGTTCACTAGGAACCCCCTGTTTTATTTCTGAAGATCTGCTGCCTAGATAGTCAGACCCAGCCTGGAAGTTTGCAAGGGATTATTTTTCCAGGAGCAGGACTTACATTCACTTATTCAAACTTCACAGAGCTACTGTCAGCCCATATATCCACCTTGTCAAGATCCCTGTGAGTGGGAAACTTAATTCCTTGTAGCAACTGCTACTCCCATCCTCACACAGCTTGACAGTGGTCCATTCCTCATTTAACAAGATGTTAAACATGATGGTAAATGAATTTCCAGGAGAGTTTGTTCCATGATCTTCTAAAAGACTGCAGTTAGAACTGAGATTATATCTATATGCAGTGTTTCAACACTGCTTCACTTGAAGTTTTGCATTACGTTTTCCCTCAGTAACTCTGCTCAGAAGGGCTGAGAAAAACATGACCCAGAGCTGAAAATCTCTTTTCCTACTACCACCAGCCACGAGAACACCACTTACATTGAAAAAAGTGCCTTGTAGTTTAATTCTCTCAGCACAAGGTCTTCTCTGGCTGACCTATGCTTACCTAAATGATTTGCACTCCTAACTGTGACAGAGAGATCCTTTTTGTGTGCTTGTGTCCAGCCTTGGCAAATGACCTGAAGCAGCACACCTGCTAGAAGAAAAATATGAGTGCACACAGGGAGTGTTTGGATCAAATATATAAATTATGTGGGAGGCAGGTACCCCAAATTGATTATGTTAAAGGAGATTGTGACCACCATCTGTATCAAACAGATTTCAGGGAATTTCAAGGAGCTTTCTGAAACAAAGCAGTGGCATGAAAAGAACAAAAAAATAAGTATAAACATTTGTAATAATTTACTATTATAACAGCTGTAAAAGGCTTCTGTAAAGACATGCTCCCCCATACCTTTCTTTATAAATTTGAGAGATGGATTTCATAAGTGCACTGTTAGATTGGATAAGAAAGTGGTTGGATAGTCCAGTCTGGAGGGTTGTGGTCAACAGCTCAGTGTCCCAGTGGATATTAGTGGCAACTGGTGTCCTTCCTTCCTATACACTACTGATTATGTCATTTTTTACCTCAAAATATCCATTCTCTATCCTGGAGATTATCTCAATTTTACCCCCAAATTTTCCCTAACTGTCCTCTACCAATTACCTCAGTTTACCTCAATATTTTCCCGCTCAAAAAATTGACTCAACTTCATTCCTAAAATATTCATTTTATTCCTCTCTGCAGATTATGTAGGAGTTTTGCATTCTGTCCCCTACACATTACCTCAGTTTTTCCCTTAAAAATTACCTATAAATGTTCCCTGTAGATTCTAACCCCAAACCCTTCCATAATTTACATAACTTCCATTTTCCCTGCAAAATGCTCATTCTGTCCCTTACAGATTACCTGAATTTTCTTCTCCAAAATATTCAGTCCCCTACTTTCTCTCAGAAAGACCCTATTTTCTATCTAAAGTGCCCCAGATTCTACACCAAAAAAGAGGCTGATTTTGTTTCATCTACATTAGTCCAGCACTTGTCTCAAAAATGTCACTTCTGCTCCCGCTCACAATCTACTTTTGCTTTTTCCTCAAAAATGTTCATTCTGTCCCTGAGAAAATTACCTCATATTTTAGCCCCAAAACATCCCCTGATTATCTCAGGTTTTTCTCCCGAGATGTTACCTACTGATTACCCCAATTTTACCTCTGTCCCCTACTGACTACCTCGGATATTAAACCCAAGATATTAATTCTGTCCCCTATAGGTTATCTCACATTTACAAAAAAAAAAAAAAAAAAAAATCCAGTTTTACTTACATATATATTTAAAAAAAGGTTTTGTTTACATTTTCAAGCCCTGTGGATCTATCAAGGAGCTCCTATGCTACAAAGATAGTATATAATATGGTATGTACGGGGTCAAGGGGGATCGTGTTATTTTGAAATCAATTTTTATATAAATTATTCTTACCTGGCAATATATATACTATAAATGAGAAACTTAACAGGATTTAGTATTTTACACACACACCCGCCCTATGAATTTTCATGTATTTTTGGGCTGTAACCACCCGGACCACCACGCTGCCGTAAAGTGCTCTGCCCCCTCATGGAGCCACACTGCCGTAAAGCACAGCCAGCACCCCGCCGTGCCCGCCACACTGCCGTAAAGCACAACCACCGTGTCGCTACTCTCATCCCGATACCGGCGCTCTTCCTCCTCCGGTTATTCCAAAGCCCCTGGAGTGGACTCTGTGCACCTGGATAGAGTCCTCAGCCCTTCAAAATGACGCGCATCAGCCTCAAAATTATGGGAGCCGTCCAAAAATAACGGAGACCCCACCGAACTATTAGGAAACCCCCCAAAATTATGATGGACTCCCTCAAAATTATGGGGAATCCCCCCAGAATAACAGGAGGGATTCGCAAATTTACGGGAACCCTCCTCCCAAATGACTGCGACACCCGAAAAGTTATTTATAACCCGCCAAAAATTATGAGGTAGCCTCCAAAAACTATGGAAACCACGGCCCGAAATGCCGGGGCACCCCCAAACCCCAGCTCACTGACCAGCCCATCGATCATCCGCATGTTCTGGATCCCGCCGGGGGTGGGGGGGGTTTAGGGGTGAAACGGGGGAGGGTTTGGGGTGCCCCCCTCCCAGTCTGTAATAGTTAAGGGGGTGGGGGTTCCCTAAATGAAGCCACCCGGGGGCGGGGCAGCAGCAGTACCGAGGTCCGTCAGCAGGTGGCAGCGGGGACACAGAGCCCATCCATATCCCAGACTCGTCCCGAAGAGTGAGCGGAAAATCGGGATTGACAGAGGGAAGAATTAATGACGCGACACAGAGGCACTGGGGACAGAGAGGGCTGGCGATGGGTACAGAGGGGATAGTGGTGGGTGCAGGAGTGTTACCATCCGGTTTAAACCCAGAAGAGCAAAGGAAACGGAGTCTCTGCTTATAAACCGGAAAGAAATTTGAAGGTTCAAAATATACCAAAAAACGTGATTAAAACCAAACGAGGTTAGATGTTGGTGCTAAAAAAAATGTTTTATTTAATAGTTAAAGAGGGAGAGAAAGTAAGAGAGAGATAAAGAAAGAAAAAATAAAGTATCAGAGAGAGAAGTGTGCATGGAGAGTGGGGGGACAGGGGTAGAGGGACAGGTGGAACACATCACACATCCAAGGGTCCCAGCAATGTCTCGTTGCTCCCCTCCATCTGGTCCTGGTAGTGAGGGTCCCCTGCTGCTGCTGCTGCTGCTGCTGCCACACACCGAAGATGACAGAATTCTGTGAATTAATACACATTTGGGCCAGGTGGGAACGCCCGCGTGCCTCCCTTGCAGGGGCCAGTTTGACACTGTCCCTCGCAACACTGAGGGTCTGCTGCATCATGCTGCAGTGCTCGGTGCAGGGTCTGCACCCCCCTTTGGGGTGGGGGGCCTTTGATGGGCTGTGTCTCCCCTTTTGCTGTGGAGAAGCTTCCTCGGGTGAAGGGTCCCACAGCTGGGCTCTTCTGCACAGCAGAGGATGGGCAGTCACTGAGCCTGTGACCAGAGGCCTCCCCAACACACACCCAAAGCCTTTTCCCCCCACTGTGTGGTACAAGAGCCTGTGAGAGCCTGGCTGCCGACAGCCCTGGGGATCTGGTCTTCACCCTGAAGGCGTTAGGCTTGTGTTTTGTGAATGTGCCCAGCCCTGAGTCCTTACTTAATCTTATCTTCATCAGTGAAAGGTCTAGGGCCTCTCAGAGCCCCATTCAGGATGTGGTGCTCTTCTCTGCAGCTTTAACAATACAGCTTTGCTATAATAGGCAGAAGTGTTTCATGAAAAGTTTAAGTCACAAGCTATAATATTTCAGTCTCTGACAATGAGAAAGAGGGCAGAAGAAACTAATAGGGACAGGCAGCTGGACAAACAGATGGAAAAGGCCAAAAAATAGCAGCAGGGTACAGAGCAGAGAAGAAGGAATAAAAAGTGGGCACAGCAAGATGGATGGAGATGAAAAAAGGAAAAATCAACAGGCTATGCAGCAGGAAGGGAGGGATTAAAACACTTGGGTGGGAAATGCAGGGGGTGCCTGGGGATTCAGAGCAAGGGACAGGGAAATGGAAAAGGAGAGGCAGAGGAGGAAACAATCATACCGTGTACAAGGTTGAGAAGGAAGAAACTAAATCACAGGGAGCAGGAAAAAGAGAGTCAGAGAAATCAAAAATACTGATGGGCTACAAGACAGAGAGAAAGGAAGGAAAAAACAAGGAGCTGGAGCCAGGCAGGGAGAGATGGAGAAATTAAAAACAGCCAGGGGCAACAGGGCACAGAGAGAGGAGAAGAAAAAAACTGGGATATGGAGCTGAACACTGAGATAGCAAAATAATATGATAGCAATGGGCTAACAGAAGGAGAGTAAGGAATTAAAAGATAGGGATAAAGACCTGACACCACATCATCTGCACAGGAAGCACAGCACCAGCTAGGGAATGAGGAATTAAAACAGGGGCAGGGAAACTGAGGCAGGCAGGAGAAAGAAAGATGGGCCTCAGGGAAGAAAAGGAGGAATTAAAGATTGTGATCCAGCACCAGAGTGAGAGATGGAGAAAGAAGTAATGGATAAATAAGGACAGAGAACCAGAAAAAGGGGAGGCAGAGAAAGAACATATCCCAGTAGGCCACAGGACAGAGAGCAAGGATTTCAAAATGAGGGGCAGGGAGCAGAGCAAAGAGAGATGGAGAAAGCAATAGACTCACTCCATGCTATCGAGCCAAGGAGGAAAACTTTGGCCAGGGACAAGCCACCTCACACAGAGACACAAACTCCAGGACAGAGAGTTAGGAACTCCAAAATACTGCCTGGGAGCCAGAGAGACAGCAAAGGAAGAAGAAACCAGGAACTATAGGGCAAATACAGGGATAGGGATCGCTCAGAGCAAGATGGGGAAAGGAGATGCAAAGGACCCAAAATAAAAACACTGAAGTGCTGTGGGAAAGAGGGAGGAGGGGGCAGTGGAGGGGCAGGGAGCATCCTGGGACATACAAGAGGGGAGACAGAGCCCAGAGGACTCGCCACAGCTCTTCTTGGCACTGCTGGGAGAATTCACCATTCCAGGTGCATCTTTCTGCTTCTCTCCTCCCTTCCTCTCCTGTAATTCCAGCTGCTAGGCTGTCCTCCACCTAAGAAAACAGGTGAGTGTCTCAGATCTCCTATAAGATAAGGCTTCCCAGGCACACGGCCCCATTCCCACACTGCAGCCATCCTACACTCTGGTCACACAGAGGGACACACAAGGCACAGCCATACTCCAGTTGCTAGGATAGACTGTCACACAGAACTAGCCAGAACATTCCATGTCCTATAGCTGACTATCCTGTGGTTTTGCTCCTAGAGACAAACAGATCCCCTCATATCCTGAGCTTGTCCCTGGAGATGCACTTGCCCCCACCTCCCACGCCTTCACCTTTACACCAGCTGGTCCATCACATACTCACACATCTGCACTCACTCCAGTTGCTGATTATCCCCTTATTTTCCCACACTTGTTCCTCCTCTAAATTTCTCATAATAATTTAATCCTTTCTTGTATGATCCAAATCGGCTTTTTCCCATTTTGGCTCGTGCTCCTTTTCCTCCTCTCTGGACAGGTGCCTGGGAAACATATCCCTGCCCAGTCAAGCCCCACAGTCCAATCCACTCCAGCAAGTGACCTGAGCAAAGTCACAGTTACAATTTACAGTGAAGATTGTGTCTTCTTCCAGTGCCTGTGCTGGAGATGAGACAGTCTGCACTGATTGGAGTTATTGGGTGTGTGCAGGGCAGGCATGTCAGGTGAGAAGAGAGCCCCCACCTCCCACCAGCTGAATTTGTATCATATATTTTAACAGTTTCCACAGAACAATGAAGCTCCAAATCATCGGGAAAGCCTCGGGCAAGTTTGTAAACGCAGCCATTAGCTAAGTAAGCAATACTGAACTGGCTGTATAAGAAATGGGGGGCGGGACGGACAAGCAAACAGTGGTGTCAGGACGTTCTGCAAAATGCTATTTGAAACAGTCTGGGGAATCCAAGGCTAGAAAAAGAGTTAGACATGTGGCAGAGAATAACTTGTAAGGTGACCCAAAGCTGAGACCTGAAAGAGGCGTCTCAGGAAGTAGAATGGGGGTGATGATACGAGGAACTGAACAGGTCACATGCCAGAATAATAAAAAAAAAAAAAAAAAAAAAAAAAAAAAAAAAAAAAAAAAGAGAAGAAACCGGTTCGACAGCATCTTTCCCAGGGCGCTTCCGCACACTTAGCCACGCCCGCAGGGAAGAACTGCTGTTGTGTTCAGAGCCACCAGGGAAGCTGGGCTGCACCATTTAGAACAGGAATAGCCTCTTCTTTACATAGAGCAGGGCAGATCCACAGAATCCAGTGTAACCACATCCTGTGCTTCGACTGCAGACACATCAGACAAGGCAGATTTTTTTCAAAATCCATCTGCACCCAGTCAAGCTGTAAAAGTTGCATTTAGATATGCATTCATTTCACTCAGTATGCCAACTTTCACTTGCATTAATTCAATTTATCCAACTCTGTTCAGACTGTCAAAATCCTATACTCACAGCTCCCAAGGGGTGATGGTTTCGCCAGGATCCATGTTGCATGTAACAGAAGATGGGTGCCAACCATCACCCCCTTTTGGTATCTCTTGTGTTATTTTCCACTGGCAGTAGAAAACTGCCCTGGAAAGCTTGTGGGACCCAGCACTGACTGTGGTGGCATCCTTGTGCTTCACAGTCTGGCTACTGCTGCCTCCACGTACATAATGGAACTTCTTTGCTCACTTTCTGTGTTTCCTCACTCTACGGTCTGCTCCCCGTTGAACCAACAGGAAATAAATGTTATTTGTGACATGCTGTATCTTCCTGCCACATTCAGCACTCAGGTGGTAGGATTTTCTGCTGACAAGCTGTCTATGCTGCAGAATGCAGAATTTCCGGTTTGATACAAAACAATCCATTTCTCAATTTTACTGCTGTTAGCTGTGGTTTTGGTGATTTAACACGGGCCATTCTTTTAACCTTTGCTCTCCTGTTTCTTCTGGTGCTTACACACAGCCACTTCCATTCCTACTTTGCTCATACCAATTGATACTTCAGTTTCAAGTCTGAAAGCTGATTTTACAGAGTCAGCTGAATACCAGAGTCAGGGCAAACAAGGAAATACTACAGCTGCATAGCAAGAGGTTACAACAATCCAGCCACACTGGTTTCTAACTTTAAGCAAAGGCCTTGATACCTAAGGTTGGTATCACAATGAAAATAACACCATTTTGGGACTCCATACAGTGATTCCTTTTGGTTCACCCAGTTGTGTTGTTTCACATAAACTGATTCTGTTTAAAGTTGCTAAGGAAGTCGAGTACTTAGGCATGTGTATTTGCAAAACATAGTAACAAACAGGATAAATCCTGTTCCTTTGTTTTCTTTTACTCAGGCCTGATCCAAAACCTTTTTTGAATGTATTTAAGTGGAGAGTAAAACATGTTTGCCAAGAGTGCATTTGTAGCTTCTTTCTTCTTGCAGTGCTTCACTTTATTGCTCAATACTGTCAATACTGTAATAAATGTGATTTGTGCTAAATTGTAACTATATTGGCGAAATTGTAATCGTATTAATAGAAAATAATTGTTACAAAGCAATACTTATAAAAAAATAAATAAATAATCGTTACAAAGCAAGAAAGGAAATAGTGAGAAAAAGCAGATGGAATCCCCCAGATGTTAGGTGGGAGTAGTAGAAGGATGTAGGTTTGATAAGCCACATCTAGAAATAAAAATTTTGACCTTGGACTTGGCCAAATTGGGATGACTCCAGGCACGGAATTTGAATAAGTCTTATTATGAGGAACATGTGCTTAATTACACAACACCAAGCTTAGTGCACCTGCACTACCTGCAAAGTTACATAGCAAACACTGATGAAGACAAAGAGCCTTCATCAGAAATAAGATCCCCAACAGGATGAGAGACCCCTAACTACTAGTAGAGCATGCGCAACACAATATAGTGACATTAATTTTAGGAATAGAAACTAGGAGGAGTTTTCTAGAAAATTCTGTATTAATATGTATCAGAATATAGTATATAAATGGGATTTTTGGCCTGATTGTTTGATATGTGAGGAAGGGCAGGGTCCTCTCCGTATCCCCAGTCGGTTTTGCTTATGCTTTATACGAACCTTAATTATCCTGAATTACTCACTGCCAAATTTTGTATATTCTTAAATATATATATCTAATATATTTGATTGTATTCATTTATATACAAATGCTGCTATTAAAAAAATCGCTGCTAATTTTTTTCTTGTTGTTTGGTAAATTGGACAGATAGAATTAACATTTATAACAATTTGGTGCCGAAACCCGGGAACTCCAGTCCAGGGGAAGAGTGGCTAGTTTTGGGAAGGAGCTCCCCACCAGTCATTAAGGTGGTCCCAAGGTTAGACCAGGCTCTCTTGGAGAAGGAGTTCCAAATTAAAATAAAGCATGAACACAAGAAGCTAGCAATAGGGTGCACGCAGAAGGAAGGCTCCCTTTGGAGTGGTGGCAGAGGTAAAGTACCTGTAACACGTCTTGTGCACAGGAACCGCGTGGGAAAGCAGACTGTGCAAGTAGCAGGGGGCTGGGAAAGGTGGGCGGCTGTGTGCTTGTGTGCGTGAGTGAGGAATGTTTGAGACGGCTGGGTAGCCAAAGCGAGTGCAGACCTCCCGGTACCGCGGTTCTGGTTCTCCGCGGGGAGACCGGCCAGGAAAGGAGGGAAGCGAAAGGGAAGAATGAGTGAAGACCCCGGGAGGGACTGGGAGAGAAGGTCCCAGCCCAAGAACTCACAGGAAAAGTCTCTGAGGAGAAGGGAGCTGACTGATGGCTCGAAGAGGTCACTTAGGAGGGGAGTGACTGAGTTAGGTTCGACTGTTTTGAGAAGTAGCCAGAAAGAAAAGTCAGGGAAGATGAAGTAAGAGGGAGATTAGGGAATTAGGAGGGAGACAAGCAAGAGATGAGATAATGTGACAGAGTAACATTGAGTGAGTTGAACCACAAAATGAATGAAGGGAGAGTGAGGGAGACTAAGATAAAGGGAATTTCTTAGTCTGCTGCTGCCAGGGATGGGTCAGAGGAAGAGTAAAACCTCCGACCCAGGGGTTGCGAATTATGAGAAAAACTCACGAGAACCCGGTATGCCTCGAAACCAAGAGGGAGGTTCCCAGAAGGGGAGCAGCATTCCTCAGAACAGCCCACTGGGGATCATGTTAGGATACTGGGATACAAGGGAATCCCGAAGAGGGAAAATTAAACAGAAAATGATTAATTATTGTATGTTTGAATGACCAAAGGAAAATATCTGTGCAGACAATTTATACTGGCCAGAGTTTGGAACATTTGAGGATTGGATTTGTCAGGCTTTAAATCTATAAGTGAAAAAGAACCTCTTAACCAGGAGGAAAATGAATATGCTACCCTGTGGCTTCCCTGGGGGAGGGGTGAATTCATTGTTCAAAGGCAGGAAAACGAGGGTTATCCATTATATCTTTTACAGACTAAAGGACAGGCAGAAAAAAAGTACAGATCGGAGCCAAGGGGTCCATTAGATCACTTCCCACCCCCTTACAGACAACCTAACCAGCATGTTCAGCCCCTAGTCCCCAGTGCGCCTGCCATTCAGGAGGAGCACACAAAACCAGAGGCAGATGGGAACACGGGGAAGAAAGTGACAGAAAGGACCAGGAGCAGAAAGGGAAGATAGATTATACCCTCTTAGAGAGGTTCCAATGGCAAATCTGGCCCCACACAGGGACCTATTAGTTATGTGAGTGTTCCCCTGAATACAGGGGATGTTAGAGAATTTAGAAAAGAGATGGGCAGGATGCTAGAAGATCCTATTGGAGTAGCAGAGAGATTAGATCAGTTTTTGGGGCCAAATATATACACCTGTGTGGAATTGCAGTCTATTTTAGGAATAGTGTTTACACAGGAAGAGAGAGAAATGATTAGACATTCAGGAATATGGGCTTGGAATAGAGATCATCAAGGGCCAGACTGGGGAGACCAGAAATGGCCTATGGCAGATCCAAATTGGAATTATCAGGAAGTAGAACATAGGCAGAATATGAGGGATTTCAGGTGGATGATTATCCAAGGAATTCGGGGAGCATTGCCTAGGGGATAAAATATAGGGAAAGCTCTGAGTGAGCACCAAGGGAAGGACAAGTCTCCAGCAGAATGGCTAGAGAGACTAAAAAAGGATTTGCAGTTATACTCAGGCATAGACCCTGATACAGCAGCAGGGCAGGTCCTTTTGAAAACACAATTTGTAGCTACATCTTGGGGAGACATCAGGAAGAAGCCAGAAAAATTGGAAGACTGGCAGGATAGAGGGCTTCAGGAGTTGTTAAGGGAAGTGCAAAAAGTGTATGTTAGATGAGATGAGGAAAAATAAAAATAAAAGCGAGGATTCTAATGGCAGCAGTCAAGGAAACACAAGTAGCCACAAACACAGAAAACTTACCAGGAAGGAATAAAAGAAAAAAACAGGTCCTACCTCTGAAGACACAAGACCCGTGTGTTTTTCTTGTCACAAAAAAGGACATTTACAAAAAGCCTGCAAAAAAAGGCAGCAAGATGAAAAGATGTTTCAAGAAGATTAGGGGAGTCAGTGGCTCACTTATTTAATGAGGACCGAAACACCAGAAGAGCCCTTGATAAAGCTGAAAGTAGATCCTCAAAATGAAAAAAAAACATATTTTTAGTAGACACAGGGGCTTCTAGGTCTACAGTGAGAAAACTGCCTCAAGGCTGTAATGTTAGCTGTGAGCGTGTCCCAGTAATAGGGGTTAAGGAGGCTTTTCTGGTTCCCGTGATCAAAAATGTGCAAATTGAGTCGGATACAAAATTTGGGATGAATGATTTATTACTAATACCCAAGGAGGATAATAATTTATTAGGAAGGGATTTAATAATAGCCCTGGGAATTCAAATAAAGCCCTGTGAAGGAAAACTTAAAATCTACTATTTAACTGAAGAAGATAGTAAAGAGATTAGTGATACTGTGTGGTATTCTGGAGAAGTGGGAAAGTTAAACATTCAGCCCATTAGCATCGAAATACAGAATCCAGAAATCCCCATTTGAATAAAATAATATCCAATATCACGAGAGAGTCGGAGGGGATTGAAACTGTATTTAATACACCAGGGGATATTAGAACCTTGTATGTCACCACATAATACCCCCATTCTACCAGTAAAGAAGCCTGATGGCAGCTACCAACTAGTTCAGGATCTCAGAGCAGTGAATCAAAGGACCATTACTTGCTTTCCAGTAGTGGTTAATCCATATACCTTACTAAGCCAATTGGCCCCTAATTATACTTGGTACAGTGTAGTGGATTTAAAAGATGCCTTTTGGACTTGCCCTCTGGATGAGAGCAGTAGAGACTATTTCACCTTTCAGTGAAAAGACCCAGACACAGGTAGCAGAGAACAGATTAGGTGGACAGTAATATACCAAGGTTTCACTGAGTCACCAAATATTTTTGGGAGAGCATTAGAAAATCTTTTGAAGTCCTTTGAGTTACCTAGAAGAACTAAATTGTTATAGTATGTGGTTGATTTATCATTAGCAGGAGAGACTGAAGAAGAAACTAGACAGCTATTAAGCTTTTAAATTTTTTGGGAGAAAATGGATTAGAGATATCCAGGTCAAAATTACAATTCGTGGAGTCAGAAGTGTGATATTTAAAACATTGGATCAGTAAGGGAAGGAAGAAACTAGACCCTGGAAGGGTTTCAGGAATACTGAATATGGGACCCCCAAAGTCAAAAATAGAAATAAGGCAGTTTTTGAGTCTTTTGGGGTATTGTAGGCAGTGGATAGAGGGATTAAGTGGGGAAGTAAAAGTCTTATACGAGAAATTAACTACAAATCACTTAAAATGGACTGAAAAGGATCAGGAAAATTTTGAGCAAGTTCAAGAGGCCCTGCTGCAAGCTCCTGTCTTAAAAGTCTTCCCGATTTAGACAGGCCATTTCAATTATTGTCAATACAACAGAACAAACAGGCTATGGAGTATTGACTCAGGACTGGGCAGGAAGCCGAGAGCCAGTGGGATATTATTCTAAGTTGCTAGATCCAGTTAGTAAGGGCTGGCCAACATGTTTGCAAGCTCTAGTAGCAACTGCACCATTAGTAGAAGAGGCCTGAAAAGTAACTTCTGGGGCACCACTGGCAGTATGCACCCCCCATAATATTAGAGAAATTCTTGCTCAAAAGGCTGAAAAATGGTTAAGTGACAGCCAAATATTAAAATATGAGGCAATCTTGATAACCTTCCCTGAATTAGAGTTGAAAGTGACAAATGTACAAAGCTCCACCCAGTTTCTATATGGGGACCCAGGGGAAGAATTAATACATGACTGCACCATAGAGTTACAAACAAAGACATGTCCAGATTTAAGAGAACAGGAATTGCAAACAGGAGAAAGATTATTTATTAATGGATCATCTTGAGTAGTAAATGGGAAAAGGAAGTCTGGGTATGCTATAATTAGTGGAGAAAAATTAAAATAATTTGGTCCCCTTAGCTCATCCTGGTCAGCACAAGCCTGTGAACTCTATGCATTACTCCATGCATTGCTGTTATTAAAGGACTGAGAAGGAACTATATACACGGATTCAAAGTATGCTTTTGGGATCATGCATACCTTTTGAAAAATTTGGAAAGGAAGGGGACTTATAAACACCCAAGGAAAAGGATTAATACACCAGGGTCAGTAAGTAAAATACTTGAAGCTTTGAAAGGTCCGAAAAAGATAGCAGCTGCACATGTAAAAGGACACCAGAGAGGGAGAGATATTACAGCAAGAGGAAACAATTTGGCTGATGATGAAGCAAAAAAGGCTGCTCTAAGGGAAAACAAAAGTGTAGTTATGACTTTTCAGGAGGCAGAAACACAAAATGAAACACCATCCCTTTCCTTAGCAGAGGTAGAAACTATAAAGGAGATAGGGGCAACCCTGAAGGAAGGACAATGGATTCTGCCCAATGGTAGGAAAGTAGTACCAAAAGCTTTAGCCCAACAGATCCTAAGCAACTTACATCGAAGGACTCACTGGGGAACAAGGGCACTTTGTGACCACTTTTTAAAATTTTATGGGTGTATAGGAATATTTGAAATTGGGAAACAGATTACTCAAGGATGTCTTACATGTCAGAAAGTGAACAAAAAGGTGTTGAGGAGTCCTTCCTCTGGAGGTTGTTGAACAGCCTATAGGCTATTCAAAAAGATCCAGGTAGATTTTACCGAATTACCCAGAATAGGCAGGTGGAAGTATCTACTGGTTATAGTAGATCAATTGACTCAGCGGGTAGAAGCATTTCCTGCAGCTCGGGCTACAGCTCAAACAGTAGCTAAAATTTTGTTGGAACATATTATTCCAAGATTTGGATTACTACAGGTTATTGATTCAGATCAAGGCACTCATTTTACCTCGAGGATAATTAACAATTTAAGCCAAGCACTGGGAATTACCTGGGAATATCATACCCCATGGCATCCCAAAAACTCGGGACGAGTTGAATGGATGAATCAAACTATTAAACAACAACTAACAAAATTAATGATTGAATAACATTTATAACAATACTGTTCCAACAAAGTATGCAGCAAATCTCCTCAGGCCAGTAGTTCAGATTTCTGAGTTGATTAATGCAGAAGTGTATGTTTTCACTGGAACTGGCTGAAAAAACAAAAGACAAATAAATATAAACAAATTACTGTACCATTTGCCTGATTCATTATTATTATCTACTGTTTAAAGCTGGCAATATTTTGCTGACTCAATGTCTGAATAATTTTCTACCTGATCAGTCCTGAAACTACCTCGAGTATTGGTCTGAGTTTTATTATCTATGATGATCTGTTGACAACCTGAGAATGCCAAGATCCACACCTAGAGCATAAACCAACTGCAGAACTATATGACGTGGCAAACTCCTCCTGCTTCTTCTTTTCTATTGCTTTCTAAAAATAATTTCATTGGATCGATTATCATAGGAAGGGGACAGATATGGGGAAATATGCCCAAAGAAAAGGTTCTTACATAGCCTTCAACAACAAATAAAGAGCATACCACAGGCAGTACCGCCTTGGCCTTATTTCTGGAGGTGGTTCTTTCTTTATGATCTGAACCGTGACTGTGACTTAGTTTCACATGCCTTACAAATCAGGCATTAGCAACAGGCAACACAAGCCACTCACTTTATTTTCAAGGTTAACTTCCTCATTAAGAGGGAGTAGTTGATACTGTCCCTGAAATTTGCATTGTCAAAGGGTACAAAAGTTCATCTCAAATGGATTTAATCCTCAACCCTCTTTCGAGTCAGTATTTGCTGTGCTTCTTCCCCATCCCACAGACCCTCCCCAGCCCTACTTCAACACTGAGAGGAACCTGGCTCTTCTGCTTCTGTCCTGGTTTAATCGCAGCCAACAGGCTGACCCAGGCAGCCACTCACTCACTCACTCACTCACTCACTCACTCACTCACTCACTCACTCACTCACTCACTCACTCACTCACTCCCTCCCTCCCTCCCTCCCTCCCTAGCGGTGGGACTGGGGGGAGAATCACAAGGGTGAAAGCTGCAAAACTCCTGTGTTAAGATAGCGTAATGGAAAGCAAAGGCTGCGCACACAAGCAAAGCAAATCAAGGAATTAATTGCCTGCTTCCCAAGGGCAGACAAGTGCTCAGCCACCTCCGGGAGGACACGGCCCCATCACGCGTCACTGTGTCTTGGGATGACAAAAGCGGAACTCCGAGAGTCCCCGCCTTCCTCCTCCCGTCCCACGCACCCCAGCCTCCTCTCCAGCCTGGCAGTACCAGGAGTAGAAAAGAGCTTGGCTGTGTGCAAGCACTGCTCGGCAATAATGAAAACATCTCTATTATCCTTCCTGTGTTCAGGACAAATCCAAAACACAGCCCCACAGCAGCCACTTGAAATAAATGAACCCTACCCCGGCCAAAACCAGCATAGCTTCACAGCCCTGCCAGGACACTGCTGCAACCAGCACTGACAGCAGCTCACTTTAGGTCGGGAAGAAAGAAAAGTAATGGCATTGCTACATAAATACTAGAGTTATTTGCGTATGTTGTGTGTTTTATTCTGCATTTTGTGCTTAATGCTCTGCACTAGATTCACGTTAGTGTACAGAGAGAACGAAAGTTAGCAAGGTGAGGAAATGTGACTACCTCATATTGGAAGCGTTCAGGCCAGGTTGGATGGGGCATGGAGCAACCCGGTCTAGTGGAAGGACATCTGCCCAAAGTAGGGGGCGGAACGAGACGATCTTTAAGACCTTTCCAACCCAAACCACGCCGTGATTCCACGATAATAACAAGGAAACCTCACAGTCCTTACACTCACTTCTTGAACTACTTATTTCCCGTGCGATGTTCAGCCAAGAAGGCCTCCAGGCTGGGCAGATCCCTGCCCCCAGCGCGACCCGAGCCGCTGGCCCCGCCCGTGCCTTCGGTTTCGATTCCCGGGCGGCGCGGCCGAGAGGCGGTGACGGGGACCCCGCCCCGCTCCTCTTCCCGCTCCTGTTCCCGCTCCGGCCACAGTCCCGCAGGCGGTCCCGTCTCGGGCGGAGGGGCAGCATGTGCGATCCGGCCGTGTGTAGTTTTCTCACCCAGACGCTGTGCGCCCATGGCGGGCGGCTGGGGCTGCGGGAGCTGCAGGAGAACGTCGGGCTGTCGGCGCTGCAGCTGGAGGACACGCTCTCGGCGGCGGGTCCCCGGCGGTTCCTGAAGGTGGGGAGCGGCCCGGTGGTCCTGGCCGTGACGGACGTGCGGGTCTGTGTCCGCAAGGCCTGCGACGGCTGCGAGCGGCTGCACCTCTGCAAGCTGCACCTCATGGGCAGGTGCCACCAGGGGCCCAGGTGAGCGCGGGGGCGCGGGCAGCCCTGGGGACGGCCGGGAGCGCTCCCCAGTCCCCTCACCCCAAACCACCTCACGCCTCCAAATCCCCCCCACACGCCCCTCACAACTTCCCCAAACCTCTCACAGCCCCCAAACGCCTTCACATCCCCCCAAACTCCCTTACACCCTCCCCACATTGCCCAAACTCCCTGACGCATCCCCCAATCTCCTCACAAACCTCCCACCCCTCTCAAAGCCCCCATCTCCACCCCCAAAACTCCCTCAGCACCCCGTTCACACCCCCCCAAACTCCCCTACGGCTCCCTCGCATCCCAAGCCCCGCCGGAGGCGCCGCTCCCGCCCTGGTGCCCCGGGAAGAGCAGGCAGTAATCCCCTGGATCACCCGCGGGGGAATCCTTGCTCCCGACGGACTCGTGTCCTGCCCCCGCTGTGTCCGTGGAAGCCGATTATTTTTTTTTTGTTTGTTTCATGTTGTTGTTACTTTCCTTTTTCGTTTACTTGTTTGTTTGCTTAAATCTACTCACCTCCGCACCCTGCTCTCCATCCCCCTGGCGTCTGGCTGAAATAGTTTACACCTATTTCGCTGAAGGAAACAGCAATGTGCTGACATGACCTCTGGTTTCGCTCTAGAGAGTTACAAAAGTTGAGTTTCGCTATACGTCACTGCTTGGCTTATGGCCCTTTCTTTGAGAGGCACTGTTTGATCACCTGGGTGCATCAGTCCCAATTTCTGGAATATGGAAGACTTGTGGGATGGGCAGGCCTGGCAGCCTCTCTAGCCACAGGAGGCCAAAGGTGGTGCCTAATTTAAAAAACATAAAGGAAACCAAAGGCAAATGTAGAAGAGCAGCCCAGCTTTGCCACTACTGATGGAAGAACTTTGTAGTTTAAGCCCTCAAGCTCCAGGTCTGATGCTGATGCAGCATTAGGAATGTGCATGATCCTACTAGATCCTTCCTGTAATGCCCTAACGAAATGGATCACTGTGCACTAAGATCTGGATAGCATGCAGGGGAAAAGCTGTGTCTCTCTCTCACCATTAGGATTGTAAGATTTTCTTGCTTTTTTACTACGTTGCAGACAATAGAATAAGCTCCCATGGGGTTCACTGTTGGAAATGCCTTCACGTGTGTGCAGACACTCATGATGGATGGTTTTGTGTGAATTAAAGTTTGCAATGAGGACATCCCCTTCATAGTGATAATTCCCTTCATTCTGTCCTCTCAATAACACTAAGTAGTTAAAATCACTTTGGTATGCGTTAAAAATTAATAAAGCAAAGAGTATACCTTTCATGGGAGGGAGCTTGATTAAAATGAGAGGGCAGGAATTCTGCTAGGTGGACTGCATAGATCAAGACAGAGACTGTTTTTTAATTGATAAGGTAAAATCTAGCTTTGCTTCCAGGTCTTGCATCCTTTTTTAGAATCCCTGGAAAGAAAAATATCTGGGCAAGTTACTCGGGTCTTCCTGTTTAGTGGAATAATTATTTTAGTCCAGTTCATCCTGTTTTTAACCAGTATCTGGAAAGTGGCTTTTCATTGTTACTTTCTTTTTTCCTAAAAGTCTTATTAGACTCAGCTGTGTCGTTACCATTGTATTTGTAGAGTGTTTCAACCTTTGACTTGGGAGTACAGACAGACTCAGGTGTTCTAGATCATTCTCTGACTGTGTGGAGGAACACTGGTCATGGCTCCCACCTCAGATGCTCTGTAGCTTACCTACTTGCATAGCCTAATTGCTTACAAAAAATGTGTCCAACAGGTAGCAGGGCTCAGGGGAGAAATACCTGCACAAGGGTCTGTACCCAAGGATTGGATCAGACTTGGGGTAAAACTGTCACGAGGAGAACTTCAGGAGTTAACTAGAGGTTGAAAGAGTAAAGGGATAGACTTGAATCCGGTAAATTAACAGGTACTTTTATTGTTTGAGTATGTCTAATTTTAATGCTGTATCAGATCTTGTGTTGAAGAGCAGGACATAAGGAAGCTGTATTTTACTGCATTGAATTAGTGCACAGGCTACGTATCTCCTCTCTTACTGATTTGCACTACTGTTTCAAACAGATGTAAAAAATCTACGGTCTTCCTCTCTAATTCATACTCATCAGATTTTTTGCTTTGTAAGTGGCAGCACTGACTTCATTATTGTAGCCCAATTGCTTCCTTAATCAAAACTTGTAAGTTTAACTTTCTTACCTGTTTTTTGATTTTTTTTAAATAAAAGTTCACAGCCACTGAAGATAACAAAATGTGTCATTTTCAGTTTCACTGTTGCTTTTGTTTTGTGCAGACTCTTGCAAGTTTCTTTACTTGCCATCCCTAGGACTACAACCTTTTATGTTCACGAAATGAAGACTGTTGCAACTTCCAGCATTGTTTGTGTACTCCTTTAAAATTAACTTTCCCTCCAGCTGTTTAGGTCATGTGACTTGACTTGGACCCTCCTGGAGGCAAAGAAGGTGTGGGGTCTGACTGCATTGAAGTTTAAAATGAGGAGATAGGGTCACTGCACTTCACAGAGGAGTTCTGCTGTTTGGGCCATTCTCTGACTAATTACAGACACTATCTAAATGTTGAGAGAGACTCTCACCAAGCCACCTTTTTCTTGTGGCTTTTCCCAGGTTGCACATTATCTGAGGTTCTTCTTTAAATCAACTTGACTAAAAGATACTGATATTTCATTGATATTTCTGTGTCTTTTCTTGCAGCTCTTGTAAGTACTCGCATGACATCATGAATGCGGAGAACAAAAAAGTTCTAAAAAAACATGATTTGTCTGGCCTCAGTGAAAATGAGCTGCAAGTCCTGCTTCTCCAAAATGATCCATTCTTCCTCCCTGATGTAAGTTGTACTGATGTCTTAAGAGAAAGTTTTTGTTCATTAGGAATGGGAGAGGGCAAGAGAGAATGTGGAGTTCTGATCTTAATGTCCAGCTGTTCAGATACAAAAGAGGATTAGTCAGAATGAAGAAGGAATGGGAATGGCAATGTGAAACAACTTAAAGCTGTATCTGTGAAAGGGGTGTGTACTTAATAAAAAAAGCCACCACTGCAGCAGTAAAACTCTTTAATAAATACTCAGAGACATGCATCTGGAGAAGACCCTGTCATCTGTCATGTGTCAGGAGCAGACCTGCCCTCTGATAGCAGGAAGTGAGCAGCAAGGCTACAACCTGTCTTGTGTGCCATTTCTGTTATTCAAACAGGATGGCCATAAAGCTGCTCAAAACAAGCAAACAAAAATGTAAGCAACTTCACCAGAGATATACCAAAGGCTGAGATAAGCAAGAGAGAGTTGAAAGATCACAATAATTGTACACGCTTACAGGGTAAAAGGTACAACGAAGATCAGGAAGTCTGTGCTCCTTTCCTTTTCCAGTCCATGTGGCACAGGCCTGCACACATTTTGGTGCTTGAGGGCATAAGAGATGAGAAAAATCTGTGAGAAAGTGACCAAATGACTGCAGTCAGTTTGTGTCAAATCTGGCTCTTCCAAAGTGCATGGAGTTTTTGTACTCTGACTTTCTACAGATAAACCTTTTGTGCAAATAAACCTTTCGACAAATAAACTTGGCCCAGTTTGTATGCCACTCATTGATTTTGTTAAATTTGGTTGAACATTCCATTCTGGTTCAGCATGTAGGGCAATACTGCCTTGAAGGTATGGCTGTTTCAAAGTCAGTCATACCCACTTCTGGCTACAGCTACTCCTGGTTAAGAAATTACCAAAGTACTGCCCTTGTCTTTTGCAGGTTATAATCTGCACAGATTGGTTGACACAACAGTTCTATTGTTTCTTTGTTCCCTGCTGTGAAAGTGCTAGACTTTGACAAAAGAGATTTTTTTTATTGTGTAGTGTTGTTGTTTTAAAATATGTTTTACTGGCAGACTGAAGGAGCATGGTGGTGATAAGCAAGGAGAATTATTAATTGTTCCCAGTAATGAGCAAATATTAACAAGTATTTTTGGTTGGCATTATCCTTTAGTGCTTACTAGAAATCTGGTCAGCCCTCACCCCTGGCAGGCATCATTAATAACCTGTCATTGACCCCTTTAACTCATATCATGCAGTAAAATAGCAAAACCAAGAGAAAATGGTGATCAGTGCAGGCCATTCATAATCCTGAGAGCTTGGGGGTTGGATGTAGAAGTCAATTTGGCTGTTTCCTGCTTAGAGATGCTGACTGGCTGTGTGTGTGAAGACATGGCATGTAGGAAGCTCTCAAGCAAGAGGACACTTTGGTATTCTGTGACTTGAACTGAGGTTCAGAGTAAGAAAAACAGAACAGCACCCCAGCATCAGGGGTTTTCACACTTTCCCTCACTTTCTCTCTGGCTTTCCTGTTTTGTTTGTTTTGTTTGGGTTTTGGTTGTTTTTTGCTTTTCTTTCTTGGCAGATGCAAGGATTCAGTGTGCTTTCTTGATGTAGTTAAATAGTGGATTCCCTATTGTCATGGTTTAAGCCCAGATAAGTACTGTGCAGCCACTTGCTCTCTCCCACCCTAGTGGGATGGGGAGGAGAATTCGAAAAGAGGGAAAACTTGTGGGTTGAGAATAAGGATACCAAACAAATTGAAATAGAATAAAACATACTAATAATAACTGTAATGAGGAGGAGGAGAGAGAGATATTAATAAAACCCAAGAGAAACAAGTAATTCCAAGTACAGTTACTCCCCACCCCACTGACTGATTCCCTGGAGCAGTGGTTGGTGGCTCCTGGGAAGAGGGATTTGGAGGGGATCTGTGAGAGTCCCAGGGTGAAACTGGGGCTTTCTGCCGGACAGTTGTGTGGCAAAACTGTTACTGTGGTGCTTTTGTGGTCAATGTGAAGGAATTTTTGGCCTGTGATGTGTTCCCTGGTCTGAGTTTCTGTGTACCTCTTTTTTAGTGAATAGAGGAATAAAGAAGAGCACTGCTTTTTCTATATGTACTCTAATCTCAAAGCACTCCTCTTACCATTTTATAAACTCAAATCTTCAATGCCGGATAAGCTTTACAAATAGGAAGTGCAAACTCAGTTTTAGCTCCATGAAATGCTAACTCATTTGACACAGTGTACATGGTTTTTTGAAATATTTGTTATCTGTTGGTCATTATGCTGTAGGGTGTTTTTAAATATAATAACTGTAAACCCGTCTGGTTTTATGCACCTGTCTTGCATCCATTTTTGGCACTCCTAAGATTGTTGGGTTTGCTTTTTTTGGAAACAAAATATATACAACTTCAAAACTGAAAATGCATGAATCAGCTTAAAATACCTGCTCCTCTGTGCAAGAAGTCTGTGTAGATTAAAGAAGTTGGAATAAACACATACCTTTTAATCACCATTTTTCTGGTGTTAAAGCTGCATGCCTGTAGAACAAAGAATTCTAATGTGCTTTTCTATTTCCTATTGTTTCTTCCCCACTTTTAGACCTGTCAGTTCTACAACACAAAAGGTAGTCGCTGTATGCAGCAAAACAACTGCAACAAGCTTCATGTTTGTCGACACTTTCTCAAGGGGAAATGTAAATTTCCTCAATGCATAATGTCCCATAACCTCTTGGATGGCCATGCAATGAGAGTGTTGGAAACTGGAGGGATTGATGGGAAGATAGCCTCAAACTTCCAGGCTATATATGATTTCAAGCATGTTGAATTCAACAAGGAAAATAAGAAGGAGTATGGTAAGTTGCAAGAAACATTGGTCTTAAACATGATTTTGAGTTTGATAGAGGTAGAAACTGTTCTTGCCTTACCTCCCAGCTAAACACCACCATCCTTTCGGTGCTTTCAGTACGCAGCTACAGACCAAGAAATGATTGTTGGAAAATACCAGCAGTTCCAAGGATTAAAGAAGTGAAGACAACTTCGGAAACAGTGCAGTGCCTGCTGGATGTGCCGCCTTCCAAAGGTAAATACCTGGCTAGTAAATAGTACCAACTGTTCCCTTGTGGAATCAGCTTTTGTATTTCTCCTCTTGCAGTATATACACATTTTTTCCCTCTCTGCTATTATGTGCTTGCAAGAATGGAGTAAGTTATGGCACAATCATATGGGAGGGAGATCTGCACTTTTATTGTCAAAAGTACTGCATTCAAAACAGCACCTGAGTGGCTGGCAATAAATGTGGCTAGCTAGAGTTTGTAACTGTAATTGCACCTTTGTTGTATCAGCAGTAGAGTGCCACTGGAAGATTACAGGTATGATGGACATAATTCTCCACCGAGATTGGGATATTGCCAGCTAGCTGAGCTTCTGACCCAGCAGTGCTGTACATTCAGTCTTCTCCTACAGGTCCCAGTAGCACCGTACCTGCTCAGAGCCAAGACCAGTTGCCAACAGGAATGGGAGATAAAGATAAAGGTATGGATTGTTTCTTACCCTCCAGTCATGAGACCAGCGGTTTTCACTGGGACTTAATTTCACACATCTTGACAGCTCTCAGTGGTAGTTGAGTGCATCTTATGTGTTTGCCTTACTGTGTGCTGAAATCCATGCTACCAGGTGGCCAGCAGAGCAGTGTTGGAGTTTCTGCCCAAGCATTGTGCAGCTCTCTGTACTGACCTGGATGGACACATTTTTTCTTTCCTAGGAAGGTGACAGAATTGTTTCTGTGCATACAGTATCTTTCTGTCCATAGGCAATTAATACATCTTTGTTAGAAGAGGTGTTGTCTCAATATATGTTCCTGAAGGAATAGGAACTTGTAAATCTCTTGCTCTTCTGGGCTTTAAAGCTTATCAGAGTCCAGTACTCTCTAAACAGGTTCTTTTAGATATTCCTCACATGGACAGTATAATGTTTCATATCAAATTACATGTATGAGGGACATAATTCTCTGTAGAGATTGGGATGTTGCCTAACTAGCTGAGCTTCTGGCCCAGCAGTGCTGTTCATTCAGTCTTCTCACACAGGTCCCAGTAGCACTGTACCTGGTCAGAGCCAAGACCAGTTGACAGCAGGAGCAGGAGATAAAGGTATGGATTGTTCCTTAACCTCCAGTCTTGAGATGAGCTTATCTAAAGAGAGTTGATATCACACAGGTGTTGTGATGTCTCGGTTTGAAAGACAGCTATCTGCTAGGGAAGGCAGGACCTTCCCTTGGATTGGAGAATGTAAACTTCCTCCCTCCGAATTACTGTAATTTTGAAATCAAGGGGCTTTCAGGTAAAGATATGAGGATTGGAATAACAGTTCTTTACTAATATGTATAAGACATGTATAACAAGGCAAACAAAACAAGAACAGCTACGGAGTTAGTAACAAACAGAACCAGCGACCCTGTGACTGTTGCCTCGGCAGAAACGGGAAAGGATGGAGGAGAGGCTTTGCTTCACAAAGCCCTGGGACAGCTGATCCCTGTGCCCCTGCAGGACTCTCGGAAGCACCAAGCCGGAACGACGGGAACGAGCAGAAATCCCGAGGTGTTGGAGGAGATGTATTAAACTGCGGCTGTAGCTGGAACTGCTGGATGTCTTGGCAGGGCATGGGGTGCAGGGCTACAGCGCAGAGAAACCCAGAGCAGTGCCGAAGGGCAGGGGTGGGGCAGCGATGGCCGGCTCCGAGCAGGGCAGGGAGAGGTGAGCTCAGGATGCTGCCTGGGCACATGAGCAGACGAGGTAGTGACCTCACCTCCTTTAGTGAAGTAGGTAGGTGATAATAAGGTCCAGGGTGGCTCACGAGCGGAGGCTCGCCCCACAGAAGAAGAAGAAGCAGCTGGGTTATGGCAAATTCCTTTTCCCAAGAAACAGCAGCTCTGAGCGTCTTCTGAAGCCACGGAGCAATTGAGCTAGCAACTGTCCCCAGCCCTCCTTTTACCTGGACCCAGCCAACCCTTTGTTTTCTCTAGTACCCATTAGTACCAGCAGTCAGTGTTTCTCAACAATTTTCATGGGAAAAATTCTATAGGTAAGAAAGAGCAAAAGAAAAGAAACCTAGCGTGAGCATCACATAGCCACTTGCTCACTTCCGCATGATCCCCAGAAGGAAGGGAAAAGAAGGAGTAAAGGCAAAATACTTGAGGGTTAAGGTGGGAGAGGGAAAAATCCCCCAAATAGTAAGTGAAAGAGGAAAACCAAGCAAAAGAAGTGATACAAAGGCAGTCACTGACTGCATCCCACATGCAGGCTGAAGGTAGCTAACCCCCCTAAAACTCTCTCTTCTCCCTTTTATTACTGAGCTTTATGTTATATGATATGGAATGTTTGGTGAGTTGGGTCCTTTGCCCACTTGTGTCCCCTCCCAAGCTGTTGTGCACCCCTGATTCTCTCCACTCTGGAGGCAGGGTGAAAAACAGGCCTTAATGTGTATCACTGTTGAGCAGAAGTTGGGGCATGAGTGTGTTAACAGCATTGTTTTGGTCAAAAATCTAAACCAGCATCATAAGGGTTGTTAGGAAGAAAATTACATCTTATTCTAGCCATGTCCAGTACAGTGACATTTGTGATGTAGCAAAGTGATGCAAAGTCGACTGGAAACAAAATACAAATGTTGACTTACAAAACAGCAGTTACTGTGCATGGTTCAATCACAATAATAATGGGATTCCCGTTGCAGATCTGTATAATATGCTCACTGTCTTAGTATTTACTCACTGGGTGTCCCCATTCCCTGGGGAAATTGAAGCCAGCTCAAGCTGTTGCTTGAAGCTGTTGCTGTTCTCAGAATTCTTTGGTGGGTTGTTTAGGCTTAATACCTCTGCGTGGTGCTGAGCCCTGTGTTCACTCTCCCCATGCTGGTCTGGCTGACTTGGAGAGAAACATTTCTACCTCCAGTCAGTCTGCTCAGCTGACATTGCCATTTATGCACCCTTTGGTCCCCTTCGTGTGGAGACAAAGTCAGCTTCTTTGCAAGAACCATGGACAGTCACACCCCATGTTGTTCTGAGCTTCCTGACACTGGCCTTGCCCTTCCATGCTGAGACTTCTTCCAGTGTCATTGTTCATTCGCAATGCCCTGACTTCTGTGTTGGGCTGTATGGGAGATAGTCAGATTCTTAAACTGCTTGACTTTGCTACTTCAGTCAAATCCTTGTTATTTCCGGGATGAAGTACCAAATGCAGGATCTTTCTCTTAGAGCAAATATGGACTGCTGTGTTCTTTGCTGTAGGTAAAAAGGACACTTCCTCTGATGAAGCTTCAAAGGAAAACGAAAAAGATAACTATGATGAGATCTGTTTGTTTTATGTCTGGAAGTACTGCAAAAACAAGGGTAAGCTTTGTGAAAAGTAATGTTCTTGAAGTGTTGTCTGCTGAGGCACTCCTGCTCAGTGGCTTGGGCTAGTGGTGATAACTGTGCCTCAGTAGTTTCTTTTCAAGTAATCAATAAACACTGTCAGAATTACAAACATAATCAGAGAAAAGCCAAATGGTTTACTTCAACCCTTTCTCCTCCTATCCATCCGATTTCAGACTTTTTGATAGGGCAGGCTTTGGGTATGTTACTGTGGCAAAGCCCTTAAAGTGTAGCTCTTTCTGTAGCTAGAAGATCAAGTTATGAGTTGGCTTTATGCTGTCATCATTGATAGCTCATAAATGTATGCCACCCTTTATTCCTGCTATATCTATCCTATGTACATCAGATAACAGCCATATTCTGCCTCACTACGTCCTTTAAAAAGTGATCTGAGGTGTTTAAACATCTTTAAAAAACCACAGTAGTTGTACCAGGTAAGCTAAAGATAAATCTAGTCCATTGTCTTTTTGGTAGTGTCCAGAACAGAGATCTGAGGGGATAATGTAAGTATTTGGGAGCTGTCCCTGAAGAATCATTTAAAGCCAGGTTTGGATCTTCCTTTATTATGAGGAGGTACCATGACATTGTCTTTCCCTGATCTTGTCCAGTCACTTTCTAAAGGACTGCTGCTCCTCTGACCACCTGGTCTTGACAAAAGACCCTGTATAATGTGAACAGTGTACCTGGGTGAAACTGTCAGGGTCAGGCTGAAAGCAGCCATTCTGTGACCACCAGATAACTAAAAGTCACTGTTGGAATGTTAGTGTGCTTTATTTGCCACATTAGGCTGGAAAGTTATGAGATGTTTGGTCTGTACTTGGATGTGGAGTGTCAGAAGAAAACCTTTCAGACCTTGGCAAGGGACTAAGGAAAAGAGAACCAAATATACCAGAGTGTTTATGTGATTTGTAGACCAGACTTTTTACAGCTGAGACACATGGTTATGTGACACATAACATGCACTTCCTATCTGTGGCACTGGTCTCCCAGCTGCCAATGTTGTCTCTCAGCAAAGAGAAGGTTCTGGTGTCTTCCAAATATATTTGGCAGAGTATGTTGATATATATATATATATATATATATATATATATATACACATATATATATATATATACACACACACACACATATATATATGTATATATCTTTATATTCTCTTTGCTGAGACCAAGAAAAACAATGTGTGTGTGTGTATATATATATATATATATATATATATATATATATGTTGCTTTTCTTGGTAAGACTGCAGAAATACACTCCCCTTCTGTTTTCAGCACTTTGTCATCATTGCTTATACCTAAGACCAGGAAAGAAAGCCTCAAGGTGTAAAAGATGCTGGTTCTATTTTGTTTTTTTCTTGTCTTGCTCTGTGTTAATGATTGCGGAGTTCTTGACTATGTCTGATTTTGTTACAGATAAATGCAAATCTGTTCATTACCATTTGCCATATAAATGGGAGGTACATGATGGGCTGTTCTGGCATGAACTTTCCATGATGGAGGACATTGAAAAGGCCTATTGTGACCCAAAGAACAGCAGGTGTAGTAATGCTGGACTACTTGCTTGGAGTATTGTGATTAAGCCTGTGTAGGAAAATTTGTGTTTTCTTCCTAAAGATGTCTGACTTCTGAGCTTCTGGTTACAGAGCTTCTCAGAAGCTGGGAGGATGTAAAAACAAGAATTTTTCCTTTTGAAAAAGCAAAGCAAGAGTGATTGCATGAAAATCCCACTCCAGTTTTGTCTTCTAAAAAATAACAAAACTATCTTGCATTTAAAACTCTGTACAAGGTAAAAAGCCAGTGGAATACTGTGTTTAAAACACTAGTATTTCAGATCATTAGTCAGTTTATTTACAGTAATGAAGTTGGGCCTTTAGACAACATTTCAGAGCTGATCCTTCTCTGTGGCTATTTCTTTCCTACTACAGCTAGTATCTATAATAACAGTAATAGTAATCTATTATGTGTCTAGAGACATTTTATGAAATGTCACTTGTGTAGGCAGCCCATCTATTTTTTCCTCTTTTTTATTTCTGTTTTAAGAGTATGTTTTCCTTTTAACTCCTTTCTGAAAAGTCTCGCTCAAATCCACCTGGATTCATAAGGCATCCAAAGTTTGGCTTCACAAAATGGTATTCTAGTTTTGGCCCATGCCTCTTAAGGCACCAGATGATTTTTATTTACATTTTTCTGGTGATCACAAGCAATATTCCCAAGAGGAGCCTGCCGTGAAAGTCTTCCTGCCTGGGAGTTAACTTTTCAAGCCTCACAGGAGTAAGAGCCCAGGTGGCTCCAGTGATGAATCCAGTTTGCAGAACTCTCAGCTGTGGTTGCTGTGATTGCATTCTTTGTAACCACAGTAAAAGAACAAGGTTGATAGCCTGCAGGTGTTTGCTGGCAAATTCAGTCACACACTTCACACATTTTGCTTTTGTACAGAGAAAGACTGTAACCATGCTTAGTTATCACAGAAGTTCCTTTTGCCACGTTGTACTTGGAGCCTGACATTGTAAAGCTGGCAGTGCCACATGTGACTGAGGTGCCATTTGGTGTCTCACAGGCCAGAGTTCACTTCTGAAGAACTCTGAACTTCTGAAGGTTTTGAGAGCTGCCATGTGCTGTGGGAAATAAATACTCCTATTTCAGATCAAATTAAGTTTGGTTTACATTATATTAAAGAAAATGGCACCATCTTAAACTGGGGATTAGAAGATAAAATATTCACTGCTAACTATAATAAACCTTAATTTGTTCTCGCAGCTTTCAAAGCAGGAACATTAATTTCCAGACAATGACTTGCTCTTCTTCTTTGGTTCGACGCCTCTCTACACCATCATCGGTCACAAAACCCACATTCCTACTGACCACACAGTGGATTTGGTACTGGAAGAATAACCAAGACAAGTGGATTGAATATGGAGAACAGGTGAGTTCACATCATGTGCTTTGAGTCACTTCTGCAGGCATATGTGGAGCCTCTTGGTGTCATTCCCCCATTTTTCAACAGGATTTATTAAGGGAATCCTTGTTCTTGAATTTTACAGCTTTGACTAAGGCAGTGAAGCTACATCTGATCATAACAGATATGATAAAATGCTGACAGGCTGGAGGGAAGAGAGCTCCCTTTTGGAGTTGTCTGTGGCTCCTACAGAGATTTCATATATAAACACTGTCCTTAAGATACATGGGAAGTAGTTGCCTGTTTCCTAAGCATTGCCTTGCTTCCTTGGACATGCAGGGGTTGCTCTACTCTCTCAGATCAAATGCAGTCTTTTTCCATGTATGTGCAAGTCCTCTGATGAGACAGTAATCTATCTGAAAAATGCAGGAAAAGAAATATATATAGAATCTCACCCTCCCCCAAGACAGATGAGTTTACAGTATAGGTTTATAGGTATGGTTTACAGTATAGGAGCACAAATTGTAGAACAAAAAGGTGATCCAGGGACTTGAAAAAGTACACAGGGAAAGCTGTTGGATGGAGCACAGTTTAAAAGACTCAGAGTAACCTCAAGGAGTACTCAACCTCAAGGAGTCACCCTGAGAAGTGTCCCAGGTCCAGGTGAGATCACAGCTGTCCAGCTGCTCCTTAGCAGGGAGAGAGCTTGCAAGGAGCTCAGGCTTTCCTATCTGTGGAATGAAGTGCTTGGCTCATAGTTAAATCACAAGCAAAGTAAAAGGTAAGAGTGAGATTCGTTACGCTTACAACTTTTTGTTTTCTTGGCAAGTTTGTCTTGGAAGAACCACCTGGTATTCATGCATTAATCACATCATCAGTGTTTGGTTCCAAGCTCATACACATCAATGCTCACTATGTCACCCTGTTCCTTTGTGGGTTTTCAGATAGCAGGTTGGAAATAGAAAAGTTCTTGGCCTAGGACTTAGCTTCCTTGGGAGCTTGAACCAAATGAGCTCTGGTTTGGTAAGGAGTCCAGTGTAGCCATCACACCTGGTGGCAGCTCAGCCCCGCCCCCTCCCCTGCCGTGGGACTGGGCAGAGTGAGAAAATTCATGGGATGAGATCAAGACTAAAAGATAATGCAAAAGTGTGTGCACAAGCAAAACAAATCAAGGGATTCATTCCCCACTTCCCTTGGACAGGCAGGTGCTCAGCCATCCCAGGAAAGCTGGGCTCCATCGCAGGGCACAGTGACTTGGGAAAACAAACACCGTAACTCCAAATGTCTCCTCCTCCTCCCCCCAGCTTTGTATAATGGAGTGACACCTTATGGTCCTGGATGTCTCTGTGGCCAGTTGGGGTCAGATGTCCTGGATGTGTACCCTCCCAACACCTTGTGCCCCCCAAGGCCCTCACGGGGGGTGGGAGAGGAGCAGCAAAGTCCCTGGCTCTGTGCATGCCCTGCTCAGCAGTAACTAAAACATCCCTGTGTTATCAGCACTGTTCAGCACAAATCCAAAACACTGCCACTGCCAGCTACTGGGAAGAAATTTAACTCTACCCCAGCCAGATCCAGTACAGCTTGTTAAGGAATTTAAATGGAATATATGTGTGTCCATTATTACTAATTATGTATTTGTGTTTATGTTACAATTTTTCAGTACTCAGCTTCAGGCCACCATAGTTCTGGGTAGATTACTCGTCACCCTGCTCTTGGCCCCTTCTGTTCATCTACCCCAGCTAGTTATCCAGGGTTTAGTCCTGACTGTGATACTTCTCATTCTCTTTCTTTTTTTTTCTCTTTTCCCCACAAAGGAAGAAGGGAACAGCGTGACCTCACCATCTTCTGCTATTATTGAAAATTTGTATCAAGCAGATCCATGTGCTGTTGTACCTTTCCAGGCTGGCCAATATCAATACGAACTCAATTTTAAAGGTAGTCATTTTAAAGGTTCTCGTCTACAACTGTGCAGTGCTTTATAGAGTCTTGGAAAATCTCCCAGATTTTAGAAGCTATGACTTCCTTTCCTGACACCCCCAGTTTCACTTACTGGAAGTGAGGTAGTGATGGCCCAGAGAAAATTCCTTACAAAAGTAACCTTCCCCCATTATTCCTTGTCACTCTCCAGACTCACATTTGACCACAAATACAAAGGTTCATGGTCTTCACATAAAGTCACAGTAAACCTTAAGTAAAGTGAGTTAACTCTGGATGGTAGAAAATACAAGTTAGGCATCTTTGTGCTGCTGTAGGAATGTGTAAAGAGCTTGAGTGGCTTGAGGGAGCAAGCAAGGTAGGCACAGGTTCAGTCAGAGTTACAGGAAAGACAGGAAGCTTATGCAGCCTTTTTGCAACTATTCCTCAGCAGGTAGAATTGAGACTGAATTTGCAGTTTTCATTAAAGAATGACTGATGATGACAAGATGACCCCATCTTGTGGACTTATTCATGACTTTTTTTCCCTGCTCTTTTTTCTCTTCAAGAAATGACTCAGACAAACATTACTTTTAAGACTCGAAGACAGGTCTGCAGGCGACCAAAATTTGTGTCTTCTGAAGATGTGCAGAAGATAAAGACAGGGTAAGTACTCTTCAGGTTGTTTTTTCATCTTTTAGAAGTAATTATAAGGCAAAATGGCTCACAGTGCTGGCAGTAGTTGTACAGAGAGGACAGCTGCTGCCAGAGAAAGCCCATCCGTGGGACAGAGCAACAGAAGCTCTATCACAAACTGAAGTCTTGGTACATTACCTGCTGCCTGGGACACATGTTACTCCAGGTACTTCAGACACAGCTGTTACTTAAAAAAGCAACTGCAGGAGGCCTGTGATAGTCGAGTGGCAACATGCAGAGCCTGGTTTACAGACTGAGGCTCTTTTCCAGTTTCTTGGTAGTTTATTTTGTTAATTTTTAAATACAGGAATTGGCCAGAGGGGATCCTTCAGATCTGAGTGTTTGGAGCGGTACTAGAATTAGTAACACTTAATTTCCTTTCTGTTTTCAAGCTGTCAGAGGGATTCTTCTGTTCCTAGTCACTGGGATGCATCTGCACTGCCTGACTTGGGATACAAGGTATCTTAACCCCCCCCTCCTTGTAATTCTTATGGGAAAGGCACAGTTCAAGCTTAACTGAATCAACTCTAACTGCATAGATGCTAAAAAGGGACAGGAGTCATTTCTTGGGTGGGTGTGCTTTATAAAGATCTAGGTGATCTCCCAAGGGGTCACAAAACAGGTGCCAAATTGCCTTGAACTTTTACTGCATTTTAGGCATTTTTCTAGATACCAAAAACTCAACACTCCAAACAACACCAAACCCCAAACTCACCAAATTCAAGACAGGAAGAGTGCAGATCCAGGAAGGGAAATCTCTATATCCTTCAGTACTGTCACATACATCACAAATCTGAGCACAGACCTTGGCCTCAAGAAATGGCAGAAATAAAGATCTACAACCATAAAATAAAAATAAAAAAAATATGCCGTGATGTCTTCCACAAAACAAACCCAACCCCTGTCAGCCCAAAGTCTGTATTCTTATTTGATCTTTTTCATGTTACACTTGCCCTTTGTGTAGTGGTTTTTACCCTGCTTGAGGAACAGAAGCATAAGAGGTTTTCCTTGCTGACTGTGTCACAGAATCTTGTGTGATGCTGACCAGGTTGTGTTGGCAGATACCCTGGGAGCTGAGGGACACCAGTGTGTGGCTGTGTGTCAGTGTCACAGGTGGAGTAAAGCACTTCATTTCCAAGAGAGAAGCAGTGCTATGTTGATATAAAATCACCATTTAACAGAATTTGAAAGTGAAGGTGTCAGTGGTTTAACAAGATTTGATGGCAAAGTACACTTGATTATTTACTGCATAGAGGACAAGGTCAGACATAACCATTAGAGAGACCCTCCTGTTGAGTCATGACTTCCATAAAGAAAAGATAAAATAATAATGAGAGTGTGTGGGAATCTGGCAGGCAGCCCATTTAAAGATTTGCCTGTAATGTTTGGAGCTCAGTGGAAGAAACACAGGAATACTCTTCCCTTGGCTTATCAGCATCTTAACTAACAGGCGTAAATTTTTCCAAAGAATGTCAGAAAGACAGATAGCTCTGTTCTTTTTAAGTCTCTTGAGCTATATGTACTTAATTGCTTCCCATACTTGCTGTGAAAACTTGTGTGAATTTTAGTTGTGTACATTTGTTGGGGTGTTTCTGGAGTCACGGGTGAATATGGGAGGCTTTGGAATGCACTGCACAGATCCATAGTATCTTTTGGTTGTTTTCCAGAGTTCAGTTTGCTTGCTGAATTGGCATCTAAGAAAACATCTCTTAACTTGTGAGTGCCTTTCACAGGAAAGGAAAAGTGACAATGCCCATGATACCTGTTGGCACTAAAAGTGAAAGCCTGGGTTAGATTAAACCTTTCTCTGGGACCTTAAGCTTGTTTTTTTGCAGTAGGTAATATTGGGAGTGGCTGGGATTCTGCATGCTTGTGGTGACCATTGTAAGAGCTGACAGCTACAACTCGATGAACAGCCATCTCGTCAGACATTGACAAATAATCCTGGCAAAATCTGCTGCACTGGAAGTGATCCATTTTAAAAAGGAACCTGTGAGATAGGCAGGAAGTCATCTTGGCTTAAAATGAGAAGCTGTGTTTTGGTAATATTGCTTATTGCTCGACTACTGTAAGTCATTGAGAATAGTTTTGTAGAAAGAAGTGTACAAAATGCACAATGGAAATTGGTACCTAATGGGAAAAAGTTGGTGTGAATTTCTCCTGTCTTTGTTTTAACAAAGTGGAATTAGTAGTTGTTAAATGTTTTAAAGAAAAAAAAAAAAAAGAATTGATTGTATCCTGTAACTTCATGCTGGGTTTAAAACTGTCTCTTTAATGCACAACCAAGAAAGTGTGGTTTCCTGTCAGTCTTTGTGTGGCAGATGTGCTGATGAATCCTGGCCACACACAGGCCAAGGATTGCTGCACTGTACCAGACACAGGATGCAAGGTGAAGAGTGTCTGTGCATTTTATAGATGTCAGTTCTGGTGGGGTCACTGCCACCAGCACCAGCCCTACTACTTCCCAAATCTCAGTGAAGCAGAGATCAGGGTGTGAGTCACAGAGTACTGCTCTTGTGCAGTCATACACTGGTGGGAATTGCTGCCAGAGCAGTGATTCCTTCTTTGCCTCGGGGACTCTTCTCCTCGATAAAAGGGTAGCAAATGCTCACACTCAGTGGGATTTTCCTTTTCAGACCTGAAGGTGAAAAAAGAAGTGTAGTTATGCAGTATCAGCCTTCAACAACAATGTGGTGCTGTGACCCTTTATTAGCACTAGAAGCATCCTTGGGGAAATAAGGACAAACCCACAAAGTTTTTATGGAAAGGAGAACAGCTTTGTTGTCAGGAGACTGTCATATGATAAAATAATGGAAGGACCTTTCTTACAGGATTAGGCCTTGTGTAACATGGCTGACTGTCTGTTTTACCTAGAAAGGATACAGTTCCTCAGGAAGAGATCATAGAATCATGGAATATGCTGAGTTGGAAGGGACCCATCAGGATCATTGAGTCCAACATCTGGCCCTGCACAGGATGCTCCAAGAATCACACCATGAGACTGAAAGATGCAGCAGAACAAAAGCAGATTTGTAGTTCAAGCAGTGTTCATGTATAAATTTGCAGATGACACGAAGATTAACACTGCAAGTGACACTCCTGAAGGACAGGGCCATCCAAAGCAATGTGGACAAACTCAAGAAGTGGTCCATGAGAATCCTGTAAGGTTCAACAAGTGCCAATGCTGTACCTGGGCCAGAAGCCCTGGGGTCAGTCTAGGCTGGGGATAAGCAGATGGAGCAGCCCTGGGAGAAGGACTTGGGGGTACTGGTGGTGAGAGTGGGACATGCCCTGTCCCTGAACCCCCCTTGTGCTGAGCTGATTACTGACAAGGGCCTGGAGTGACAGGACAAGGGGGAGTGGCTTCAAACTGACTGGAGGGTTAGATTGGGTATTAGGAAGAAATTTTTCCCTATGAGGGTGGTGAGGCCCTGGCACAGGTTGCCCAGAGAAGCTGTGGCTGTCCCATCCCTGGAAGTGTCCAAGGCCATTGTTTGAATGTGGCTTGGAGCCACCTGGAGTAGTGGAAGGTGTCCATGCCTATGGCAGGGAGTGGTGCTGGATGGGCTTTAAGGTCCCTTCCAACCAAAACCATTCTGTGATTCTAAGTAAAAGATGCAGTACTGAAATACAGACATAATTTTCAACCTGTAGGTGATGATGAGCAGCTTTGGGCTGTGGTGCCACAGACTGTGCAGACAATCAGTACTTGCACATCCTGATTGTTTTGTGTGTTGAGCTGTAAAGCTTTGGAACATGCTCCTGTATTGAGATATGGGAAATTTTACTCAACTTTTTAAAGGTTATTAAATAAATTCAAAGAAATAGTTCTTTCTTGTGCAGCTGACTTTAATCTTGAGAATACTTCCCTGCGAGTGATCTCCTCATTAGTGAGTACTTAAATGTAGCTGTGAAATACAAGTTTTATCCTGTTTTTCCTCTCTAATCTCAGCCTTCTAAAATGGGGAGTTTTTGCCTGGTAGAGTAAGATGTGAGTTTCCTTGTTACTTTCTAGGATGGCCACAGCTTTCATGCTTAAAACACTTTGGAACATGGGGTGTTGTGAACTCACTTTGTCATCTTGAGTCCTCACT
This sequence comes from Cinclus cinclus, assembly GCF_963662255.1. Classification (NCBI taxonomy): domain Eukaryota; kingdom Metazoa; phylum Chordata; class Aves; order Passeriformes; family Cinclidae; genus Cinclus; species Cinclus cinclus. Next base: position 21,411,878 of record NC_085049.1, on the reverse strand, counting down.
TGGCTTAAGTTGTGGTAAAGTGGAAAATATTACCAGGTGACATCAGCCTGCCAGCATCACACTTCTGCAGTTTATGGAGACAAATGTTGATTCTAGAAGATTAAAGACACAAGTTGCTTTAGAGAAAAAAATGGAAAATTTATGCATGACATAAGCAAGCAGAAGAACTCAAGTAATGTTTTGATTATATTTTACATTAAATTCTCTTTGGGAAAAATGAGCATTTCTTAATGGATTTTTAAACACCAACTGTATGGATAAATAAATAAAAGGATAATGACTAAATAGACTGTTTCCTTTGGGAAAGGAGATGTATTTGTTTAAGCAGGTATTTGGTGTCACGTTTAGAAATGTAGTTTTTTTATTAAGTCCATATTTAAATGAAGCTTTCTAAGTTCTAACTTTGAAAAGGTAAAGTACTACAGTGCTAGGAGGGTGTTTTGTGTTTTGTTTGTTTCATCTTCAATAGCTGAAGCGCCTGTAAATGTCTGGTTACAAATGATGCCATTATCTAACATCTTTTGTTGTTAATCAGCTTTAGATATAAAACTAGCATTATCTGGAATAATCTGTCAAATTTTCTTTTTGCAATTTCTGCTCCATTGAGATTTAAAGTTGCAAGTGTCAACTCTTGGAGATGATAAACCTTTCAGCATCCTTCCTGAAGAGAGGTGAGGTGTCCTTGCAAAGCAGGAGTGACATACTGATTTACTCGGTATTTGGTTATTCACATAATCGTGATCTACAGCATTTAATTACCCTTCATAAGCATAGTTTGGAGACCCTTCTGAAAGTGTATCTGCTGGAATTAGGCTTCTGCATGTTCCAAGCTCACTGCAGCCTCATGCCTTCTTTTGCTTTGGTTTGTATTTTATAGGCAGTGGTTATCAGCAATGTGACCCCTGAATACAATGAAATAAAGCAGCTATTTCATCAGACTATGAAAAATTACAGCATCCTTAAAATACAGAGGATTCAGAATCCATCCCTCTGGAAGGTGTTTCAGTGGTTAGTACTTTTTTCCCTATCCTTAAGAGGAGGCAGTCTCCAAGAACAAGTCCTGTATGTGCTTTCTAGGAAAGGAGGTTGCCACTTGTGCCTTAACGTGACTGATATTTCAAAATTAGAAGTTTCAGGAGTGAGATTGGTGTGTGAGGCCTTCCACAGAATGCCATGCTATGTGGGGAGGTTCCCTTTACGTGGCTCCTTGGAAGGGGGAGAGAGGAGCATGGAGAGAAAGACATGCATGATGCAAAGCTGGGCTGAGGATACCCACAGGGATGTGGAACAGTGATTGCCTTGGGGATGGAGCAATAATTGCCTGCTGCACAGTGCTCTGTCTGTTAGAAATCTTTATCCATTAGAGTGTATGAAATGCTAAAAAGAATAAAGCCTGCTTGGGCCTTTTTGTTCCAGTCGGATTTATTTCAGGTGCTTTTGCTGAACAAAGTCAGTATTCATTGATAAAGAATCCTTGGGTTTTAACTTGATGATCTCTGAGTTCCAGAGCTCCTTTCTGGTTTTGAACATCTGCATCAGTGATACTGAACTCCAGGTACTTAGGCCAAGCTGGATACCAGCAGATTAGAGCTGGGGTTCAACCATGTTCAAGTTAGTTTCATGTAAGATTAAGCTGCTGCTTAGAACAGTTGTCTGTTCAGTTTAAGACAAGAGTAAGTATTCACAGACTGTACAGAATAGTAATGGAGTAGAAAAATACTGCTCAAATAAGTGCTTTCACCTGCAAAATTATGGAACCCAGAAAGTTATCAGCTACTGATTTTATAAAACCTTTTCATCCAGCAAAACATATGATATTTCAAAAGATGCAATAGTGCATACTTTATATCCTCCTCCAGTGAGGTAATTAAGCTAAGCAGGCACAGTTTAACATTTCCAAGTCCAGAGGATGATGGAGTAATTTGGGTTGGAAGAGACCTTAAAGCTTATGCAATCTGCAACGGACAGGGACATCTTCCACTATCCCAGGTTGCTCCAAACCCTGTCCAACCTGGCCTGGAACACTTTCAGGGATGGGGCAGCCACAGCTTCTCTGGGCAGCCTGTGCCAGAGTCTCACCATCCTCACAGTAAATTCTCAATTAATTCAGTTAGTTGCTCTTAACTTTTCATTTACTAATTTACAAGTTGGAAGGAGTCTGCCCTCCCCCTGGCTCTGCTTGATTTGTAGCTGATGACTTTCTGAAGAATATTACTGTCTTGTCCACTTCAGCAGCTTCTGCAAACCTGAGAGGTGTCTGGATGCTGTGGAATAATGATGGGAAATAAAAGTTGAGCCTGTTGTTGTGATTTCTCCTTTGACCTTGTTTGTAGCTCACTCTGACTCTGGGCTCAGCCAGAAAGATGAGCAGAGGGCAAAGTGGCTGGGTTTGTGTCCTGGTCCCATCTCCTCAGCAGCACTGACCTCTCTCAGGGGCAGGAGCTGGGGCTGTGTTATGGAGCACAAGCTGCCTCCAGCTTTGAGCCACTGTGGAAGCACAGAGCCTCTCAGGGTAACGCTGCATCCACTCCATTGAGAGCTTGGGTGGGAAGGGACCTGAAAGCACAACCAGTCAGGCCCTACAGAGGAGCAAAAGGTTGGTAGTGTGGCTACTGGAATAGTGTCAAATGCCTAAATTCCTCGAGTAAAGCCAGAATTACCTAGAATTGCCGAGTGGTGCTGTCAGTACAGTGCTCAGTCGTAGTCATTCATCATGCTGCTAGTGTGTTTTGTCTTCTGAGAGGAGAGAGCAGGCTGAGCAGGCTCTTTCAGCTGATACTTACATGGATGTTACATACTTGTTGGAATTGTTTAAAAAAACCTCTTTTTCCCTTTTCTTCCATGGCTCACAGTCTTCACCCCTTCATTTTTGTCAGGCAAAAAGAGAAGATGAAAAGGGAAAATGGAGGAAAGGAAGTTCAGGAAAAACTTCTGTTCCATGGAACTGACATCACCTCCATGAAAACGATCTGCACTCAGAACTTTGACTGGAGAATTTGTGGAAGCAATGGATCTAACTATGGGAAGGGTATGTAGACAGTGAGATGTCTGCTGAGACTCCCCTGATAATGGAGCAGTCAAAGTTCTGAAGTCTAACTATAGAAGGTAAAAAAAATAATAAAAAGAATCACTATTATGATCCTTCTGAGGAGGGCCAGGATTTGCTTTGGGATGGGGGTAAGTCTTCTCACAAGGTATCAAGATCATTAGTGCAGGGGTTTGCTGTAGGTGGCATTTTCTGATATCTGAGGTCATAATTTGAACTTAAAAGAGAAATTAGTTTGTATGGCAGGGACACGAGGGGTGTGCATGGCCTCAAGTGTGATTGTGGAAGGTCCTCACGTGTTCTTGTCTGTCCCTCCATCATAACACACAGACCTGTAGTGTGCATATTGGTACAGCTTTTAAAAAATTACTCCTAAAACAGCAAATACTGAATGGAAATTACATGGTGCAATCCCCTCTCTTGCAAAAATTTTGGTGGTATTCTGTAAACTAAGAGAAGTCCTGAAAGTTGAGCCCGATACCTCCTGAAAATCCAGGGGATGCTGAGATTTTGCTGTCACTGTACAGATTCTCCTCACGACCACATTTTCATCTCGTTTTCCAGGAAGTTACTTTGCTAGAGATGCTTGCTATTCCCACACCTACTGTCAGGCTACGCCACAGGGACACTTGATGTTCGTGGCTCGTGTTCTGGTTGGAGACTACGTTAAAGGCAACGCCGACTACGTCCGTCCCCCAAAGAAGAGTGCTGACAAGCTGTGGTTTTATGACAGCTGTGTGGATGATGAGTTAAATCCTTCTGTTTTTGTTGTCTTCGAAAAACACCAGATTTACCCAGAGTACATAGTAGAGTATAAAGAGGAGAGAATAAGAGAGCAGAAAGAGGCAGGAATAAGAGTTTTTTATAAAGAGGACAGAATAAGACAGCAGAAAGAGGCAGAAATAAAAGTGTCTAAAGAGCATGGAATAAGAGAAAACAAAGAGGAGAGAAGTAAATGTGTAATATCGTAGAGGAACATGGCAGTTTGTGTCCCTCATCTTGTTTTTTGTATTGCAGGTGTTCTCTCCTACTTGGTGACTTCTTTGTTTTTAATACAGTTCTTCGGAATGTTAATCCAGATAATTGTTGCATTGAGGAGGGCTGGCAAAGCAGATGTTACATTTGTTGTGACTGCCTTATCTTCTTCTTTTCCTCTCTTAAATGAAGCATAAACATTTCAATAACCATAGCAAGAAAATCAGAATTGTGGGATGGGAAATTGAATGTTATGACTACTTCGGGCAAATAATTGTAAATACATCATTAAAAAAAATAGAGAGGATTTCTCTTTGCAAGCAGTTAAAAGAAAAATTAACAGTACTGTAGTATTTAAGGAAGCTTTCAAATTTTTAGTAGCCAGAGTTCTTTTCAGTGCAGAATTCATCTGTTATTGACCCTCTCATCTATCATTATTATAAACAATTCAGTGTAGGTAATAATGCCTTGAGTTTGTTTGTTAATGCTGGTATGTGTTTCGAGTTAAAATGGTAAACAGCAAAAAACGTATTTTAAATCCATGTTGTTAGCTCTCGAGAATTTTCATCTGTATAATGGCAGATAGATCAGAAAGCTGATTCTTCGTGGAAATGTGCAGTAACGTGCTGTAACCTATACAAAAGCAGAGCTCAACTGAAGCTGTGAAAGCCACCCCATGTGAGTAAGCAGATACCAAAATCTGGTGGTTTGGCTGCAACTAATGGCTGTAAGGACACAAAACCTGTGTCCCAACAAGCCAGGCTTTCCAGTGGATGTGGCCACATAGCACAATAGGACAGGAGAAACTTCTTAAGGAGCATAGATATGTTCTGCCGTGTTGGTGCAGTAATTTTCGTTTTTCCAGATGTAGAACGGGACCAAAGGAGACCAGTTAGGTTCTCTCAAGGCCAGTGGTAGAACTGCTGTCCTAAGGCACCGTTTGCATGTTCTGCTGCCCGCTTGCATGGGGCAGCATGCTGACAAGTGAGGATCCTCTTTGTGTTTTGGGGGTGATCCTACGTCAGAAACTTGTGCATCTACTGGATGTTAGCAAGGAACCTGTAAACAGATTGAACTGGAGAACCTCTGTACAAAATGCCACATTCAGGCAGTTTAGCTGTTCAGAGGGGAACTGGGAGTGATGACAGGGGAGCAGTAATTTTTACCTTCAGATAAGCTTTACAGAAACACCAATAGCCTCTAAGGTTTTTGCAGCTGTGATACAAATCTGTCAGCACTCAAAGACAGCAAGTTCTTCCCAAGAAGAACGCAAAAGATGAATCCAGAAAACTTACTAAAATGACTTAGAACTAAATGAAAACATGCGGGGAAGATTTTAACACTTTTTAAGATCTCTCCTTCTCTAGTTTGCCTGTAGAGTTCCTGAATTCCTAAGCTTGCTGTATTTGCAAATAAAACCTGTTTTCAGGCACTTTCGGGGTGCAGTTTGTCTTTACATAAACATGGCAAGGCTAAACATACTGAGTGAACCAGTCTCTGCCTGCATTCCCCATCTTCCTTCAGTGTTTCTAAACCAGGGAACTGCACACTTCGACTGCCATTGTAGGGTAGGTGCTCAACTAATTACTAAGGGAGTATAGCATGATTCAGGGAGATTATTTCTGTAAATAAACTCTCTAACTAGGAGATGTTTAATATTAAAGTGGTGAGGTAGTTTGGTTAGATTTCATGTAATTAAACAGCTGTTCTGAGCAGTTGATGAAGTCCCTATAAAAGGTGAAAGAATCAAGTGAGGTAGTGGTAGAACTGCTAGTTTTAAATCTCGCAGTAGTGAGATATTGAGACCTTCTAAGGATGTATTTCTTTAATATTCAGATGAGTAATTTTTAAAGAATCTAAATCGGGCATCTGTAGAAACCCCCAGGCCTGCGAGGGACCAGGCAGACCTGTATGGGGAGGGTGCCAGTGAGATGTTGACAGCTTAGGATCAGTCCAGATCACCACGCACAGGGTAAGGACACAGCAATACAGGAACTGCAGGAGCTGTTCCATGGTCCAACCCACCCCAGGGCAAGGATGCAGCTCTCTGCTGCACTTTTCCAACAGAGGGATGGACTGGAGGTGACAGCTGCAGTCTGGATAACTGAGCTGAATGGGAAGGAAGGCTGGAAAAGGAACAACGATTCTCCCACTTAGTGGCACCTCAGCCTCTTCCTAACTGGCACCAAGGACAACCCCGGGAGGCTGTGCCATGTGACTCTGTGTGAGCACAGGTACTGCTGCTCTCCACTGCAGGATGCTTCTGGCCACTGTGATGGAAACAAAGTCAGTGCAAACTGTTACAGGTCCATGAAATTCAGCTGAATAACACATTTAAAAGCTTCACACATGCAAAGAAGTCATGTACTTGCTCAACAAAAATCATCTTTGAATTTATTAAGGCAAAGCAGACAAAATTCTCAGTCACGTTCTACTGAAAGTAGAGCTGTCATTGATTACATTGATTATACCCCGCATAGCCAGTCTGAGCTTTCTCAGGCTTTTGTTCCCTTATACAATTGGTTACATTCCTCGAGTAAAAAGTTAACTGTCTGAAGTCATTGCTTGAAGTGCACTTACTAAAAATAATAGTAAAAATCCAGTGTAACTTGTCCCAAGTGAGTCACCCCCCACCATGGCTGAGCAGACAAGCAGTGATGAAGCTGATGAAGAGCATGCTCATAAATCAAGAAGACCTGAAGGCAAGGAATGCCATGCCTTAAATGGTTTCATTATCATTGCTTTAAGCTGTTTCTGCCTCAGGGGTGGATTGGGTAAAGCAAAATATCAGCAAAACACTTCTACCTCTTGTTCCACAGTGCAGGAACTCTGGGGCAGTGTAGGGCCAGCTATTAGAAGTGCTTTCTTAGGTCAAAAGGAAACTGTAGGACAAGGCTGCTGTGGGACACGGGGAAGAGCCTGAGGGGGACAGGAAGGCGGGGCAGGAAAGTGAGGCCAGGAGAGTGGAAGCAAAGCCAGAGCTTGGGCAGTTGCAGAGTATTGGATTTCTATTCTGGAAGAGGAGGCATGAGTTCAGTTTCAGTGTGAAATATGATCTTCCCTGTCATTGGGGATTTCTGGAATGCTATTGCAAGACAGTGTATTAGCTCTGGGATGCTGCAGGAATACAGAGACACCAGAGCTCCCTCGAGGCCTGTGGCTCACATCGTGCCCGACTTGCAGCACTGAAGTTTGTCCCATCACGTGTGCTTGGACAGAACTGTGTCCATCCTCCTGAGCCCTCTTTCCATGGCAGTACTCCCTCCTGGTCTTCACCTCTCTGTGTTTTAACCCTGGTTTAAACCCCAACATGCAGGGACTCTCTGGAGTGAGATGGTACTAAGGCCTGACTATCCAAAAGCTCAGGGAAGCATGAAGACCCAGTCCATACCTTAAAGATTTAAAAGTGCTGAGAGAGCACCTGTGTCAAAATAGACATTATTCTTGTCTGGTTTCAGTCACCCAGTAATTCCAAAAAGCTCTGCTATGCTATATTGCAAGGAGAAATTTTAGCAGAGGGAGTTAAAAAATGTATACCTGGAAAGAGAACCTGAATGCAGACAGATCAGTGGCTCCTGCCTGAATGGGCTTGAAGCTTGACATGGAATTCAGTTCATGCCTGTATTGGCTCTGGCCCCACACCTTCCTATTAGCTTTATTTAAAAGCTCTCTTTGAATTACCTGTGCAGTTTACTTCACATGTAGGCCAAGTAACAAACTGGACCAAAGAAAGACTGAAATCCAGGCATTGTTACTACACTGTGTATAATCAGGATCAGAGGGAACATTCAGGAAAACATATCAGAGCAGCAGTGCCTTTGGGATGCTCCAGAAAGCTGTGCATTATCAGCAAGTTTTCTTCTTTCCTTGTGCAATCATCTAAGACACAACCTTCAGAAATGCAACAGCTCTGTCTTTTTTTTAAGGAAATTATTGTCAGATCTTTTTACCTTGAGTACCTCCCCAAATTCCTTCACAGCACTCCTGCACTCCCTGCACCCAGACTTTGTGGAAAGCTCCTGGCTCTTTCAGCTGAAGCTGGAGGAAAGCCCTATGCCATGGAATGCACGGCTGCTGCCTTCCTGATCAGCCGCTCAGTCATTGGTGACTTTGGTCTCATCACATCACGTTCATGCAGGAGACACCTGCGAAAGGAGAAGCAGGAGGGCGAGAAGTGGGTGATAAACATGCACTGTTCTGCCAAACAGGCTGTGCTGAGGCAAGCCCACGTGGAAGAGCACACCTTTGACCTCCCAGCAAAAGAGATGTCAGCAGTGGCACTGTCTGGAGTTGCAGTAGTTCACAGAAGCTTAGCAGTCCATGCTACACATGTCCAACAGGCCATATTTGAACACAGAATCATCTGAAAATCAACTACCCTTGAACATACACAGATCATCCATACAGGGTGCAAGAGTGGACTTCTGGAATTGGAAGCTATTGTACTTTTTATCCTGGTTAAATGTTGCTACATTTAACACAAATGCTTGCATATAATTTTAGCCTTAAATTTACTGGTTTGAATATATTCATTACTTCTTACTTTTAGCAATAGTGCTATTTCTACAAATATTTATCAGGGGAAATACTCACCTTGCAAGGTTTTGTTTGGCCTTTGATTTAGAATTTAAAGCAGCATGAATCAATAACAGGCTGAAAACATCTCTCTGGAAAAAAAAGTCAGCAAAATACAAATTAATAAGTAATTTATAATGTATTGCTGGTTACAGTGTCTTGGGTACCAGACTGTTAAATTGACAGGAAGGAAACATATCAACATTAAAAATAAATAGCTAACCCTGCCAGTAAGTGTTTACAAACAGGATTCAGTCACAAGTTAGCTTTTCACTGTCTAAGACAGAAGTGCTGTTGATGAGGTAAGTGCTTAATGGTGTCTACTGAAAGGGGATTAAGTCACATCAAAATCTTTTCTGGATCTCCTTTACCTGAGCATCACTGCCTCCCACTTGGACTAGTTCATAACGGATTGGGTACAGCAGGTCTACAGCTTTGTCACAATTCCCATTTTCAAACTCTACAAAAGCCTGGCACAGTGGCAGCCCCAAACTAGGAGCCAGAGAAAGCTGGTGGTCTTCATGAGGTGCTCTGTAGAATGAAAAAGTGGTTAACTTCCATAAAGCCAAAGCATAAATAGCCATATTTCAATGCAAGTCTGCCACTGCCTGCAGACAGGTTTTTGTTTTTTTTTTGGGGGGGGGGGAGGGGTTTTACTGTACAAAGCCTGATGTTTCAGGTACTTTACTTAGGTCGTATCTTTTGGTGTGGCTATGCTACTTTCAGCGTTTTGTTACTCATCCAGCAATCAAGTTTTTACTCTCCTGAATATACCCACAAAAGGCACAAGCCCAACCCCTCCTACCTCTGCAATAAACAGTTTGGGCTAGGACAGTAAGAAAACTGCAGTTTCTCTTCTGCTGACCCCACCAGAACATCCTACTGCTAATCCTTTGTCTGGCAACATGTGACCACCAGTCCTTGCACACAGCTCCCAGTCATGACCTCGCAAGCCAGCTCCTTCTCAAGTCAGTGTTACAAAACTTCCTGTTTCTTTCACTGGCCACCCTTCATTTTCCAATAGGCAACACTGCCCTACGTGTTTATCATTCCTTAAATAAATTGCGGCATCCTAGAAAGATAAAAGTGCACAACAGATGTTCATTTGAAGCAACTTGAGACAGCCAGTGATGAAAATGATGGAACAATTCCTCATTTATGCGTTATGTCCAGCATTTCCATGGAAAGGAGCGTGTGACACCAACCACCAGAGAGCGCCATGGGACACCCGACGAATTCCCAGCAACTTTCCATGGCTAAGGCTAGAGAAAAATACTGGTGCAATGCCAGATGGGACTGATGTTTGTGCCCAGATTGTATCACTACTTTCTTAACACATACAAAATGCCTCTGGGGTATCATTTGTATATTACATATTTGTGACAGACGTAAATTAATCCAATCATTAATATAGCTCCTTCAGATCACAGCCTGCTTTCTCAAGTAATGAAATTAAGCTTTATAATATTTCATACTACAGCTAAAAATGTACACATGCATTATTAAGGCTGGAAGTAGATGAAAGGAAGCACTGGGTAGAAGAATAAGTAGCATATATGAACACATGTTCATTAAAGCCTCTGGAGTGGGCAGTTCTCTATAACTTATATATACTGACAAACTTACATAAATAATAGAATAAATAACAAAATATATTCGTCATTTTCTACTTTAGTTAAATGAGACAGGCTTGCTTTGAAAGTTATTTGTTTAGATAAGTATTCTTAAAAATTACAGTATTACTTGAAACTACATATAGTCAGGAACAAATAGTGAAAATTTCAGGCTCTCCTTCCTTTTTTTTAACAGCAAAGGAAGTAACAGATGTTTAAACAGAGGGGAAAAAAGGGTGTAGTGGGGGGAAGAATTTAAAGTATAGATATGTATGAACCCCTTCAAAAAACCCAAGGCAACTCACACTCATTTAATACCTAAGGGAACACAAAACCGTAATTTTTCGGATGTAGTAGTTAAATACTCAGCTTTTTCAAATAACTTAATTTGAAAGTGAAATATCCTAGATTATTACTTTAGTAGTACTTGAAACCTAATTTCCTGCAGATGGACCTAACAACACATTAAAGAGTAGCCATTAGAATATCACTACCAACTAACATTCTGTTATTAACCTTTTATACCAGAGCAGAAAAGATCCACCACAGACAGCTGACATATCCTGTAGAATGTTCTTATTAACATACTTTACTCCTTGTCTGTAACACAGCTTAGTCTGACCCCACTAAAAGGAAACACACAGCAACTGCTCAGGTGGTGTCCATGACCTCAAACATGAAAGATTTCTGCTTAACAAGATGAGAAACCCCTCCAGACATTAACTCAAAAAATAAATAATGATATGGATCTCCTAACTGGATGTTGCCCTGCTTAAACCAGATGTTTTCCCAGTGACATGCTAAGGCAGGGAGGAACACGTTGGAGCTTCAGCAAGCCAGAGACATCATCACCCTGAAGTTCAGAGGGCAATTCACTGAACCCAATGCAGGAATTCCTTGCTTACTTGGCAAGTTCCTGCAGAGTTGTTAAAAGCTCTTCAGTAGTTTTGTGGTCTTTGGCTCCAAGGAAAGACATCAAGAAGTGAACATCATTGAATAGAAGAATGTGATCCTTGGTGTGCTTCTTTGTAACCCCAAGGAGATCATTCCACCTGTCCCCAAGCTTTACACCTAAGAGTAAAAATACTTCTCTCAATAACATTGCCACATGCGAAAGTATGACTTTGCAATGTACTTTTAGACACTCAGCATAAAACATTCCTACTGAACTCAAGAGAATGTTTCCTGATGTGGCAAAATTAAGGTAGCAATAATGCTCAGCCACAGCCTGCCTTATCTGAGCTAAGAGTTTCTTGACTGTCAGGAGTTTAAAGGCATTATTTTAGTCTGCATAGTGTGAGCTTCTGGCTTTATTATGACATGCTCATAATGTCTTGGAGGTGCTGCTCACCATGAGCCATCTGTAGCAATCACAAGACAGAGTGAGAGGATTTAATAAATACCCCAATACATCATTAATGTTTCAGCCGAACAGTGTGACGCTGTCTTCCCATCATGTCCCCTGCCATGAACCCCAGTGTAAAAACACTGATATTAAGAGGGGAAATGCCACTGAGTTAGGAAAGTACAAAAAGCCAGAAGGTGATATGCCCATATGAACTATTTCAATCAGGATAAAACCAGAAAAAAAAGGCTCTAAATGAAAATTTACATCCAGAAAATTCTATGGGTTTTTAGAGGCTTATGCACTTGATTGCTCAGCCTCAAACCTCCAGGGACAATAGAAGTGGACTTGTCAAAGAAGTATGTGACCTATGCTAGCTGGAGCTGACTGCTATGCCACACTGGCATGGAAAATGGACGCTCTTGGGAAGAATAAAGCTTATGGACATTATTAGGAATTTTACACTGATGCTTTCCTAAAGTTTCTTTTGAAACACTGATTGAGCTTGCTGTGTAATTACACTGAAGTACCTCCCCAACATGAACAGCAGGGGAAGGGAAGAAGGAAAAGTTACAAAAAAGAATAGCCAGAGGATATCCTACCTTCCAGATGAAGCCTGTAGAGCATTGAAGTGTTATCAACTATATCCAGGATGCTTCCACTTGTTAGGCATGGGGGAGCAATCTGTAATCACAAGTACTCGTAGGCTGGCCAAGTGATGTGCTAGTGAAGACTTCCTCAGATTATGAACTTATTTTTCACAGTACTAAATAAATTTTATCCTATTAATTCAAAATTACTTGTTTTGTAATAGTCCTAATTGCATCTTTCTTGAATACAGGAATTTGCAATGACAGAAATTTTTTTGGCTTTATATGTGTTGTTTTTCTCAGTAAATATGGAGAATCACCACGGTATTTTATTTTTTCCAAAATTGTGCCATAAATATTACTTCTCTTGATCAATATTAGTAGATAGAAATCTGCCCAGCAGCTTTCTTAATGCTTGCAGTATTTTTACAATCCTTACAAAGATGTGCTATGTTATCTAATTTGATACTACTTATTTACAAAGGTTGTTTCGAAATCCAGACAGTTGACTTCGTACCTAACATGCAAAACCAGTTCTTTGTAAAGATGACTTGACTTAATCGGAAAATTAATTTACATCCTTTAAAAGGTGTGAATAAGAAACATGAACAGAATGGAAATCAGTACCACTGTAGCTCTTTCAAGCACTCATGTAACACTCAAGTCCTTGGGGCATTTTTCCCAGAAATGCTGAGAAGCTGTTTCCCCAAAAGACTGTAATAACAGATGTAAACAGTATTTATACACAGATCACACACTGTGATAGGTTTCAATCTCACACAGAAGGACGAAAGTACACATTGTGATCTGGCATGATCTCAGTAAATGGAAAAAGGCCCCTACTCACATGCTTGTCATAAATTGTCAAAGCAGCTTCATATTCCCCCTGGAAAAGCAAAGGAGGACTGTGGTTATTGTGCAGACACAGCAACCAGCAGAAACTGGCAGCAACCAGAGACAAAGACATTAACAGACATCATAACATCTCTTCAGGACTGCCTGATCAAAACAAACCAAGTCAAAGAACTTTGAGGTAATCAAAGCAGAAAAGCCTGGATTTAACAGCCAAAATAATCAGTATGTTGAGGTTTCATCTAAGAATAAGTACCAATACTGGCACAAGTTAAGCAAGAAGGAGAAACATGAGGTATTGTCTCTCATTCTAATGTTCCTTTCAGAGATTTCTGCAAGAACCAGAGCATCTCATGGTGCATGTGAAGAGATGGGAAAATAAAAAACAGTTTTAAGTAGCCTTCAAAAAGTTATGTGGTCAGGAAGTGGCAAATTAAAACTATTGGACTCCTGTTGAGAATTATGTTCCTTCTATGTTACCCTGCTTTCTGCCCTAAAGATGCTGCCTTCTCAAGGATGCCACATTTATCTCCCTATTAAGCTGAACCCCACGAGTGCTAAGCATTAAATCCAAGGAAATTCTGACAGGCTGGATAAAATTTCAATCTTTTTTAAAGGCTTTCAACAGTAAGAATTAGTAACAATAATTAATAGCACTGGCAACCCAATTTAGCGTTTATGGTCTCTTTTTTTATATTCAAGAATTTTTTGGGCCAGAAAATGAGTACTGAATTTGGTAAGAATTTTGTTAATTTTTGTCACTGAATTAGAGATCTAAATTCATCTTGCTATCAAATAACTGTGCTAAATGTAATTAGTGAGACTATTGGCTCTGCAAACATGCAATAATCTCACAGCAATATTTCAACATTCTTAGAAAGATACTGAAACCTTTGACCACTGTAATTAAAATTCTCAAAATAACAGTATTAAAAGCCTATGCCACTTTGTAAATGTAGCATTGTGCTATTTTACAAAAACATCCCTTCAAATAGCTGACACACCCCCCTAGTAAATGCCAGTTCTCCTTTTTAAAGAGCTTTAGATAATCTATCTGGACCATAAAAGCACATGTATGAAAATATCTCATACCTTTTCAATGTAGTATAAAGCCCAGTGCCAGTAATTATGGCAAGCAAGCATATCACTGCTCTGGAGACAAAATAAAAAAAAAAGTTAAAAAAAGTTTTAAAAATTAACTACATATTTACAAAATAACTTCTCTTTTCAAGTTATCTAGTCAGGTTTCTGTTTCCTCCTTCAGCAAAACAGAGTACTTCAGGAGCCACAAAAGAGTCAAGAAATTTAAATCAGCTCCAGGACACCTCATTTGGTACACTTCTCCTTTCAGACATTCAGGGCAACACCTCAAACCCAAGGTTCCCCACACACAATTTCCCAAATAAGAGTTTCACTTGGCTGCTTCAGAATTCACCTTTCTTCAGCACCCTTTAAAAAAAAAAAATTAATCCACATCTATAGGAGTAAGATTTGTCTCATTTAAAATTTAGGCATCTTGTCTGAAGTAAACTGGCCAGACAGCAGAGAGAAGAGGATATGGAGGCCTTATGAGGGCCATTTCTCCCAGCCATCCAGAACCTACCTCAGACAAAGAGGAATCACCTTTTAAACAAGTTTTACTACAGGATACAGAAGCTGCAAGAGATGCTAAACACACTGGCAGCTCATCAGGTGAGATGAATTTTTGCTGGACTGCACCAATTTCGCACTGTCCTTTCCAGCTGGCACCTGAACTTCAAATCCTCCTCCCTAGATTGCAGTTCAAGGCAATTGCAGTTCATTTTTGTGAATGCATTAAAAATAGACAAATGTAGTTCCACAATCCTTTGGCGAAAATTAAAATACCAGAAAGGTTCACTCCTCTCCTCCCATTCTCTCCCAGTTCTGTAGTTAAACTTAATGGTCTCATAAGTGGAAAAATCATCTTTATTGTCATACTGACAACTGTAACAACCACTTTTAGGAAGCACAAAGGTAAGGTTCCAAATAAGTATCAGGTCCTTACAGTGCTAAGATAAACATTATGGTAATCTTTGTTTGTTTAATATTAAATCACAAACCAAACCCAAGCAACAGAAGCAGTTACGTGCTTGGCACAAACACTGATAATATCAAGTTGAATATCATACCGCCGTTCCAAATGTCATGCAAATAAGATCATGGAATTACCTGACTAAATAAAGCAAAACCTTTTCCCTGCTGCTAAATTTGAACTCTGAAGAAGATTAAACTGCTAGAGAGATGTGGGCTTGCACTTGATTTTATTTGGACAAACAGTATGAATCACAGAGACATGCAACTATTTTAAGAAGCAAGAGTTTAAAAAAATCTATCCAACAATCACTGACTCGGGTTTTTAAGGTATCATCCAAACTATCAGCCACCTACATCATTGCTTCATTAAAACTAACAAAAGACAAAATCCTTTCTGGGAAGTGACAGGTGTGAACTTCAAGCAAGAGTTTTCTGTCTGCACTTCCAAGCCCAGTATCTAAATGCTGAACTTAAAAAATAAAACAAGCACAAAAACAGCCTTTCTAGTCTGACTGTCCAGTCCTGTTCATTGGGTGAGGTGGAACAGTCAGCTCAGATGACTCTAAAATAGACTCTTGTGCATTCGAGCAAAGGCAAACCTCACAGCCCTCAGCTCTGAATATAACAGAGTAAATCACTGGGTAAAATCTGTCAAACACAAAATGAAACTTAATTTCCAGCAAAGGACCACATGACAAGACCAATTAACCTTTTCAATAGTCTGAAAGATGGTATCAAACATTTTGGATATGTAAGGTAACTGATACACTAGAAAGTAACTAGTACACTAGAAAAAAGAGCATAATTTCTCTTCTCTTCACAGTTATTCTTAAAATCCTCTCCCTATCCAGAAGCAAACAAATATTTTAGTGTTTTGAAACAGTTGATTTGACTGTGTCATTTCCCAGCTCATCTTAGGTGCCAGGTCCTTCAAGTGACTGTCAGTGCTTACCGGCCTAAGTAAAAAGCTTGTGAAAGAATCAGTGGTCACGTCACTTTTATAACCACACAACAGATCACAAATAGGGACAGCCATGTGCCTCATAACACACCACTTCTTCTTCCCTCTTGTTTAAAAGCTGCATGGAGAGTAGCAGCACCTCAAGGATTTCCTCTAATATGCAAACTCTGCATTGATTGTAACAGGTCTACAGATAGGAATGAATTGCAGGCAGAGGACTCAATAACTTGGCTGCAGGAATTAAGGAAAACCTAAAAGGAGCCTTTTTAGGGATGCCACAAAAAGGTTTACCTTCCAGTTCTTTTCCGTTTCCTTCATGAATTTTAAGCCTTTCTCCACCTCTGCTTTCATTTCATTTACATGAGCTATAGTATGGACAGACCAGGCATCGGTCTGATTTATAGCCAAAGCCTATGAGTGAAGAACAGGAAAACACAATGAGCCTTACAAACTTGCAAATACAGACATTTATCACTGCTTATCTAGAGACAAGAGACTACTTTTTACTTGCTGCATGTTAAGTACCTCCTTGTACCACTCCAACTAAGCACAGCCCAGAAGTCTGATTTGGACAGAAAAGGAAGACAATGTTTCTGGCTGACTTCACTTCCCAGCTTCTGCTGCCAGGAGATGAAAACCTGCAAAACACTTCAAAACGCAGGCTTTGATGCTGACTGTGTGTCCTAGTTTGATGTGAAATTACATCTATTTCACAGACATGTATCAATGAAAGAACTGCAGGCACAGGCACAATATATTCCATGATATAATGCCTTGCACTATACAACAATTTCTATATACTATACTATACTATACTATACTATACTATACTATACTATACTATACTATACTATACATTTCTATTATTACAATGATAACTATTTCTTTTCCAAAAAAATGGCCAGCTCTGAGTATTCAGCCAATTCCTCTTCCTTGGCCCAACAACTCCCACTAGTCTTTCGGCATTTTGCAAAGTTAATCATAAACCTAATAAAGGTTAAGTTTTGGGGTTTAGTCTCTATTGTCACTTTCAGCAATTTGATGTAACAGAAGTTTTGTCAAGAACACCCATTAGAGATTGTGTCTAAGACTTCCGGAGGACAGGGATAATCCTGAGGACTGGAGAAAGTCAAGTATAATTACTATCTTCATAGAAAAGAAACAGGCTGATCCCCAGGAACACTGTAACAGTTAATTGTTCAATAATCCAGGAAAAAACATCTAGGAAAAAAAGGAAGCAGGATCCAAACAGACTGATTGTCAAGAGCAGACTACGTTCAAACAATCCACCATTCTTTAACAGGAGTAAACAGCCAATTATACATGTGGGAAGCAGCAGATAGGCTGATATATGGATTTTATAGGGGTGTTCTGATCCCACCTGACAGGGCATGCTCATAAGCAAGTGAGGGGAATACAGTCTAGTGAAACTGCCTTGGTGGGGCAGAAATGTGAGAATAGTCATCAACAAGTCTCACAAAGGTCTGTGAGCATTTCCACGCTGAGCTGTATCTCTTTGCTACTTTGACTAACAAGTGGCAGAACCACCACCCTGTCTTGAGAACTCTCAAGCCTTTTAGCACCAACAGCAGGCAGTTTACCTCATGGGCAACCTTCTCAGCATGGTCAAAAAGGTTTGTTTCCACAAGTCCAAAAGAGTAGTAGCCCTTCACATAGCTAACAAAAGGGGAAAAAAAGAGCACATTATCCATTTACAACTAGGTTTAATCCAGGACTGAAAAAAAAAATACTAGAAAGAGCACTTATCTCAAAAAAGTTCTTGTAGTACAATTTACAAAGGTTCAAGCTCACAAGATACAGAACTGCTAAGCTAATTCTCAGAAGAAATGAGTGACCCTGAGACACCAGCATGGCAAATAGTGACAAGATGCACATCAGAACAGACATTTCCATCTCTGGATGAGATGCAATCACCAGTTACACAGAACTAGCAGCTGATCTCCATAACAGTTGCAAGATGCAGAACTAAAAAGCTAGAAGTGAGACACTGCTGTCAACAAAGCTATCCAAGCATCTCAAAGGCAAACCTCTACATTTTCCCCAGTGCCCATAAAACCATGGTAGGGTACTTTTACATGAAGTGGCCCTTTAAAACTGGTTGTAAATAATTCCCAACATAAAGGAAAATTAAGGATGTTATGTGCACCTGATTTATTTAGTGGATCTAGATGAATACTATTTTTTGGGAAGAAATTAAATTTTGCCACTGCCCTGGGTGAGGACATGATTTTATCCTGTGTGTCACACACTATGTGCCATATTTGACAGCAGAGAGACACAGCTCACTTAAGAAAAATCCCTCAACAACAGTGTCAAGGAGGATATCGAAGACACACTCTGTGTGTGGTCAAGTTTGATTAACTTCTAGATTTTGTCTACATGTCTGTTTCCAAAAGATCCTGAACTTGTAAGTCTGAACCTAAAAATCACATAGTCCATGCACACCAGGTAAAGAGCAATTTCCAAATGAAGCATGACCCACCTGCTCAGAGGAACATCACGTGTCCAGAAAGGATAAACACGGGCAACAGAATCTCGCATCTGACGTTGATATCCCAGGTAGAAGTAAGTGTCATGGGAAAATTTGAGGGCTAGCAGGTCAGTTGGGTGGTTCTGCAGAATCTGCTCCCATAGATCACAAGCTTTTGGAAGTTGACTAGAAATAAAAAATTATTTCCATTACTGAAAGAAGGCACACATATGTGCCCCTACTGTTAGTCCTGAACTTAAATGATGCTGAAAAATAGAAAATACAGCACCAAATGACTTACTCTTTTCCTTGAAGGAATTCTTTAGTCTTTTCTAAGCTAATAATGGGATTATCTTCATTTGGCACCTTCTGAGAAATCTTATGAAAGAAATTGTGTTGGGTTACACCAAATCACTGCAACACACAAGGAAAATGAAACAAGCTTACACCATAAATCTAAAAATTTTCCTACAGGGCTGAATAGTTCCTACAGGGACCCACCATAATTAATGGAACTCTGTATGTACAAAGACACCTTCCCTCTTTTGTGGGAATCAAACCCAGTGGCAGAGCTTCAGTAGCTTCCTCATTTCCTTTGCTGAGATGTGAGGCAAATCCATACTCACCCATTTGTTTGGCAAACAAATAATGAAAGTGAATCATTAGCCCGTATGTTCTGCATTTCATATAGATTTATCATATGGAATAAAGCAGTGAGCCTCTACAGCACGTGTGACAATCTAATCTCCCTGTTTTACAGGGGAAACAGGTTTTGACACAGGGAGACAAGAGAAAGAATTCTGTAACTTTCCTTCTGTGCACCTGAGTCTGAACCTGACTGTAGCCAAATACTTAATTTCCTAGTTCTAAACCACACTGATGGATCTGTGGCAGATTTAAAACCTGGAGTGCTTAATGCTAGAAGTGGTGGCAATAGAGCACTTTACCTCCTACAGTGCTGCTCACCAGCTAGACATGGCACTTAGGGTGGAGACAGAAATTCAGGGACAATCTGTGACATCTCACCCTGATCCTTTGCTAGATGTCAGCTAACATCATTCACCACTACTGCCAACCTTTGCTACTGCCTGCAGTAGACAATGGAACTCTTCACAGTCCCTCGAGCAGGGTGACAGAGGACTCACCCCCTGGCAAACACATCCAGTGCTGACACATGAAGTCTCTCCCGCTCTGTCAGTGGCTGTGACTTGGAGAGTGCCACCATGGCCCTCACAGCGCTGTCCAGCTCCTTGTCGAGTCTCACGGTCCTTCCAGTGCCAATCAGCTCCAAGCCATTGGCAATGACATGTCCCATCGCTGCAGGAAACAGCACAGCACCAGCTGAACTCACAGCAGAGCCTTCAGCTCTGCAAAACACCAGAAGAGCTGAGCATTTACAATAAAACTGACTTGTGGACACAGGGGTCCAGGAAGTCTCCCAAGCCTAAAGTTCTCAGAAGGTTTTCATGACAGCTACTCAAATATTATGTGAAATGAAAAGAAAAAAACACCAAACAAAAGCATTCTGCCTGCTCTAGATTTTGAGGAAGTTTTACAGAATTCTATAAACTATCACCCTGCCCCTTGCGTAAACAAAGTCAGTTAAATACCAAGACAACAGGCATTAATCCAGCACTTTCAATGCTCAAAATCAAAGGTTATACTCACTAAAGTTTGGATCTGCTGCCTTTAGCTTGGAGAGACATCCGTCAATACCTCCAAGGCTCTCATTATTGGTCCAAGTTGCATACTGTAAGAGAGACAGAGCAAGAGAGGGTCAAGAAATCCTCTATGATACTGGACTTCTGTTTGTTCTCGTGGACACTTAAAATTCAAAAGCAAGGCAAATGACTAGGGGACAAATGTTGCAGTCAGGTAGGTTTAGTGAAGTAGAAAAACAGAAAAACTGGGGTTTAATATAATTCAGTCACCAGCAGAACCAATTACCCTGGATTTCTATGGGGCTTTTGTCAACTGGCTGATTTGTTGGTATCAAGTGGAATGAGCACACTGGCTGAGGTTTTCACCACAGCTGCAGCATCTGGCACAGCCCTCTGCTTAAAAGGGTTTCCTGCTGCCAGCTAAAGGCTGAGCTTCTGTGGTGGCCTGATTTCGAGGCTCTCCCAGCTGATAAGAAGTTTAAATATCAGCTACAGAAAAGAATGCTTCATGCACAAATCCATTCAAATCACATTTTCTTGTGCTTTTTGATCATACCTGTGTCAGCACAGCATCAAAGAGCTTACAGGCTTCATTGCTGGTCGTGGACAAGACAAGTCCAGCATCCTTCCAGGCCTGCACAACAAACAAACAAACACAAACATGCTCCTTTTACACCCTCATCTTCCAGGCTACACTGACAGATGTTCAAACTGATGCTGTTCTGATATTTTCATCAGCTGTGCACCTTCAAAAAGAGAAATTGGAAGGACAGCGTGAGGCAGAAACAAACCTTTTGTTCAGTTGTAGTTAGATCTAAGACTCAATTAGTTGAGCCAGTAGTGAGACTAAAGAAGCCAATAATTACCAAGTGTACCAGAAACAGAGGTCTCTCTGAGTTCCTCAGAGAGAGATCAAAATGAAAGGTTTGAATTAAAACCTTTGGATGGATTGAAGTATATTAAGACACTCATACGTGAAATAGAGGTGTAAGTTTAAGTTTTAGATAAGTAAGTTTAAGTAAGAATATGCTTTAAGTGCCTTAAAAACTAAAAGCCCTAGACATCAGTGTAGAAAACAAGTCTTAAAAACAACACTGCATGAGAGCTCCAAAACATAGTTTTAGACATAATAAAAATATAGTAAGAATATTGCTTACATTTTTCAGCTAGAACATATAGACCATATGTGTAGATTATGTGTAAACTTTCATACTAAGAAACTAGAATTCTAATAGATGGAGAAGAAATGCTTTAGATTCACAGAAGAACAGAAGAAGAAAGAAACCAGGGAGCACCTGCTTCTCAAGATTCTGTACCAGCCCACAGCCTCTGCCTCTGCTCAGGACTTTCTACTAGTCTGCAACTTCAGCCTTCTCAGGGCCTTGCACCGGAGAGCTGCTTCTATTTCTCATCATGACTTTGCTTATTTGGGACTCTATGCTGAAAGCTTTTAGCACAGACTTTAACACTTAGGACCTTTTGCTTTTTTGAGACTGATGTGCTTTTACAACAAACAACTTTATAGCAACTAATAATTGCTCAGCTCTTTTTAAAGAGAACCAAAAATCCTGACAGCTCATAATGACAGTGCCATTCTGAATTCATTACAGTTGTTGGTGAGTTCCTCTGGTACAGGCATACCTTGTGTGAAGTAGAGACCTGGTAAAATAAAACCCTGTTCCCCTATAATCTACAAATTTGTATAAACAATAATGTTCTTCTGAATCAACTTGCAGACCGAACAGCCTGTCAGAGCAAATCCACTAAGTTTTTGGAGTTAACCAACTGAAAATTTGGATCACAGATTTATATACAAGCCTGACAACAATAAGAACATGGGAAATGGATAAAGCTAAAAAGCAAAACAGAATTGGGCTGCCATAGTTTCTAGTAACATAACATGACTGAGGCACAACATCCCCTGGCTGGCTGCTGGCAAATGAGCAAAGTTCATTTGAGAAACTGCCCCAGTCACTTCAGCATTACTTTAATGCAGTACACAGAACTTAGAGGATATTATAAAAACAGACCTTGGGCAAGCTAATTCAGACTTCTCCTAATGGGGGCTTAGTCCTTCCTGATGCTTCAAGGATTCAGCTCTTCTCATTTTACATTTTAAAGCATTTCCTCGCTATAATAATCTGTCAAAATTTTTAAATAACCAGGCAAAGACAACTTTATTAATACATCCTAAAGCTTTCCTACTGTGATTGGATTAAAGGCTCACATTCCAACAGCTAAAGCAATTGAGTCTTCAAATTACATGCCTGAAAAACTAGACCTGAATCTAAAGTTACACATTTTCTTTGCAATTCATACTATAACTATATATACAATTCACACTATACGCTGAAATTGGCCAGAATAAACTTCCTAACACAATTTGAAGCACTACAAAGCAGACATTTGCTATCTGCACAGGACATACTCTCCTTGTTCTGTGGGTGTGGTGAGACTTTGCAAAAAGGTCCCCATCCATCACAACCATACATATTCATTAATACATGCCTCTTATCTAATACAAAGAACTAATTCCTATAATGAATTTGCATGCATCTTCCTCCTACTGGAGGTTCTTTTATAGTCCAGGAGAGCCATAAAAAGGAGTCTCTGGTAGTCATATTCACTGAATGCTCCAATATTAAAGGAGACCTTTCCTTGAACTTTTTCTTTGGGCATGTCTCTGTGTTACATAACTTACCAAGAAAACACTGTGTTCCTTCTTATCTGTTTCTCCACTGGTTCCAGCCACGTTTATAATCTTGTGTGTATCCCTTCATCTTTTTCTGCCAGTTAGTCTTTAAACTCTATTCAACAACCTTGGGGGAAAATTTTTATTCTCTATGTCATTTATCATCCAGAAAAAGAATAAAGAGAAAAGTCAACCAGGTAGCAAGGTTAGGCTTGCTACTTACAGGCTATCTGCAAAGCAGGTCAGGAGTCACCCTCAGCATCAGTCATCAAAAAAAAGCTTCACTTGGAGCAGGTCTCTGCATCACTGTCTGTTTTACACAACAGCTTCAGGTGCTTGCTAAGCAGAAAATGATGTCCCACTCTGAAGGGACTTGATGCTGATTCACAGGAATGGAAAAGTCTCTGTGTGAGCACCAGAACAAACCAGCAGAGCAAGGGTTAGTGGAAAATGGGCCTGCATCCATCCCTAAGGACACTGCTGATCTAGCTGAGGTATGTGTTATTTCCAGCCACTATGGAAAGCCTCTGTCCTGCTATGGCTACAGCCCACCTGACTGACGCCTCACTGGAAAACTCCCACTCTGGAAACAGGAGAATGGCAGCAAGAGTGTCACATCAGGGATGCCACTACTCTGGCACCACTCTGTGCCACTACTAGCACATCAGGACAATGGGCTACAGGGAAGAACCATCCCACAGCAGCTGCTGGCTTCTAAGAAATGCAAAAGATATGCTCCAAGCATAACCTCTCATTGCCAACTGAGAACTAAAGAACTACTGGGACCACAGAAAAGGCAGCACCCCTGGTCCTCTAGGATGTACTTAAGAGGTCCTGCCCAGACTATTTGGGACAATCAGGTCCTGGGGGCTTCTCTCTAGGGAGGTATCAGACTGTGACTGAAGAAATCCAGGAGGGAGTGTTAGTGGGCAAAAATCAGCCTCAAGAGTCTGTAAGGCAATTATCAGTTCCCCTTCTCAGAGAGGCTGCCTTTGGGTTCTCTTATACTGATCTCCCACAGCCCTCTTAACTCCAGGAGAGAGTCTTCTCTGTGATGCCTCTTGCATTAGAGAGTCATGGCCTTTGCTCTTGTCACTGCTTCTTGGTGAGACCAAAGCCTTGCCCTTTCCCCCGCTCTAAGATTAGAGTTCAGTCATGAGATCTTGGTGACTGTTTATTTGTATTTTTTTCTCTGCTCGAATGTTAGCTGGCTATGAGAATTGTGCTCTCTGTGGGGTGCAGCTGGCACCTTGTGTGACAGATCCCCAGAGCTCTGTCAATCATTCACCTGTCACACTCAATCTTCAAGATTTTGTTTCGGCCTGCCACTGCCCTAATTAACCAAAACACAACCATAAAAGGAGTTTATCAGAAAAACAGCATGCAAATTGCCTAATCAGTGAGCACCTTCTGTAGGTTGCACCCTTTGACCCGAGGCTGATTTCGAAGGCCGAACCCATTTCCGAGGCCCACGGAAAGGACAGGTGGGTGCCGTGGGACCCCTGCGCTGGGGACAATACCCAGACATGCTCAGACATGAGTCTGTTTCCCCAGTAGAAGGGATGGGTGCAGCGACCCTTCCCCCTTTCCAGATCCCAGCAGCAGCTTCCCTCCTCCGAAATCCACACGAGCATATGAGGGCGAGCTCCAGCCACAGCGAGCCCGGCTCAGCTCCCCGCCCACCGCAGCCCAAAGCCCGTCGGCAGCCCCGGAAGCCCCAGGGAGGCCACACGCCGCTCCTGGGCGCCGGGCACGGGCAGAACCGAGCCTCGCTGGCTCAGAGCCGCAGCGGTGAGCGGTGCCCTCCCCCCGCAGCCCTCACAGCCCCTCGCCCTGCCGTCCCCCCGCAGCCCCCTAGCTCCGCCCGCCCCTCACGCTGCCATCCTCTCGCAGCCCCTCAGCCCTGCCCTCACCTTGCAGTCCCTCAGCGCAGCCATGGTCCCACTGCAATCTCGCCGCTTCGCGGCTCCAACGCGAGCGGGGGCGGGGCCGCCACCGGCGCGAGCGGCGGGCGGTGGGTGGCGGGTACGCGCGGAGCGTCCGCGCCGCCTCGGAGGGAGGACCGCGGGCGTTCGGTGGCCGTTATCGGCCCCCAAATCTTTGTTCCTTCTTCCGGACCCACCTCTGGTCCGCGGTGTTCGAAGTTAAATAGTGTTCTCACCAGTTGCCCTCCGGAGAAGGCTCGGGTACCCTTGGGCTGCTGTCCCAGCCGTTGGGCCACCCCAACGAGCAGCGCCCGTCAGGCCGCGGGTCCTCCGCCCCGTCCCCTCTGGCCGCGATGGCCGCGCTTCTGCTGCTTCTTCTGCAGCTGCTGGCCTGCTGCCGCCGGGGCTCGGCGTCGTCCCCTGTTCGTCTCCAGCCGTCACCCCTGCGGGTCAGCTGCCCGGGCCCTCACGGCCAAGTCTTCCAGCGGCAGGACAACGAGCACAGTGTGTCGTGCCTGTGGAACAGGACCGTGACCCTGCGTTACCAGCCCGCCCCAGGAGCAGGGCCGGAGGTAGAGGGGGAGGAAGGGCAGTCACCATCCCCACCTTGCTGCCTCTGGTACCTGAACTCGGCCTCCGTGAGGAACATCTCACGCTGGTCAGGGCAGGTGGTGCTGCGGACAGGACAAGCTCCCTCACCCGGGGCCTCCAGCCTTCTTACAGTGCAGTGCTCGTCTGCCTCCTGCGCTGCTCCCGAGTGTTTTCACCACAACGTGAGCGTCGAGATCTCGGGGCAGGATATGCGACTGTTCGTGCTGTGGCCGCAGACACACATCATCCGAGTGTGGCAGCCGGTGGAGCTGGGCTGGTGTGCACGCCTCAAGAGTGCCGGCTGGCAGTACCGCTTCAGCAGCCGGGGAGGTGTGCCCTCCACCCTTCTCCTTCCCAGCAGTGAGCACCAGGACACATCACCTGCTGTCTACCCAACAGCTGAGTTGCAGCAGACCTGTGCCACCTACTACAGCTACCGCATGACTGTGTGCTACAGGAACCCCGGGATCCACGTTGCTTTGGTCAGTATTGAACAGATGCCTCACATGAGCTTCAACCTCTCTCTCAAGGTGGAGCGTGACTTGGTGCATGTCCTCAGTATCAGCTCCAAGCTCCTTAGTGTTGCTCATCAGCCCCTCAGCTTGTCCTGGTGGCTTCAGCCCCTTACCCTGAGTACACTTGCCTACAGACTGGTGGACACTCAGGCTATAGGTGGTTGGCTCCACTCCTACAGTTCATTCACACTGTCGAGCAACTTCTGTGCCATTTCTACACCTCAGAGCTTGGATGAGATAGTGGTGGCCAGCGTTTACTTCCATGTTGATGGAAAGAGGCTTGAGAAATTGGCAGGGGAACTCCACCTGGTCAATGGTACCCTGAGCTTAATAACTGCTGGCAAAGAGACTCCCATCCATGTCAATCTTTATCCAGGGAAGACCAACAGCAGCATTTACATTTTCAGGTACAACCAGGGAACATTTTACACTTCTAAAGACAACAACAGCACTTTTTCCACAGATGGCCCTAACACATGCACTGTATTATACCAATACAAGGAGCTCTCCTACTTACTCACCATAGAGTTTCTGGCCTTAGAGTGGTACAAGTTCAAAATGTACCTTTATTTGAATCAGAAGAGGGCTTTGATTAGGTCACTTTCAGAAAGAGACCTTGACGTCCAGGTTTTCAGCAGTGGCCGTCCTTTTCTGCAGAACTTTAGTTATTTAGTGTGGTTTATCCCTGCACAACATCCGATGCTACAGTGCGAGTGGACCTTCTATCTGCAGCTTTTTGGCACAAAAAAAGACCACGTTGTCCAGAGTAGCATGTACACTTACAATGACCACATAAAAAATGCCAAGCATTTTGTCCGTCGTTCTGCTTTATCCTTTGATGCAGACAAATACACAGGGTTTGTGGCAAAAGTGAACTGCACCAGCAGTGCATCTATACCATCTCTTCTAAGTGTCAGGGTCAACAACCATACTGCAAAAACCATAGAAGCACCAGTGGTTTGTGAGAAAAAGGAATGTAGGATAACCAGGTGTTGGATTCAGAGACCCGATCCCAGATCCAATATCTTGTACAAGAAGAGGGCATTAGAATTTTTCCTCTTTGTCAAGTTGAATGTAGACTGCCACATTGGCATGTCTATCAACTCTTTATGGCGTGTTTATCCTGCTAAGGACACAAAAACTGAGCCAGACTGGTCACATCCAGTAAACACTTCTTCAATGTTTGGTGTAAAAATGATACATTTAACTGTTCCCAGTAATACTTTAGATTACGGGTTGTATCTGTTTTATTTCACTGCTGAGGCAGTCCCAATTAGGACCTCAACAGTCCTCAAGGCCTATGATATGATTTATGTTCAGATTGAGAGAGCTGATCTATTGGCGAATATTTCAGGAGGCTCGGTCCGCACAGTGGGTTTTTCTGATAGCTGGACTCTGGATGGCTCTGAATCCTCTGATCCTGATTCACAGGAAGGACCACTGATATTTACTTGGTACTGCACTAAAGACTCAGCAGACTATAAAACCATGAAATTCAACCTGAAAAACAGATGCCATCCATTCCAGAAGGATTTGAGATGGATAACACCCTCAGGTCCCATTCAAAAAATACCACCAGAATCCCTCCCAGGAAGCACCTTATACTACTTTCGCCTGGTGATTCAAAAGGGCAAAAGGATGGCTTATGCTGACCAAATTGTAGAGGTGGATCCTGGTCCTCCACTCATTCTGAATGTGAGATGCCTTGAAAACTGTGGTAGTAGTATAATTCCAACAGAGAGATTTTCCATATCTGGAAAATGCTCAAACTGCAAACCAAGCAACAAGCCACTATATTACTGGTCCCTTTTTTCAGACACCTCTAAAGAAATTCAGTTTGATTGGGCTTCCAAAACATCAACAGGGAGGTCTGGGGCTTACATGTCTATACATGCTCAGACTTTCATAAAGCCTGTATATCCATCCTATGTACTTCACTTAAGCGTAACTACCTGGGATGGTAGGAGCTCATCCTTCATATCACCCTTTACAGTAAATACTCCACCTCGGGGAGGCAGGTGTAATATCAGCCCCCGCTATGGTATAGCCTTTCTGACAAAATTTGTTGTTAAGTGTAGAGGATTTTATGACAGCCATTTACCTCTGACATATAAAGTAATAGTAGCTTCCAGCGTACCCCAAACTACCACAGTAACTTCTGTGGTGGAAAACACGTTTGGCCCAATTCTGCACTTTGGTTATGACCCTCAAACTCCTCCATCTTTTCTCCCAGTTGGAGTGCCTTCTCACAAGTACACTTTGACACTTTATATTCAAGTCTGTGATTCCATGGGGACATTTACCCAGGTGAATTTACATGTCCATGTAAAGAACCCACATGAAACTCAGTCCCTTTCAGATGTGTTTCATGAACTGCTGGCTTCAGCAAGCCGTTTAAGCACGTCAACATCTGATCAGCAGACTCAAGATCGTCTTAGAGCTGGTTATTTGACTTACCTTGCAGCCTCACTCTTAAACTACATTAAAAACACACCAACTGTCCAGCTCCCTCAGGCTCAACTTCGGGAAAGTGTGGTTAATACAGCCTCGAGTATTTCAGTAAAGAGCATGATGGAAATCAACCAAGTAGTGGCTGTTCTTTCTGAAGTCACAGAGGCAGTTGAGAAAATGAATGTTAGGTCACAAGACCTTGCCATTGGGAAACTGACAGAAGCAAAAAGAGCTCTACTGAGACAGAGACATAGGACCCGTTTGTCTGAGGAAGCAGAAATTCAGACCAGTGGAATACTAAGATGCTTGTCCAACATCCTGAGAGCTGATCTTCTGCGTCTCAAGAATGTCAGTGCAAATGGAATTCAACATGTTTTCTCCATCATTGAAGGGGTAATAGAAGTAGTTTCCTTGGGGAAAGTCCCTGAAGAAATAGAAACTCTAATAGAAACAGGACACTGGAATATCACTCTGAAGAAAAAGGAAGCCTGGAACATTACAAATGATTTGCCTGCCACATACACCTGCCACAACTGCTTTTATCCAATAGTGAGAAACGAAGATGGTTCAGCAGTGAGCCCGAGTACTGTGGTTGCCACTGCTATTTTTGAATTTGATGAGAGCCCCTTCCCTTGGTTAGGTTACACATCAGATATCATATCAATAGTCATGGGGTTTAAAGTTGCAGAGAGTACACGTAATGGGGATCTAATTCCGATGATGACTGAAAGAGCAGACATTTTTCTTGCCAGGAAAGGTGGACTTACAACTTTTAATTTAGTAATGGGACCCGATAAAACCGAAACTTACACAATTGGAGGATTTAGTTTTGAGGTCAATAAAACTACCACAAGCATATACTTCCAGATCATGACAAAATTAGAAGTTACTTTCAAGGTGCTGATATTTACAGGTACCAATCTCACTCATGCTCAGCCTGTGGCCTCGTTTGCTGCTTTTCACAACATGCCAACAGTTGCAAGTGGAAATGGGACAACCACTGCTGACTGTAGCATTACAGGTCCCTATATAGTCTGTATCCCACAGTCCCTGCTGACAATCATAGTGCAGGATAGTGGCGTAGACAGTCAGAACATCTCTATTGTCTTGCAGACACACTATATCTTAAGGTACCCAAACCGGAAACTGGTGGACATACACATTTTTAATGATGGCTGTCTATATCTGGATGGGGTTGAAAGTCAGTGGAACAAAGACATGTGCAAGGTTGGCTCCTTGACCGACTGGCAGAAGATACACTGTGTCTGTGACTCCAAGCAGACTCGCCAACGTCTGCCAGCCCTTCCCTCAGGCAACATCAAGTTCCTGGCAGCCAAAGTCGTAGTTCTCCCCAACACAGTAGATCTGGGGAGAAACCTGATAGCAGACATACCTAAAAACCCACTGACCCTTATAACAGTGCTCTCTATTTTTGCCATCTACTTGCTTTTGTGCTGCTGGGCTATAGGAAGAGACAGGGTTGAGAAGGAGATCAAATACATTATCGTTCTGCCAGACAACGAGGCCTCTGATGAAGGGACCTTTTTGGTCACTTTGTACACAGGCAGTCGCTGGAATGCTGGGACCACAGCAGAGGTCTTTCTGCAGCTAGTTGGCCAGTATGGCAGGAGTAAATTTCGTTGTTTATGGCACCACCCTTCTCCAGCTTTCCAGCGGGGAAGCATTGATTGCTTTCTGATAACTACTAAGAAAAACTTGGGAGATATTCGATCCTTCAGGGTCAGGCTGAATAACGAGGGCAAATCACCAACGTGGTTCTTAAGCAGAGCTGAAGTTGAGGACATGTCCACCAGGAAGACCTGGTTCTTTCTGTGCAGAAAATGGCTTTTCCTTAACAAGAACAATCCCTTGCGAGACTGGAAATTTTCCGTCACAGACCCCCAGATACCTCTACCCAAATTAGACTATTTTCTAATTAATTTTAACAGGAGACTGACCGAGTACCATCTGTGGCTTTCAGTTTTTGCTCCTGTCATCGCTGGGGCTTTCACCAGGTTTCAAAGGTTGTCTACATTTTTAGCAGTAATATTATTCAGCTTGCTTGTTAATATTATGTTCTTTAATGCTGAAAAAGATGACGAAACTCCAATATATCTGAGGTATTTGAGATCAATAACAGTAGGAATAGAATGTGCTTTGCTTACCCTCCCCGTGGAAATGTTAATAATTGCCTTATTTAAGTATTCCCAGAAGGATCCTCCTCCTGTTGTGACTAAGATGTACCCAAAGGTAGATTCTAGGTACTGGAATAATTGCATAATATCTGAAAAAGATGCAAATGTAATTGACACAGAGGAGCAGACGGTAAGTGTGAATTCCCCTCAGATGGGTAGAAGGTCCCAGAAGTCAAGTTCCAATTTGACAGAAGGGGGCATCTTTTCCAAAGGAAGGAGGCTGAGCAGTACCATCAGGCAGCTTCGCAAGATCCCGGACACTGAGCCTTTGCTGTGCTGGTGGTGTGTCTGTGTGGCCTGGGGACTGGTTCTGAGCATAACTGTGCTCTCATCATTCTTCATTGTGCTCTATGGTTTGTCCTATGGCTACCAGACTTCCCGAGAGTGGCTCATAGCATCTGGAACCTCCTTTCTTGAGAACGTGTTTTTCCATTCAATTCTGAAATCCTTACTTTTCTCAGCTATGAGCACAATTCGTCCAAAATATCTTGAAGACATCAGATGGGTAACTCAGGAAAAGCATGTGGAGATAAACTCAGCTGAAGAAACTGAGAGAGTTCTGTGAAATTTGCTGATGTCAGAGGCACCAAGTAATATCAGCCTTTGGAAGGTGATGAAAGCAAACATGCTGAGAAGGGCATAAAAAAATTAAAATAAATGCACTTATTTTCATTGAGGGTATCATCCATCACATTGTCTTTTTGTCACCGCTGTTAAATTTTGCATATCCCACGGAGAATGCCAACAGGCTCCACTACAGCCAGTCCCTGAGTAGAAGCTGCTTTCAAAAAACTTCTCCCACCCAAGTTTTGTGGCTAAGCATGAGCTTGTATCTCACGGCAGTATCAGCTCCTCTACCCAGCTCGCAGACGGGATGCCCACGGAGCCAGCTCCGCACTGAGCACGGCTCTCACCTCTGGCTGGAGCACATGCTGATGTAAGAGCAAAAAATACCCCGAGGGCTGGAAAACATCGGCGTGTCCATCCCGAGGGCTGGGGATACGCGGGGGACACGGCGTGTCCCCCGAAGCCGGAGCAGGGAATGAGGGAAGGCAGGCCGCGGTCACGGGGGCACGGCGCCCCCTGCCGGCCGCCCGGAGCCCCCTGCCCCTGTCGGGGAGGCCCCGGAGCCGCGGCGTCCGCGCGCCGTTCCGGAAGTGGCTGGGTGGGCGTCGCGTGTGGGGGAACGGGGAACGGGGAACGGGGAAAGGGAAAAGGGAACCGAGAACGGGGAAAGGGGAACGGGGAACGGGAGTATCCCCGGGTGGAAGGTGGGCGCCGGAGGGAACTGGAGCCGGCGGGAAGTGGGAATCGGGAGGTTAACGGGACAGAACGGGAAATGGGGGTTGAGGGCGGGGGGAGACACACAGGGACCGGGAAACGGGGAGCAAAGCGGAACTGAGGAGGGGATCGAGGAACGGGAGACGGGGGCGAAAGGAGCTGGGGATCCGCGAGAGGGTGGAAACGAGGACCTAGGGAGAGCATGAGGGAGCTGGGAACCGAGACGACGGCGGAGGGAACCGGGAATTCTGGGGCAAAGGGGAGCGGGACAGAGAACCGGGGTCCGGGCGAGGGAACCGGGAGTGGGGGAGGACAGCGGAGCCCGGAGGCGGGGTAGCAGCTGGCGGCCAGGAGACACGGTTCCCGAGCTAGAGCCCCCTGTCTTCCAACTTCAGGCACCTTGGAGCCGAAGAAGTGGATCTGTGCACTCCTAGTTAGAGAGGATATGTAACTATGTTATTACAAATGAAATGGCATGCTTCATATGATCAAAATTTAAGACCTTCATGCTTCTGGATCCCATACCAGAAATACTTTCCTCATGCCTTAATTTTCCGTGTAAATTAAGGACAAAGGAGCTGTTACAGTGAAAGAGCATTAGTGATACCTTGTCTCACTTTTCATCTTTCCTCAAACAGAGTCGCTACAAATATGACAAGGTTATGATGAAGGCTCCTCTGAAAGTTTTATTCTGCCCAGATGCAGCAGTCTGGGGTTGTTCAGATCAAAGACGGTTATTGTTCTATGAGAGTTGTAGGAAAATACTTGGATTCTGCTGGTAAGGTGACTTGTGATGGAGATGTGCTTCCCAGGCTGGTTGAGATACCAAGCTCTCTATCCTGTGCACTTTTTGCACTGATCTGTTGATTAAATCAGTGTTCTTACTAGCACAAACATCACTACAACAAAAAAAGTGTAAAAAATCACAAAATTCCCAATAGATAGGCAAAACATGAGATTTGGATTAAGAAAAAAATTATCTATAAAATAAAGAAAGAACTTATCTATATGTTTGCAATGGTTTGGGCTTCCTTAGTCCAGGCCTGGAAAAAGCAAGAGAGGAATGGTGAGTGTTTTTTGCTTCTTTCATCAGAGCTTGGTGATAGCATTTTCACCTGCTCTTTCTGTTTTCTTTTTTGCTGCCTCCTTTGAAGTCTGCTTTTAACTACAGGCCATAATAACTTTGCACTACGCCTTCTCCCCTAGCTGTTCATTTATTTTGTCATAATTTTCCCAACATGAGTGAAGTTATTAACCATTAACCATACTTGGAGCCATGTGTATGTGCAGAAAGGAAGCACACATTTGAATCTGGCATGAAACATCAGTGTTTTTAAGACTTATCTACCTAGACCTAAAGCTAGCTCTTTGAAAAACTTTGAAAAACATGGGCAACATAAAATTTCTGTCAAGACCCCATCAGCTCTGCTGCTTAATCAGCTCTACTCTGAGCCCACACTTTCTTTTTGGACCTCAGTGAAATCTTAGTTAGACCTGTCTGTGTTTGCTGGACAGATGGAGATCTAAAGCCAAAGAAGAGTTTATTAAGTATCTGTGGCATGTTTTGCTGCCAGTTCTTAGTGGATTTTGAGCTGCATGGGTAAAAAGTCAGAACTGTGAAAATTTTATGTGCCTGCCTTCCTAGCATGTGAGCCAGGAGGAGCAAACCACTCTCGTTATATTGAATTCTAGAATTTGCGTTGTTCATCTCCGTCCATGAGTACATTTACCATATGAGAAAAAGCCACTTTTCTTCTATTTTACTTCTGATGGACATGGAAGTAAATCTGTCCAAAAGAACTTCTGAAGGAAAGAGCATTAGTACAGACCCTCTGGATAACAGACTGTGCAGGGTACAGAGCATGCACAAAAGGAATGGCCTGGCACTCAGTGATAAAATAGGTCTCCAGCTCTCTAAGAACACATATTACCTGGTGTCCTACACAGAATTATGGAAGTGGTTCTTGTGCGTGTGCCTTAATACCTCTTTGGTGCATCAGGTGTTGAAAGAAGTGCAACCTCAGTACCTGCATCTTTTTTAGGCAAATTAATAAAATACTAGTTGGAAAGCCTAGTCTTTTTGACAGGCACAAACAGAGAAACCTGAAAACATCACTAAAAATTCAGGAAGTTCTGTGCCTGCCTGAATTCGCCTTGTTTCATATTGCTACTTGGCTAGAAGACAGGAATTTTGTATAGGCCTATGTCACGAAGTTTGGAAGCTGCTAACCCTTGACTAAAAGACTTAATTTCCCCTGTAAACTTAACCAATGATGTGGCCTTGGGGTGAAGGTATGAAACAAGGA
Source organism: Cinclus cinclus (assembly GCF_963662255.1). Lineage (NCBI taxonomy): Eukaryota > Metazoa > Chordata > Aves > Passeriformes > Cinclidae > Cinclus > Cinclus cinclus. The sequence goes on along the minus strand of NC_085049.1, from coordinate 21,377,758 downwards.
AGCTGTTTGCAAATTCCCAGCAAGTGCCCCAGAAAAAAAAAAAAACTTGCTCTATCAGATGTGCTGCCAGTGGATCTCTGGTGCTTTTCTGTGCTTACTGTTCACACCAGATGGGACAACAAACCTTGAGGAGTATGTCCCACAGGCAATGAGCATGGCTGCAGAAGGTGTGCTGGGCCATGTGCATGCAGAAGTTTTAGGTTTAGTAGGGACAGGTCTGTCTTTATTCCCAGGTTTTCTTGAAGCTGGCACTCTTCACCCCATACCCCTCACCCCTGTGGTAGTTTTGTTTGCTTTTCCTTCTGGATAGTTTTTCTTTATTCTGCAGTCCCCAGCTCAAGCTCATTCCTAACAAACCAAGAGCTGCAGTCAGGCTTTATTGGAAAAAATTAACTTTCCCAACTATGTTAATGCTGAACATCTTCCTGGTGACAGGAGAAAGTGGACACCAGATCCACAGCATGGACACTCACATGCAACCCCATGTCATGGGCCTGAGTCTTTCCTTACAGTCCCAACTTTGCTTTCTGTGGGGAGATTAATCACTGGAGCTGTGTTTCTTCCTTTCAGGATTATGTCAAATGGTAGTGTCTTATTTCCTGAAATACTGTGTTAGCCTCTTCTCCTGTATTTCCACAAAATCTTGGTGTTCCTATTTTTGGACTCTGTTGGAAAGTATTGCACTAAGTTTAGATTGTGCTTAACCAAGCTGATACTTTCAGTGTTACATGTGTGGCCCTGCACTTAACTTTTTCTAAGGACAACTAAAAAAGTAATGGTCATCGCTTATATATTAATAGAGCAACTTGCTCTTCCCCACTATGGCTCTTAATGTAACAAATTTCTAATAGGGAGCTGCAGTTTGGAAGGAAGACAAAATGAGTTCAGGACAGAGGGTTACTGTGGCTGTAGATTGATTTTTTTTTTTAATTGTGGCTGAACTAGGAGGAAATTTAGTGAAATCTGACTTCAGGTCTGTTTTTTTCCTTTTGGCAAAGAATAACAGTTCTGTGATCCAGAATTGATGATCACTTCAGCAACACTTTAGTGTTTGGATCTCTTGTGTTACTGGTAGATGATGCCTTGTGCAGCTTTCCTGTGTGAAGCTTTAAATTCTCACCTAATTTGAGGTTCTTACTAAATGCTGCCTAATTTAGAGCAGGCTGCATGCCATCTCTGAGTAAGGGGCACTTGGGCTTGGTTTTTGTTGAGTGTTGGTTTTTCAGCTTTGTTAAATCATGGATTTTAGGTATAGATTCCTTTTTGAGACTCCTTGTGTGTTCGAAAGACTTTTTACCTAAGAAAAGGGTTTGATTTGCCTGTTTATGTTACTCCTCTTTCCCTGCAACTGTTCAGAAAACACACTGGCTTTCACATCTGTGACCACCTAGACCGTTTATCCTGCTGCTGCCATGGGGAATCCATGGAAGCTGTTGTTCAGGAGCAGGGCTTGGGGCCTGCTCTGTGACCCGGTGGCTAGAGGGAAGCCTGCAGTGATCTCTGTTCCTTCCAAGCAGAGAAAGCATAACAATGCCAGCACAACCCCCCAGCCTGGGGGAAAGGGTGCTGCAAATCGAGGTTTAATTCAATCAAGTCATCTTTGGGAGAGTGAATAAGGACGAAAGTTCTGAATGGTCATGCTTGGTGATATTACTGTCCTGGGCTCATTCATACTGAACCCAAGGTAAGTCACCTCAAAAGAAGAGCAGGAAGCCAGCCACAGGTGATCTAAACATGCCTTCAGGTCTGTAGCATGAAGGAACAGGAGGAAGAAAGTTGTTCACCTGGGGATTAACTAGCAAGTAAGAAGGTTCTGCTGTTTTATCTACTACCTGATCAATTAGGCAGCAGATTGTTTTTCTGAAGAAGGCAAGTGCATTGCTGGTGCTGAAGTGTATTTAAATATCTATCATACCAAACACTGGGACATGCCAGGGTATAAACTCCTGCCCTTCTACTAGAGAGCAGTCTTACCTGTAGAAAATCAAACTGTGAATGTTTTAATAGATTGTTGTCATCAACAGTGGATACCAGGAAAATCCTGGCAGGTAAAAGAAACAAGGGTTTTGTAGGAGAGGATTAAGGGTGTGTCAATGTTGGTTTTATCTGACAGCTTTTAAAATCAAAGTCTGCATCTGTTTTAGGCACTTTGTTTCTTGTATGGTTTCTCTAGCTTATCAGTGACTTAGAAATACAGGAGTCTCCTGTGGAGTCTTAAGAGGGGCTTAACCTATGCATTGTAAATACTTGTGCTAATGAGGTTTGAAGCAAAGAAAATCAGATTACTTATCTGTGCTGCTGCTTTGCCACTGACCCTGACAATTTAAGGGTGATTTATGATTTCTGGCATGCCTTCCAGGCCTCTTAGCAGAGTGCTCCAAGCAGAATTGCCCTGAACTCTTTAGGAGTCTCCAGAGAACTGGACTAAGAGCTATTTCCCCATGTCTATATCAGGTATCAGCTGCAGACAGCATGGAGAAACACTCTTTCAGCGCTACTTATCCCGTGCCTTTATTTTCCTGCATTTATTTCCTTACTATGGCACTGAAATCTGTGTGCTTCACCTTTTGCCAGAAACACGTGAGCCAAATTCACACACACCCTGCAGCACTCTAGGCTTGACCTGGCAGGTTTCTGTAGACCGCGTTAGTTCAGTGGTTACCCAAGCATGTGGGTAACTGTGTTCTTTCCAGAAGAGCTGGGCATGTGCATCAAGTAAAGATGTGTTCAAGTACCTTGTGGTTTCCAGAGTGGAAAGTGCTTGGGCAGAATTCAGTTCTGGACAAGGTGTTGTCAAAGACCTGTTTGACGTGTGTGAGCCAGACAGACTTGTGACAAGTTACTGGGACATAATGCTGCTTCAGAACATACCAACATAAAAACAAAATATTGGTAGCACCTGGTGATGATTTGGGCTGCTCTGATCACAAATTTCCTATCATTATTAAGAAGGGATTAGTGCCATAGACTTTCTCCTCAAGAGATTCTCTATTCTGCTGCTGGTTTGCTAGAGAGAAATGAGTTCTCACTCTGCTTCATGTTTCTGGAGGGCAGACAGACACCTGTCACACTGTCACATCCCACTAAGATGGTGTGTAGTGCCAAATCAATGAGCTGACCAATGTGATAAAGCAATGTCTGGCTCAACTGGGTTTATGTTATAAAGGCATAGTTATTCAAAGCAAATGAACTTTTTGGAAGCAACTCTTTGTGAGAAAGTGCATCTTGGGACTTGTCTGCTTAGTGGTTTAGACTAAAGGTGTGAAGCACATGCATAAACTTGCCATTAAATACCTTTCTTCAGAAGGAAATGGCTTTACTTTGTTGTATAGCAAACTTTACTTCTGAATGGGAGCATTTATTTTGTGAAATCTGTGCTTTCATTGACCTCACACCTTTAGTCATGGATTTTAACTTTCCCAATTGCTGATGTGTAGACAAACTCTTGGGACAAATGGTGTTCCCAGTGAAATAAAACTTGGTACAGCTGCTACCAGTGACTTGTAAGTTGGGAGTAAGATGGAAAGCATCATAAATTCATCGGTGCCTTGCAGGCAGGATCATATGCTTTTCAACTGGCATAGCCAAAAATGTGTTTGGACATAGATATCATTCCTTTCCAGTGGTAGGCATTGAACAGATTCTGTTCTACATGCCAATGGTCTGCGAGAGAGCAGGTGTTTCTATATCTAATGTACTTCAGCTCTGAACCCAGGGCTGTTATTTTAACTTGGGATCAGGACATATTAATTCCAAAGTCTATGACCCTCACTGCCATAAATACTTCTTTTTTGTTGTTGTGGTTCTTGGTCTTTTGCACTATTTTAAAGAAAAAGTCACCATTATAGCTTCTGTATTTGATTCAAGTGACTTTCCATACTCTACTTTAGGGCTAATGATTTCTCCTTTTTAAGGAAGACTGATTACAAAAAATTGCATACAAGTGTGGATCTGAATCTCATTCAGTCAAGTGGGTATGTTGGTACTGCTGCTGGGTACCTGCAGAAAAGGTGAAATTCGGTATGTCAGGGGGACCTAGCTGGTATTCCTAAAATGCAGGGTTCAAAAAGTAGACTTCTTAGCTGAGTTAGTGCATAGCTTGAAGAATCTGAATTACAGTATACAGGGAGAAATGTGCATGCCATACACCTGACAAATCGGAAAGCACTTGAGTTAATTAAATGCTCTCAATCATCCCTGTGAGGCAGGGAAAACACATAATATCCAAGGGTCATATAATTTGTGAAAAAATATCATTTTCTAAGGTGTTCTCAAGGTGAATTTATTTATTAATCCACTGTCCAGCTCCATTTGTGTTACATCCAAAGAACTCTGTGTTACTGAAATGGCAGGAATGACTAGGAAAGGCTGGTAGTAAAGGAGTGATGAGGTAAGGGAGATTTTTCCCAAAATTAAGTTTCAGGGTTTAACAGGCTAGGACTTTCTGAACTGGGTGTCTGTCATGAAGTCTCTGTGGAGTCTGAGGATCTCCCTGGTTTTCTGGAACATTAGATGACAAGTAGTTCCAGCTCTGCTTCACCTTGCCCCTAGTTCACCTTGTCAGCAGATGTCTCTGAGGATTCAGTTTCACTCTGTTGGGCAAGCAGAAATAGCATCTTACTGTCACCAGAAGAGGGATGTGCAGGTCCCTCATCCCAGCCCTGCCTTTCTGCTGGTGCTGCAGTTCTGGCTCTTACCTTGTGCTGTTAGCAGCTGTTGGATTCCTCTGCAAGCCAATTTAGTTTCTTAAAAGCAATAAGGAAAAAAATACTGGAAGAAAAAAATTTAAAAGTATTTTTATTACTGATTAGTAATTAGTGTGATTTAGTAAGGCTGAGACCATGGACCAAGGTGTTGGGTGTTGGATACCAGCTGCCCATTCTCTGTGTTTTGGGATGTTTTAGATCACCTCTGGTGTCAGCCTGTAGGCTGCATAGCCACCAGCTGGGCATTCAGGTTGGAGTGTGTTAGGTGCTTTTGGATGTGCTTTTGGAGCACATCCTTTGGTTTATTTTTTTTCTGAAACCCTCTGATTTGTGTACTGTGAGACTGCTCTGTGGTGCCAGCTTGTGGGGTAAGGAGGGACAGTCAGGTGATTTGTCCCCAAAGAAAACGCCTGAGCTGAAGCATAAATAGGGACGTGGCCTTAGTGAACTGGATCAGCTCTGAAGGGAAAGTCTCTGGCTCAGACCTGGAGGAGTGGGAATACCCTGATGTCCTTTGGCAGGCTGTGGATGTGCTCAGCTGGGAGCACATGGTATAGGGTGATTCCATTGGTCTCATTTCCATAGAAAGCCAGATGGGACCAGGGATCCAGGGGTAGGCTTCCAAAACTCTATTCCAAGGTGAACCAGAAGCAAAGAAAAAGAGAGTCTTTTCATTGCAACACTTACCTTCCTGGTACCTCCCTCCTGAGTGGAGTCCCAAACCCTTACATGGCTCCAGTTTGAGGGAGGAGATGGGCATTGCAGAACTGGATTGAAATTCTGCACAGCAGCAGATAGGGAACAGCGTCCTGGAAAGCACTTAGGGAGTATGAACCTCAGTTGAACAGAGGGTTTTCAAGCTCGCAGCCATGTGCTTTATCACCTGAGTTGTTTCATGGATGTTCCAAATTAATAGGTGAACTTTATAGTTAGGCTCCCAGTCTGCAATTTGTAGACCTGTCTGAGGAATTGGAAAATTTAACTGGGACATGGGAAACCAGCTTGACTGGGGAGAAGATATTTACTAATCAAGGTTTGCAATTGTCAGTTTTCCACTGGGTTTTAATTTGCAAAGCCAGATGTCTTTAATCTTCTTGCAGGTATGTTCCCAGAATTGCGTTTTGAAGCTACAAGATTTTTTTGCGTGTGTGTTTCTTGCAGGTAGCTTAAAAATGGGTGCTCCCAAAGAAGTTGAGACACCAGGAGAGTTCAAATGTGAGCTCTGTGAGTTTTCAGCCCCATACACATCCTATGGGTGGATGCCACCAAACTCAATGCTCAAGTTGTGTAAGTGCCCTCTGAGATCAGACTTCATTTCCACTATGAGCATTAGAACCCTGGTAGTGTGCACTGCATGAGCCCAATAATGTGCTCTACTCACCCTGTACATGACACTTGGTACTTAAAGTGATCTCATTTTTTCCAAGCAGAAGGAGGGTTAAAAATTTTCAGTGTTGGTAGGAAAGACAATAATCAATTTTTGTGCCCTGCTTCAATACCATGCAAAAATTTGCATTTAACCTATTTCCTAGCCCCACTGACAACTCTAGTATACCAATATTGTCTTGCTAGAATACTGCTGACTGCCAGCCTGGTATTTCTGGGAATAGCCCTTCCCCCACTGTAGCCTCCCTCGGCTAAGCAATACATACACACAACATGGATGAAATATATATGGCAAAAACACTTCTTAAGAGCTCTTTGGCATGATGTGGAGTTTTGAATAGCAGTGCTTTTTTGTGTGGACAATCCCTTGTCAGACCGTGTGATATCAGGGTGTGTGGATGTTCACTGTGTATTTGTATTTTCAGGGACCAAAGCCTTTTCTTCCTCTGATAAATAGGGATAGCTTGACCAGAAATTATTCTGTTTCAGCTATGTCTGCAGACATTAAACTTCCCATAAAATAATACACTTTGCTTTAAACGCATGAGGTGCTTGGTGGAGGCCATCATAGTCAACAAATCCATCAGGCAGACATGGTCAAGAACTCTCTGGAGCTGGAAGTCAGGCATGTACTCAGCATGTCACCCCAATAAGACTGCTCTGCTTCCTAAAGAATGGAAACAGCTGTCGATCACCACCTGCTGGGGTTGTTGTCTGTGGACAGCTGTCTTTTTATCATTTCAAACCCCACAGTGCTACTGGTTTTCCCCCTTCCACTCAGCAGAGCAATGGCCTACCTTTGATCAGGTCCATTCCTGAAGAGTCTGAATGTGAATCTTAATTCAGGTTATCCAAGCTCAGTGTTAACATCCCAGCTTTATTTGGATTGATCAGGTGCCAAAAGCAAAAGAATAATGCTGAAGTATCACACTTCTATAGATGCTTTTAAGAAACATCTTCACACCCCATCTTTCTTGGCTTGCTCACACTTCCAGAATGCAGTGCTGCAGGAAATGTGCTGGACAGGGGGCCTTGTCCAATGGCTCTGCACAGATGAGAGATGGGAATCCTGCAAGGGGAGCTTCGCAAATGCAATCCTGTCTTTGTACCCCAGGAACTCGCTGACAGGGTGATCTGCCATGGTAAGGTGCCTTATCTTTCCTAATAGTGGAAGGTTCTGGCCTTCATTTGCTGTTTGAATGGACAGAAAAAGGAGAGAGGAACACAGTGCTGTGTGCTGTACACTTATGTGTGTACAGAGGTGAGGAGAAGGCAGTACGAGTTGACAGAATACCTTTTATCCATATTACTATCATAATCCAAGTTTGACTTAAGACCAGGAGTAAGTCAGGTGCCCTTGCTGGATGCCCTGTGCAGACAGACACTCAACTGGCTTCTGTATTATTTTGCCTGGAGCTCCCATAAAAAATATAGCTTTAGATTTTCCCAACAGGTTGCCAAATTATTAATAATTGCACTCCCTCAATACCCTGAAGCAAGCAGTACAATCTGCGACATAAAGTAAGCACACTGGAGGTAACTGCAAGGCTCTCTACTAGTAGCTCCTGCTTTCAGGAGTTGAGGACCTCAGCTTTACAGCAGTGACATAATGAAGACAGTAAAACCTTTGTATTTTATATTCATATGCATGCAGCTTTGGAAGAGAATTTCTGATTAAAAGCTGTGCAACTGTAATGGTGACTTGACAAGGTACTGAAGTTGGCCATGCTAAGGAGTGCCTGTCATAAAAAATAGAAGATAATTACTTTAAGGTAGAGGATTGAGAAAAACTTAATAAGATGACATTGAGAGGGTCAACAGTTGCTCTACTTTTGGAAGAGAGATAGAAAGTGTAGTATAGGACTGAAGGCAGCTGCAGAGTTGAGGGTTTTGAAGAAAAAAGGAGCTGTAGAGCTGCTGCATTGCCTCATGCACAACAGCCATATGAGCAAATCAACTACAAAAGGCTGATAACTTTACAGCCTCCACAATTTCTCCCTCTCAACCGTCCCCTACCATGAAGTACACACTTAAAAGCCTGAAATTATTCTTTTGCAAGCTTTTGGAAAAAGCTTATGTCATGAAGGTTCCTGTCACCCCTGACAAAGACAAGTTCCTCATCACTGGGTCTCACTGCAGTTTGTGTAGCAGAGCAGTGTGTGTTGGTACAGTACAAGAAAATCAAGCTGCTTCAATCATTTATCTTTGTTCCAATCCTGGTGACCTGTTAGAGAAAGATCAAGCAGCAAAATCCCAAACAATCCATTTTCAAGGCAAACCATTCCCCCTTGTCCTACCACAACATGTATGTTAATTGTACATAATTGTACGTTCTTGTGGATTCTGCCACATGAAGCTCTCAGTATAAAAATCAAAATGATCAGCAACTCTGAGTGTTCTATATACAGATGAGCACAGTCCAGCCTCTCAAGCACAAGGAGTGCTCTTTTCTACTTCCTTAGCACCAGGAAATTCAAGGGCAATATAGATCACAGTATAAGGGCAGTAGAGATCACACAGAGTAGCTTTTTTGTTCTGTAGAGAGAATATAAGACACAGATTGTTAGGCTTGCACTCACAGCACAGGGCTGTCATCCTATTTGCAAAAGTTAATGTTTAAAGTGAGCAGCGAAGAGAGTTGTACCATGCCATGCTTGCTTTCTGAAGAAGAATGAATTTAGGTAGCAGCTAGAAGGCAACCTTAAACTGTGAAATCTGAGTGCAGTCCAGAAAGGTGGTGTAAAATTACTTGTCTTAATTCCTTCTTCTCAGGGCAGAACTGGCCCCTTTGTCCGCTGTGAGCCTCAAATTTTGGGAGTTGGGCAGACACAGCCAGAAGGATTGTGGCACACTTGGCTCAGTGTAGTTGCTATTCTGACTTGTGGGTGGTCAGCACCAAGGATGGGCTAAGAGGAGCATGCAATAGCACCTTTCTTCTGATTTGGTTTGTTTCCTTGTTCAAGAAATTTCTTACCCAGTTTTGTCAGGCATCCAATTTCAGGAAAAAAAGGTTTAATAACTGAATGGTGCAGCAGCAGGAACAGCTCAGGCTGTTTCCTCCAGGAGGGGTCCTGAATGATGGCACCCCATGGCTTTTATACCCCTACAGTCTGTGATCCCATTCCCATGGGGAATTTTGGGTCTGGGGTCTTCCTGCTGTTCACTGGCTCCTGCAGAGTCTCAGGGCGACCAGTTCTCTCTCAAACTGTGATGCAGGGCCGTGAGTCCTTTTTTAGGAAAAGGATCCATGCCTCTTCCCAGCTTGTTGCTGGGGGCTTCAGTTGTTTCCTACCCTCCATGGCACAATGTGCAGCTGGCATGGGACCTTGCACATTCAGATACCTGCACTGGGAGTATTTCTCAACATACTATCTGAAGTATCTTCTGACATTTAAATGTCTGAAAATCAGCAAAAGTGATTGCAGCTCGGAGGGTTAGTTTTTTGTTTTGTTTTGTTTTGTTTTTTGTTTTTTTGTTTTCTTTCTGTTCTGAAGCTACAAGAGGGAGTTGTAGGCTCTGGCTAGGTGAAGTGCCAGCACTCTCTGGTTGTGGCTGTGGTGGCTGGGCTCAAGTTTCCAGAGCCAGGAAACTTCTGGGCAGTTGTGTAGAGGCTCACATGAGCAGGATCTTCCCTGCTGTCCCTGCAGTGGCAGGAGCTGACTCCCTCCCACACAGAGCCCAACGAGGAGCCAAGTGCAGCTACACAGAGAGTTTGGGCTTAGGGGCTTGATTCCTGCCCTGACATGCCAGGTTTATCCTTCCTTTTTAACAGCAGAGGATTAGCAACACAGACCCATTTGGGACAAACTTGAATGCATTTAACTATTTTCATTCCCAAACAAAGTGTCTTGAATTTAGGAAGGATTCAGCAGGTATTTCCAAATGAGGCAGTTTGAGCAGTCAGAGCATTTCAGTCTTGTAGGGTCTTCGCACACACTGTGCTTTTTTGAATGAAAGTGGGGCTTTTTCTTTAAAAAGATGTGTTTGTTTCAGTTAACCTAGACCTTGGCAATGAATAGAAGATACTCGAAGTGAGCTAATGGAAGCCTCTAATTTTTTTGAAAGTCCTGCTTATTTTGCCTATTGTGGAAATTTGTCAGTCATTTACTGCTTGTTATCTGAGTTTTCAAGATTCCCCTGATGGTATCACTCAAAGTAAAACATTGATTGTAAATAATTGAGAATAAACTTCTTGCCAAACTGGCCAGGCCAGATAGTGAATCACACATATGACTATGGTTTCAAAATGAATTTAGCAATACTTCTTAGGTAACATTGAAAGAGATCTGCAGAAATGATAATTAGTGCTTTAAACACCCACACCACAAAGTAAGTAAACACATACTATTCCTCTTTATGTAGTGAAAATTAAAAGTCCAGAGAAGTAAAAACTTATCCAAGACAATAGAGAAAGTCAGGATAATATCTCTGTATTGGTTGTGGTTCCTTCTTGTGCTTGACCCAAGTATATCAGTTCACTCCTGAGCTAAGTGTTAAAACATAGGAATTTAAGCTGAAGAAAATCATACTTTCTTGCGCCTCTTTGGCAAAGAAGCTGGACCAATTGGAAAGGTTTTAGTGACAGTTTGCTTTTAATATTATGGTAATTCAGAATAGTATTAGGCTAACGTGTGGCAAAATTAAGACTTTTCTGACCCTGGGTTTGGCAAAGGGATTTTAGCTAGCTTTTGTACCTAAGGAGATTTGAAAGACAGATCAGACTTTAGGCTTTTCATGAGACAGCCCATGCTAGCTGAAGTGTATTTCCTTACAGTGGCTATACCAATAAAAGTCATAACTTAGCAGCTGTTCTGTATAGTGCTCATAAACTTAAATATCTCCAAATATCCTCTAAAATTTCACTCAGTTAATTTACTTCAATCATTTTGTAGCCTGTATCACCCTGCTCAAGTCGTTTTATCAGAGTGCCTTGGTAAGTGCCATTAGTTCCAATCCAACTGGGAATAATTCCAGTGATTATCTGTAATGTCTTAAAGCATGTCAAAACCACACAAAAAGGAAGATAATAGAAATGCTTTTAAAAGTTCTTGGGCAGGTTGAGTGCCCTTCTTCCTATTACCCTTTCAGAAAAGGAGAGTGGAAATTATATAACGTGAGCATATTAGTAATTTAAAATAGTTACTTCTGTTTTATTGCAATACTTTCTAAAGACATGGAAAAGTGGCTTTTGGAGAAGAAAGGAGGAAAGGGAGGAAGTTTCAATCCTTATTGCTCACCTCAGCAGAAGGTGACTGCACACTGACCTTGGACATGATTGTAGGTATTAAGTGATAAATGTAATACCACAGCTGCTTCCCACTCAACTTCCAGTCATATGGGGTCAGTCCTGGGTATGGATGGACAAAGCCTTTCCTTTACATATTGTGGTAAAGATACCATCCCTGTATTTATCTCTCTCTCTCTCTATATATATATATATATTTATTTATTTATATTACTTTCAGATGTGATTCATGTCAAAACAGAAATAAACTATGGCAGCATGCTTGGACAGCTCAGTTTTGCCTGAATTGGATTACTCAGTTTGAAATTGAAATGCCCCCCATCCCCGGCCATGGAAGGGAGTAAACACATAAAAGAATCATCTGATTAAACACAGAACTGTACCAGGATGAGAGTTTAAAAGAAGGACTTGACTATACATAGTAAGTTTAATTCATAGGACATTGAAAGAGGCTGAAAATCCCAGGACCGAGAGAGCAGGACTACAAGTAAATGCTCAGGGGTGCAGTGGTTCATAGTCGTGATTTCTCCAGCCCCTGTTGGCCAAAATCTGCACTAGCTGCCAACTCATTTCAGCTAGAAGAATGCAAGTTGAGGACCTTTGTTACCTGTGAGAAGTTGTGTCTTGACATTGGGGATCCCACCTACAGGAACAGGGAGGGGCCATGACCCGGTGGCTGCCACTGAGAGCCCTGAGCCTTGGAGCTGGGGGGCTGTGTGCCATTTGGCAATGCAAGCAACAATAGCCAGGCCAACTTAAACTCTAATCTTCCCTTTTAAACTGGAAGCTTAATGTATTAAGGATACCATGAAACAAAAAACAATAGGCTCTGGAGGTTGTGCAACTGAAATCCACTTTCAGGGCTTTTCAGAGGCTAAAGCCCCACACTCATTCCTGAATATGAAGGGGCCTGGCAGTCAACGAAGAAAAGGACAATAGATGAAGAGAAGTTGTTCCTCAAGCTTCCAAGTCACATGGAAGCAGGCTGATTTTGATTTTGATATAATTATCAGATGAATCTGCTGCTAAAGCCCAGATAGTGACATAAGAAACAAAAGCAAGGAGAGGAACACAGGAATAGCCAAGCCTAGCTCCCAGCTGCAAATGACCATGGCAAGGGGAAAACTTTGCTATTTAGATAAGACCCAGGGAATCCATTTCTCCCCAAAAGATGTCCAGTTCTATCTAAACTGATGTCTTTATTTATTCTTAAATCCCCAAGAATAATGCATCAGCAATACCAATTCCAGCTTACCCATGAAATCCTATTTGGAATTTGATCAGCACGTCAAGAGAACCAGGGATGTCAAGTCTCATTGCAGAGCAAAGGAATAATGCATTAATTAGTTTCTCTTCCAATTGTTCAAACTCTACATTGCAAATGCATTAAAATGTTCCATCAGTTTTGCTTCTTTCTATTCAATTACTGACATCTGGTTACAGCTCCTGAGGAAAAAATAAATATTGGGCCTGTACAAGCTATGAACAGAACAGAAATAACTTCTTTGTGCACAACAGCTTTTTCTTTGCTGTCAAGAGTTCAGAGGAGAGACACTAGCTCAAACTTTAGTACCAGGTGTGGTTTTAGGTTTTAACCAGTGAATGTATTAACTGAGGATAAGGGATGAAATATCATTTGAATTGTCTCAGATGAATGGAGTTCATTTAATTATTCCACTTATTGGACACCTGTGTGATAGTGATATAATAGTGATACTTTTTAGTGGTGTCCTAGGACAGTACAAGTGTGTGGATTAATGGAAGTAAGAATAGGTTTTTGAGATTTATGGAAAAGATGGTCTGTTGGGAGAGCCCCCAGTACTTGGCACTTACATTGGCCTTTAGGCCATTTTTATGGAGACCGGTAAGGAAGAGTGTGCTGAGGCTCCAAGTCTCACATGCCATTGGTGAAGGTCAGTTTAATAGAAGCAGTGGGACAGTTGATTTGGGAGGTTTTATTTTTCACCCAGTTGGCTCTAACCAGATATTAGAATTATTAAGTAAGAAAAAGTTAAATTGATGGAATATTTCAGCCTAGAAGAATAATTTATTTTAGAAGAATTCTAAATATAAATGTAGTTTAATGAGACTGGAACGTAAATATTTCCATTGTGTATCCTGCTAGTAATGTTATTTCTTTACAGGACTGTAGTCTGTTCTACTCCAAAAGTTTCTGCCTCCCCTGTGTGAAGGAAAACTTAAACACCTTTCCTTTGGAAATAAAAGAAGACATGGATAAAAGGAAGCCCCAGCAGAAATCCTGCAAAGAAAACGGATACAAAGCATAAATCTTGAAGGCCCAAGAGCGACAGTTCTTTGGCTGGAGTTTCTCCTCTCTCTGCTTAGAGACTATCATGTTGCTCCTTTTAAAGAAGTGACCTTCATCAGCTCACTACTACTGGAGAGAGCAGCACATTGCCTTGCCCTTGGCTGGGGTTCAGACATCCCCGTGCAGCGCCGGCCACGCCAGGGAGCAGCTCCGAGGTGCTGAGGAGCCAGAAAGGAAGGCAGATGAGCCTGCTGTCACCATGTGAAATGCTTGCAGTAAGAAACCAAAGAGCATAGGAACCACGTCCAGATTTTCACATTTGCTATTTTAGTGCTTTGAGTGTTCTTGACACTCCTGCAGTGTAATGAAATCATGAAACAGATTGATCTGGCTTAATTCGGTATATACCCAAGAAAGTCAGTGTACACCAATTGCTAATCTGGCAGTGCCGTCCTGATAAGATTACATTAGGCAGGGAATTTAAAGCTCTATTTTTAAGTCTAAAATAAAAGTGCTGTGGAAAATGTCATACATATAATACATAAATTTTTCAATATGGTAATCTTAATGTTACTATAGCATTGAGACTTGAGATTCTGAAGGTTAGTGCTTCTGCAATCAATAAAACTATTTACAAGTCCCTTGCATTTGCAGTCACTTTTTACTTAACCTTCCAATCCATGACAGCACAGCAACTGGAGAGGAGCATGAATACATTTGGCTTATGTTTTACAATAAAGATGACTTCCTTTTCACTTTCAAAGCAGTTAATCTGGAGACAGAAAAGTTACATTAGTACACTCAATTCTTTCCTGAACCGGAAAAATAAACTGAAGCTCTAATAGGGGTGTCAGAAACACAGTTTCAGGCAAAAAGGTAAAAGGTTCTTATGGAAAGAAGCAATTTGTTTAGCTCAAAAATTAGCTTCTTCAGTTATCTGTTTTGACTGCCTTAAGATTTAGGTGTCTTTTATGTAAACCAGAGTCACACAGCTTAAGGATATGTCTAGAATGCTCCCTAATCACAAAATCACCTTTTATTACTCAAGTTATTGTTGGTCATTGCTTCAGAACCTGTTAGTGCCTTGGTTAACATCTCTTTTTTCCAAGTCTTTCATCCATATAATCAAACATCCATATAATCAATCAACATCAAAAATCGATAATTTTGGTAGAATGAACATGTGTCTGTTAAAAGGAATCAACATTATTTCAATGAATCGTTTAGGGCATTTAAGTACCCTAAATCTTTGGTTTTTTCTGAACTTAGTATATTGGTGCTCTCTGTTCAGGACTGAAATTTCTTGCAGTGACTGGAGAAGAAATAATAGTCCTATTAGTAGCTTTTTCAAGTCCTAAATACTTTCATAAATAAAATGCATGTCTCTAATTGTGAAAAACAAATCCATGTTAGGAGGCAACATTTCAGATACTTTTTTGCAGTTACAAAAGACTACACTTTCAGGGAAAGTGATACTAAACTTATATAAGATGGTTAGTATTATATTTCAATTTCATGTTAGGAATGCTGTTTAAAAGCTGTGGAGTGTCTGTATCTGTTCTGTATAAACACCAAAGGCATGTCCCACAACTGAAGAGAGAACTTTCCCACCTCGGAATTGTAGTCTTATAAGCAAGCTGCCAAAGCAACATGGTTATGTGAGATCACAGGATGTGTTTATACCAGCAAACATACCTTGAAATATTTTGTTTTCTGGATTTCCCATTGTTCATGACAGATTTTACTCCTAAAAGCAGATCTTAAAAGCTTGCCTAGTGCAGTTCCCATGTCAGTGAGAATGGGATCTGATCTCTCTGACGTGTTTTCCTTCCTGTTCATCTTCCTCTGTGCCCTTTTAAGACAAATGCAGTTATCTCATTTATTCATAACCACTATCTTTGACTTTACAATATGACTGAGGAGTCATTTAAAGCCCTCAGAAACTGCCATGCCTTTAAGTACTTGTTACGTTGAACTGCAGGGGGAAAAGACTCGGTATTAAAAGGGAGCAGAACCTCAGAGTAGAACTACAGAATATTTAATATGGCTCAGTACAGCTCAATTATTTATTGTACAGTAGGAAAAACCAAGTCAGGGATGCCTCTTCTTCAAGTTACCTGGTTGTGAAGACCTGGCAGGTGCAGGAAAACCAGCAGGTACCACAGAAGGAAAGCAGAACTGTTCTGGCATCTCTGGTCTATGCTTGAGGGAAAGGAGACTGCCCTATGTGCCACTTGGCATTTCCTGGAATGACAGTGGATTATTATCTGTGCCCAGCTGTTAGAACTTAGGTATTCCACATTCTTGTATTCCCACTGAACATGAGCATTATGGTCTCAGTATCATATTTTGGTATATAGGTGATTTCACAGCCTGAATGATAGCATGCCCAATCTTTCCTGCTCTTCATGGATGCACAGCCTTTACAGATTATTTTCACTAGAGTCTCCAAGTACTTTCTGCTGCTCAACATCAGGTCTTCCATGCTCCTGAGCACAGCTGATGAAGAAACCTGAGTCTTTTTACTCTGCTGTACTTTCATTTCAGCACTCTCTTACCAGCTTAAAATAGCCCCAGATTCTGGAAGGAAAACAGCTATCTGTGACATATTTCCCTGACTGATTTAATTGAAGATGTGCTCATTGAATTAGTCAGTGCTACCCTTCATGCAGAAGTGCACTTGTTACTTGTTGAATTCCATGGATGTCTCAAACCAGCCATACAACCCATGAGAATATGAAAGATCACAGCTGGATGGTGGGTCAGCACCAAACTTTGGTAATGTAGAGAGATAAATGTATATGCAATGTCTCTGAGTATGTTACACACCCACTCCTGCTTCAAAAGGTGTCTGACAGTACACAGGGAAGCATCAGTACTTTAAGATGCTTCAAATATGCTGCCTTTTGAATGTCACATTGCAGTGAGCTCCTTTCCTGGAGATAAAAGATCAGCACAAGTCATTAAATTCACCTTTAAAAATATTTTATTTTTTTAAAACCATTAAGGCAAAACTGTGTTTCAAATTATGTCGATTTACATTCAGTCTGAAAGGATTAAAGCACATAGGTTCCTACCAGTCTCTATACAAACACTGTGAATTCAACCTCTTATTTTTAAAGAAAGTGAAAAAAATCAGAATGTAAAAAAGAAAAAAAATGTTTAGTTCAAGTTTTTTCATCCTAGATCAGTAGGCTGGTAACATTTGAGAATGCGGCATTGCATGTAGCTAGATGTGACTTTAACGTTCACAAGTGCAAGATTCGCTGTCTTTCCTAAAAATCCCTGAGAGACCAGGGCATCCATTCGTCCTTGGAAGTGTCATTTGCATTGTTCTAACAGAAAGAAACTTGGGAACTTGGCTTGATTTAGTGCTTTTTACTGGGAAACAAACATTCCATGTGAATTAGGTATGACTACTCCTTGCAAGAAATGTCTGCTCGTTCGACATTCTGTATTTACTGTAGTAAAATGTACCCAAAACTTCCTAAAAAACAGATGACTGGAAACAATAAGCTGTTTTGTTTTCTCTTTAATATTGATATCTTGATTTAATGAAACACTTGTTACCTCTATTGATTAGGGTTTGGCAACATTAACAACACTATGCTTTTTTTATGTCCTACCAGATAACAGACCATTTAAGATGTGAGGGAGGGCTTCAGCATCCCGGGGCACTTAAGCTGTGGTGCTGCATTCCTAGAGAAAATTCTGAGCAACTCTTTGTAAGAGCTGTGGGACAGCTGGAGCTGCACAGGAGGCAGCTCCCAGAGAAGTTGCTAAACCAGACTGTCAAACAGCTCAGAGGGGGTTCTGGAGCACATCGATAGCATTGAAACGTTGGTTAGAGTCATTATTACTAAAGAGCTAACTAAACCGGGCACGTTCCTCCTCTGCCGAAGGGCCAAGGCACAGTGACTCCACGGAGAGAGCTGTTGTGTGTGTGGGGATGAGCCATGTGAGCCCCTGGATGGGCCGGGGTGAGCAGGGGTGGCTGTTTGACAGTGAGCCACCCACAGGAGGACCGGGATGACCTGCTCCCAGCTCTGCAGCACATCCCACACAGGCTGCCTGGTGACACTGCCCTCCTACACACCCGGAGTACAACAGAGCACTGGTGTGCTGCCAGGATTTCAGTGGCTCAGGACTTCCCCATCCTGCCAATCTTTTTTCTTTCAAGTGGAAAGAATGCCATAAATTCCTGCCATTGAGAATAAGGCTGGTGTCTTTACCACAACAGGGATTACCTGCATAACCAACCTGAGAAAACATACCAAAATACTACTACTACTTCAACTACTTCATGCTTGATTTTGCAGTCCTTATTTAAGGTCCAGCCTGTAATCAGATCAGTCTCTTGTGCATGCTGCCCATCCCCTGGCAGAGGCAGCTCATCTGAAATTGAGGTCCTTGCAACAGGAATTCTATTACGAAACATACACAACAATGGAATCTGACAAGATTGACTGATGCAATAAAGGAGCTCAAGGAAAAAAACACTCCAGCTTCAGAAGCAGAAAAAGATTTTAAAAACCTGTGAGCACAATGGAAAAAGGAAAAGAGGAAACAGCCTTCCTTAGGGTGGGCTCAGTTACACAGTTGGTTTGTGTCATGTGAAGTGACAGTGTAAAGGAAGTGGCTGCAGGTTAGCACAGGGAAGTCCAGCAGAGCTTTTGCAAACATGACACAAACACCTTAGGAGACAACATACCTGTGTGGTGACACTGATGAAGTGAAAATGCCAAGTTGCAGCAATTTGAGGAAATAAAATGTTATATGTTACAAATAAAAAGCAGTAAATACAAATGATAGCTAGAACATTTGTAATACATTGTGCTTGTGATAGCTACTGTGTTTGGTGACTCTTACAGCAAAATTAAAGATAGATACCTTTGAAAGGTACCTTCATCCCTATATCAGATTTCCTTAGCAGGATGCTGTAGGCACAGACTGTCACACCTGCATGCACCAGACAAAGAATCCCTATGAGCAAGCTCGGAATTCTATTTAAAATCCCACAGGAACCCTCCTGTAGGGAAGCCAATAATGTCATTTCAACATCTTGTTTTGCACTGCCAAATCACGTTTGAAATAAATCTATAAACGCAGCAGGTTGCCCTCAGGGCAGGTAGCAGGGAATAATCCTGAGTACATGCTGTTATTCCTGGTAAGCCACAAGTCAGTTCCTCAGAAAACACCAGCACTGGTGCACGAACCAAATGCAGCTTCTTTTTAGCCCTTTTCAAAGGAAAATGAGCTACCATGCTGCAAAACAATGATGAACTCAGTTCTACACACAATTTTTCCTACTGGTGAACTTGAGTTAAAACCTCAATTTTGGGATTGCAGCTATTCCTCAACTAGACTTGCTTTTATTAAAATTAAATAAAAGGAAGTCTATGTTCTATGTGAAAATATATTTTAAAGTTTTGTTATAATTGTCAACACCAAACACTGATAACTTAGAAAAATTTGTGATAGCTCTTCACAAATGATACAGCAATAAAAGACCAGACAGGAATAAATAGCAATTTGTCTTTGACATCAGCCCCTTTATCCTCAGCCCATGAAAGTAAATACTTCCTCACTGTACAAAGGGTTCACAAGATAAAGTATGTAACAAATATTTAAATTAAATAGTTTACACATTTTTGTTTAAGCACCTCTGTAATTAATTTAGTGAAAGTTTATACCTTGCAATTATATTCTTGTACTTTATAAATCAAAACAGGAAGAAATGGTATTACATTAAATTAAAAAAAAATCCCACAACACATTACAATATCAATAACCTTATATCAAACCCACATATAATTTAAATCTCCAGTAAAAGAAGGATAATAAAGCTGATTAAACCTAAATACAAACATTATATGCAACTGATTATCAGGAAAGCACTTGGGACATAAGCAAGCACAGATACCACGCTCCACCTTACATTCCAATACTTCCTAAAGGACGAAGGGTTTCTGAGAGGGACCATTATTTGTAAGACCATATGCATAAACAGCACAACGACAGCTGCAAATGCATTTGTCAAATGCAGTTGCAAATTTTCAGCTAAGTTACAGGGAGCTTTTCAGGAGAGACTGAAACTGTTCCTCTGCAGCCACAGAAAGATATCCCCCAGCTGCTCTGCCTCAGATGGGGCCTAAGTTTGTCCAGGCTTTCCATCAGGAATAAGGAAGAAATTCAAACTCAATTGTATGTGACCCAGCTCTCGTGATGAATAAATCTCCCCAAGTTTCAGCAGTTTGAATAAACAAACAAATGTTTAGATGCTTATTATAAGCTCTTTGATGTGCAGCCTTGTGCCAGCTCTCTCATGAGAACGGGCTTAGTGCAACTGCTGGTATTTCCGAGATCTGCGTGGGGCAGGAATAATGCAAAACTCTGCTCTCTGGCAGCACTTCAGCTCTGCAGCAGCTGCTGGAACCAAAGCACAAAGGCACATGGAAATGGCAATTAACACAAAATATGGTTTCTTTAAATGCAATGAAAGATGCAGTTTCTGTAACTGGAAACTTTCCTATCAGGTGTCAGTTTGTGTTTAAAGCAAAAGTGGGATCAGGTATTTTGAAAAGTACAAAGTAACTAACTTTTTTTAAACAGCAGCTTTAAAGGAAATATTTAAGGAGGAGAGAAGAATTAATATCAGATTTCCCTACTGCTTGGCACAAGACCTTCCTTTTCTTCCCCCCTTCCCCTTTGACAAAGAGTACCTAGGGCACCAGAACAAATAAATAAATAAATATCCCCCCCCAAACAATGCTCAAAAAAGAGTAATCTGTAGGTTTGCTGAAAACTTAAGTAAGTCATACCATTGTTTCCCAGGATATTTCTCTATGCATCTGCTGTCTCTTGCCTTAAGCTGTTTGTGGGGCCTGGTTGCTAACCAGAGTTCTTCCATGCTATGACAGTAAAATGAAGGAATCAGAAGAATTCAGATCCAAGAATCAGATCCAAATTGTACTTGATGAGCCAGTAAATCTTTAATACCACTTAAATCCTAAAATCTGATCACTTTTCTTCCCTCTACAGATCGGGTATTTTAGAGTATTAGTTTATCTGCACATAGGGGAGATGATGAAATAATAGATCAGAAATAGATTTGAAACTAGTTTGGATTCCAAATTTAAAAAAAAAATTGACATAAACTGAGTAACTTTAAAATCTCCTTGGCTAAGCCTGCTGTACTCACCTCCTGAAGGAGCAAATGCAATTCCTTAAGAAATGAGAAGTTCTTTTGCTCATAAACTCTCAGGAAAGGAATTGTCTGCCCTGTGCCACTCTTTGAAATGACTGTGGGAATGTGCAGTGGAATCCATCCAGAATTTTAGGCTGCGTTAACATCTTGTTCATATTTCTGTAATTCAGAGATGTGTTCTCTTTATTTTTTCTTTTCTCATTAGGGGTCTGCAATTTAATTTAAAACAGAAATTAAACTTTTAATGTCCAAGGAGGCAGTCAAAAATTTATTTGTTTTCAAATAACAAAAAAAAATTATGCACTTTTCTCATTCTAATAACAGGACCTTGTTACAAGCAGCTGCTAGAACAGCAGAAGGTTGTATCTTTAACTGAGTTACTCTATTTGCAATTCTTTATAGCTTTGCTGACAGTTTAAATATTTATTATTAATTTTCCATGTTTTTAAGTGTTACTAAAGTGTTTTAGCCACTTTTGAGAACAAGTGCTGGAAAAATATTTATGCACACTGACTGTGTCTGATTTTCCTGACAACCTACAGTGCACCTAGACTTTGAAATTTGCCCTTTGCAAAAATCTGAGCTTTGGGGAAAAAGAAATTCAAGTTACTTTTTTTTTTTTTTAAGAAGATAAACTAATAGTTGGCTCCTACAGTTTCAGAACACCATCCCAGAATGGCTGGTATTTTGACACTTTTTGCATCAGCAATATTGCAGATCAGTTATTTCCATGGCCTAAACCCCACAGCTCCTCAGTGAAATAGGACTGGCTGAGAGAATAAAGCAGCGGAATTCCTAAAATCCTTTGTTTCTGAGGGCACACCGTGTGCTGCTCTGGGACACAAAAGGCAGCCCATTTCTCATCTGAGAATTCCTGGCAAGACCAACTTTCCTCTCTGAGTGTTTGAGGCCTGTTCTTCCCGCTGGCAACAGGGAAGGGGAGGAAGTTTTGTGCCCATGCAGTTGCTGTTTCTATCCTGCCTGAGATACTCACCACATTTGAGGCCTGTACTTCAATATTTTACACTAAACATATCTATATTTATCTGTATCTGCCACAATCATTGCCCAGATAAACCCCAAGTTGCCTTTAAACCTGTAATTTTTCCAGTGTCCAGCTGTACCTGTGGGCCTGGACAGAAACAAGCAATGCCACTGAAATAGGAATGACAGTGTGTTATTCTCACTTCATCACTCAATCCTGGCACTGAAGATTCTGGTGTCTTCAAATGTGCCACAATAAAACAAGTACAAAGTGTCCTCCTCTGCCATTGAAAGCTTAACTGTAGTGGAAATGCTGGGATTGCTCCTGAGGCCTCGTTGTTGTGAAACAGAAAGTAAAATTAGGAGGCAATTATGTGACGTTACCATATCAAAGAAACGAAAGAGAAACAGCAAGAGTGCCTTGCATGCACCTGGCACTTCTGGACAGCTCTCTGAGAAAAGAGCCCATGAAGTGGCAAAGTCAGGAAGCCATTTCCTTGTGGCTTATTTTGCACCAGGAGTACAAAAAATGTGGTTGTAAAAATCGGTTTACTCCTAGAAGCATGATAAGCTTACTCTCAGCTGTGCTGCCTTTTGTACTATGACAGAGTCTGACACATACAAACACTGCTCTTGGTATTACTGTCACCTTACCCACAAGGACAAAATCTGGTGAAAACAAGTACCAAATATTTCTATCAATGAGGCCAAAGAAGGTATAGAAATATATCCAAGTGGGTAAAAAATGAAGCAGAGTATTCATCAGAAAAGTAAACAGATCCAAACAACTATACTGCCAAAATACTTAAAGGAAGCTGGTGCCTTTCCCATCCAATCATTCCTTTGCAGTAGAGTGCAAGATCACTGCTGGAAAGTTAATTTTACTTTTTTGGGGTAGGATCAGATTTTTCAGTCTCTCCAAAACTCTTGATAATTCAAAAGAGTATATTTAAGTCAAAACTGTATCCTGAGCTATTACAAGTTCTATAAAAATACAGGGTATACAATATATTTTTCTTAAGAGTTATTTGCACATTTCCTTAAAAGACTTTTGAAACAAAACGGTCCCGTCAGTTTATCATGTTTACTCTTCAAGACACACCTGTTGGAGCATCTCTGCTGTATTTTAGTTAATAAACTCTTTGGATTTTGTTTCATTCCATAAGAGAACCATCTTTTAAACATGCTAACCCTAAGGATTCCAAGGTAACACTAGATGAAGCTGTACTTAATTTCATGGAATTAAAGCATCAATGGATCAAACATCTTTCCAAATTTTTAGAAGTGTTTGGACAGTAATATCCAGCCATTTGTTACACCTAGACTGAATGCTTTAAGAAAAAGTGTTAGCTGGTTCTCAGTAATTACCATTAGGCAAAAGTGCATAATCTTTCTGATTGTGCAGATACCTGGAAGGAAGGTGCTGAATTTGTTGTATTAATACTAAAATGACTAAGCCAAGAGGAAATACAATTTTGTTCATTTCTGTTATTTAACAGTCTGATATATTATACAAATATGTATTCCTTACCAATCTTCAAATTTCCAAATAAAAGAACCATTGTAAGACACTTCATTGAGCACTCTGACCAGTATTTTTCTGCAGCACTTTTTCAAAAGAAGACAAAAGATCCCAAACCAGAAGAAGTATTAACACTCCAGTTCCCCAGTTTTAGATTTTTCCTGCTCTGGGCTGAGTGAAATGCATGTAATTGTACAAGTAGTTTTGCTCCCATCTGTATTTCTCTGTCTTTAAATATTGTGGAAAAAAATACTAAAAATCCTTAATACATATCCCTGTAGATTTCCTGTAGTAAAGGGTGTAAATGTGCATCAGATTCAGTCTTCTTGATTATCTGAACAAGCTGAGCATGCTCTGTGACCAGCTGTCGGAGGTCAGCCATTTTTTGGAGAAGTTTTGGGAAGAGGAAGGTGTCGTCAGGATGGTTGTTTTGCAAGTGAAGTTTCAGTACATGCACAATGCTCTCCTGCATTTTTTCAATGTGTCCTACATTTACAAGACCAGGACGATCTGTTCTCAAAACAAGCAAAAGAATACATGTCATAATTTTATAATGATTCCTCAAAGTGTAGTTAGCGGGAGAACTGAATCTTCCAGAGGATAGAAGCTTTTCCATTAAATTTTTTAATTAATTAGAGGGAAATATTAAAATTTACTACCTTAGAGAACAAATGTGTAATGCTTACCTCCACAGCAAATAATGGCAGCAACAAAAAGGGATATATCGCTATCATCCAAATCCAGCGCATTGAATTTCATTGCAAAATCAAATTTTGGCTCCATTATATCACAGAATGGCTTTCTCAGGCTTTTCAGGAACTCCCGGGTTATAAAACCATTCCCATAGGCCACCAGCATCCCGTCCTTGTTCATCACAGAGGCCAACATGGCAAATATGGCTTCATACACCCCATACTTCAGTAGTGTCACCTGATCGTTCAAGTCCAGGTTGGAGAAGCCTGGGATGGATTTGGCAAATTCTGTGAGTTCTGTGACAGTCTCCACAGACGTACACTGGCAGCAGTGGAAGATTCGAACTTCTGCTTCCTTGTTCTGAATCCCATTGGCTACCAGTTTTGCCACCAAGGTCTTCTCTGCCATACATAAGGTATCCATATCATGTATAACAAATGGCTACAGAGAAAAAAACCCACTAGTTTAGTCACTAAATCATGGTAATTTAACAGTTTTCTTCCTCAAGAATAAAAATTCTGATAAACGTTAATTTCTATGCTAATCAGTCCTCAACTGTCAATAAACCCTGAGTTCTTTTATACTCATCAAGACAAAGAGTGTGTGACAAAATGCAATACCTAACAAGTCTGTTCTGCAAACAACAATGCAAATGGTCAAATGTAAAGATGTATGGCATATCTTTAATTTAGTTTTATCTAATAGTTACAGTGAAGGTCCAGCACTCCTGTGCTTGGTATGCACATATCCATCTCAGACCAAGTCCCAGAGGGTTCACAAAAGACTTTTATTACCTTCTCCAGAAGTCCAGGTTATTCTGCCTACACTCCTATGGATTCCTAAACTAACTACACTTGGTGCACATCATGATGCTTTTCTGAAGTACCCTGGAGGAATACAGACAGTCATTTCAATACACAGGGCAGCATATTTGCATAAGAATGTGAACTCTGCACTACTTTTGTGTTTTATTATCAGATTTTCATGGACAATGTCCCAGTTGTCCCAACCTTCTAGCTGCAGCTGGTGCTGAGTCATCTCTAAACAGAGAATCCCACTAGAATGCCAAACACAAAATTTGGTCTTTTCATAATCCCCTTTGATTTAAAAGGTACATGCTTTACAAACAGATGAGCCACTCTCTTAAAACATCATATCAAGAGCAGCATTCAGACTTTCTTAAGAACAATCAGAACTCAAAAATATTTTGATACATATCTGCAGAGCAACAACTAAAACAAAGAACAATCCATTAAAGAAAAAAACCAAAACAAACCCCAGTGCTTCCCAGCCTAGCAAACTCAGAGCAACTGGTCTTGAACAGAAACTTAGTTCCAAGCACCCTTCTTGTGCTGTCTTGCTCATCTCAGATTAAATAGCATGGGGAACACATAGTGTTCTGTCAGGGAGTCATAGGATTCTCTTGTTTAATTCAGAAAATTGTCCAACAGGTCAGGTTCCTATGTTTTTCCATTTTAAAATGTTTATGGCTACTGCACATTCCATCTCACTCCAGTACAGTTACATACAGAAGAACTTTACATGGGAAAGTGGATATGAGTGGAAAGTGGCAAAGCAAGAAACACATCTCTAAACCTGTAAAAGATGTACACTGCCTTTTGCACTTAAAAACCCAAAAACTAACATAATTTCAGTATGCAGAAAAGAGGTATAGCTAAGGACTTGGGAGTTAAATTAAAAAATGATACCACATTATCATGAAAAATGCTCATTCATTCTGAAATTAATTGTAGTGGTGATAAAAATTAGGATTCACTGAAATCAGCTGTTAATGCACAGTTCTGAAACAGGTGGGTTGCTAATTACAACCAACAACCCCCTTCTTTAAAAATTTGTTTTCTGCCGAAAAATCAAAATAAAATGAGAATCTTTGTTTACTTCAGAGATGATAAAATAGCCTAAAACACCTTTACTCTTCCCTGCATATGGAAAAAAATGATAGCAGCCTATTTGCAACATCCTAGGGCTGATTCTTCATTGATTATGTGCATATTCACCTGGGCATGTGCATGCTGGTCACTGTTGGCTGGTCAGTCCTGAGGCTGTGGCCACACACATTCAAATACAAAAACTGGGTTTAAGTGCAGGATCCATCCCTGCACATGTGACACCATGTTGTGGCTTATGGTCTTGACACAGGCACAAAACTGATTTTATGCATTGAGGAGCTAAAGGTGGCATTTACTGCAGGCTCAGTCAGCCTATACCCCTAAAATGTTCAAGACTGCACCTCATTTTACACACCTCTTTAGTGCAATGAAAAAGACTGGGATAATTCACATGTCCTTCTTCTAATGCAGAAAGCTGTAGGCATGGCTAGACTAAACTATTATATGCCAATTTCCATAACGCAGAAGACAGTTTGCTTTCAATCTTGATAACACTCATCCCCACACTCACATAGTTTTCATTCTGGCATATGTAAAGTCTCTTCCCTGCAAATTTTTACTGAAACAAGTTGCTGATAAGACACTTATCTTCTGCATAAAAGTAACAAAAATCACAGCAGAGCTTAAATAAAAATGCATAAAGTGAAACAAGCAAATCCTTACATCAATTATATTCTCCCACATACTACCAAACAAAAAGCAGTTGATCAAATTAGGCAGACCTTGGCTAAATTACCCTGAAAGAAAAATAACTTCCACAGCATAGGTATCTTCACAACCTTGCTTGCTTCTGCCTTTCAAAGGAACCATACAGAAAAGACCAGGAAGGCTGGGTGAGGAAATAGCCAGCACTGTAAACAAAAAATTGCAAACTCTTTTCAAAGTTTTCTTTCCCCTCCTGCTATAAATATTATTCTGATTAAAACAAAAGTAATGCAGAGCACCTGTACAACCTACAAGCTAATAGTACTTATCCTGGTATTTGTGACAGAAAAAGACATTTTTTTTCACAGTCATAATAGGAAAATAATTTTATACCATTCTCCCCATATCAAGAGGTATTCAGATATAATTTCATTTTTGATTAAGGACCATAATTTAGGGTTATGAGTTTCCGCTTACAAGGTAATCACCTGATTTTCCTAAAGCTTCTTACTATTCTGATGGCAGTTAAAACCAACCATACTTACTATAGATACTTGCTTTGAATAGTTCATGTCTGTATTACCATGATATTTATTTTCTAAAAGATTTGCTGAAGAGTCTACCAAATTACTACAATCACCTTATATATCTGTCAGTTTTACTTTAAAGTAAGAAAAAAAGTACTTACTGGATTGTTATTGGTTTTCCCTGCAAGGATGATTCTGGCTTTGACTTTGTTCATATTGAAGTTTTTCAGGTAGGCATCATGAATTCTTTTGGCAAGTGATTTAAGATCTGCCATTTCTGAATCTTCTACATAATTTTCACCTGTTAGAATTTCTGCTTTGAGCTTGGCCTTCTCAGACCTTGGCATTCGTCCAAACCGTATTGCTGATGGGAAGAGATAATTGTAAAACACACACAAATTATACAAGAACTTAAGCCTTTCACTGTTGCTGATCAGAGCAGTAAGATTTTCTGTCTAGAAAAACTGAGGTAGACGTGAAGAAATTGCCTCCTTCCCAACACAGTCAGTGACTAACATGCCAAACTGAAGGAAATCAGGTGTTTCAGAACACAAAGTGCTATCTCCAGTGAGCTAGAACACATTCCTTTTCCCTTCTGCATTACCTAAATACACTCGTATTTTGTTTTCTCCTTATTGAGTTCCACAGCTCCCAATGTGAAACTTGAAGTCCACCTTGGGAACTCTTGAAACACTGAGTGAAGTCATGACAGAAGCTTGGCAGAAAGCACACAAACTGGAGAGCTTCAATGGAGTCAGGCCTGGATCTCACTGCTGGCTCAGAACCTGCAGGGGCATCCTGTTCTTTATTCAACACATCTGTACTGCCAGTGGGAACACCAGCCCAAAGACCTGCATTTACAGCTCAAAGGCTTTAGGCAACACAATTTCCTCTACCCCAAACACTCCATACTGCTTTCTCAACAGACTAGCCCTCCAAGACTGGAGAGAACAGTCTGAATACCCAATCTAGTCATTGGGATATTCTTCCAAGAGGCAGGAGATGCAAGTCTGAAACACCTCTGGGTATGGAGATCTCCTGGTTTTTGGCCAAGTGCTCTTGCCATTCATGGGAACATCCACATCCTTCTTCAGTTTCAGTTTCAGTTTCAGCTTCGGTTTCAGTTTCAAGCTAAGCCAGCCCTTTTTCACCCTTGGGAGGTGTGCAAGGGTTTGAGATGGCTCATGTAGTGAGCTGCTTGTACCACATTTCAGCAGCCAACCAGTGAGGACAGGACCTCACTGCCTACACTGGGCAATTCAAGGCATGAACACCATCATCCGTTCAACATGCCCAGGGGGTCTTCTCACGACATAAGGAGGTGACTCTAGGCATAATCTGAAATATGGCTGTGGACTTCAATAGAAATCCAACAAGGAAAGCCTGTTTGGAATCTGGCTTAGGTGCTTCCCTCTCCTTAAGAGTGGGTAGTCACGCCATAACTCTTGAAAAAGTGGAAGAATAGCTGCTCTAAACTAAAACTGACAATTTTAAGATCATGGGTGTAAATTTAGTTGTAGTGCTTTTCCTGAGAAGTATTGCCAGCAAGTCAGCAGTCATCCCTTTTCCCTGCTACCTCTCACGTGTTTTCTGCAATCAAATTGTGGCTATTCCCTTCAACTGGAGCCCAAGAGGCCACAGTGTTTTCAGTAAGATGAAACAGCTTCACATGGATGTCAGTTCCTGCCAACCAGTACAGTTCCCTGCTCAGCTTCCAACCTGAGATGTCACTTTGTTGTCCAGCACACTTTCTGAGGATGGTTATCCCCAGTCTTGCAGAGACTACCAACCCTCTCCCAATGGACCTCAACCTCAGTCAAGGCTCACCTCAAGAGGGCCAGACTTCTGCATAACCAGAAAGTCAACTCTCACAACGCCTCCTGCTGGGACTCTAGACTACAATGTCACAAGCAGCTTCCCCAACCATGTTCCCACCCCACGTATCCTGATTGCCTAGTTTCCTGAGGAAATTTGTCTCCTAACCTACAGTTTTTTACCTAGGCCAGCATTTTTACTCACTTTCACATTACACCTACCCCCAAGTTCAGCCTGGACATTATCAGAGCCAAGCAGGGATAGCAAAGTACAGTCATCTGTCCAAGTGAGATGTGCTTTCTCATGGCTTGGCCTCTCCCTCTTCACCCATGTTGCTCAGCAAGCTACATCCTGCACAGAGAACTGCCTTGTGGGCTGAAATTGGTCTGTAAGCCACAAGCTTGCCACCCTTATCTTAAATCACTGGCACAAACAACAACATAACTTTTAAACTGGATATCTAAATACTCTGAATTTTTACCATTCTGTTTAACAAACAATCTCCTGGATTCCTGTTGCACAGTCAGCACGGACCTTTGCCCTCCCCCTCTCACTTTCTGAACCATCTGCCCAAGAGCTGTTGCACTGTAACCTGAAAAATAATGAAGGCTGCTTTCCTACAGATTTCTATCCTATGTAACTCCCCTTCACAATGAAAGCAGTTGTTCTCCTGCTCTTCCACAAAACCCTTGATCAGAATTCTTCCAGTACTGAAATTTGTTTCAATGGGAGTACTGGCGCCAAAGTTCTGGGGTGAAGAAAGCAAATACATGGACATTCATATGGACAAACTGACACGTAGCACAAATGTGTAAATCTCGTAACAGCACATTTGGCAGCTCTGTATCAAACCACATGAACCCCTCAGGGAAACTGGCGTCCCCCACAGCCATCTATCCTGCAAAAAATCTGAGGTTCAATCGTGTGTGACTAAAAATGCTATCCAAGTCCCTGCCTCCAGCAGCAGACTCTGGGTAGGAACAAACAAATTAAGGGCACTCTTACCTACCATTATGTGACATTCCAACTGAAAGGCACTTTTGAAAACGACAGTATTGGCACTTATTACGATTTTTTTTCTGAATTTTGCAGTTGCGATCACATTTATCATAGATGAGTTTTAAACGAATTGTTCTTCTAAAAAAGCCCTATAAAAAGTTTGAAAAAAACAATATGTAATGTTAATGAATGTTGACTACTAAGCTTCAATCACACAGCTAATTTTTTTTTTCTTTTACTGTTTATTGTAGAACAGCCTCTACCTCAACTGCTCTTCCTGGGACATGTCCAGTCTGCAATGCAAGGTTGGTCACACACTGCCCAACCACAGGGACAGCAAATCCAGAGCCATCACAACATTTTGTGTCACATCACAGAGTAGCATGTCATTTAGGCTGTGGGACACACCCCGCTAGGAACTGGCTCCCCTTCTCTAATAGATATTCTGCATTATTCCGTAAGGTTTACATTCAAATGATCATACTGACATGATGCATGAAAGAAAGCTGTACACAAAGACCGTTATTTCTCTCCTGATACCTTCTAATATGGAAAAAATCTAAAACAGTAGAGGAAAAAGAAAAGAATCTTACAGTTGTTGGGTCATATCACCCCAAGAATTATGCATAAATGGTAAGAGTAATTTGTGAGAGAGACATGCCCTGGCCCCAAAACTACTAGAGGTACAATACTAAGGGATTCAGGCAGCATGTGGTGGAGGCGAGAAATTCGGGATTTGTGGCTCTTATAACAGTAATGAGGCATACTCCTCCCAGCCATACTCCCAAAACAAAACACTAGTGGAGCAAGAAGGCTTTGATATATTTTTTTTTTATTTGGTCACAGTTTAGTGTTTTGTTTTAGCATTTCATTAACTACATGCAGAAAAGCAGCATTAAAATTACCATTGTGAATTGCTCCTTCTTGATGAAGGTCTGGTATTGAGTTATGGTATCTGGATGACTTACTTCAGAAAAAAGATCACAGATAGGTTTATTATTTAAATAATTGTAATGGCTAGAGCTATAGTAATTAAACATTTATGTACCAAATGTTAATCTTCATATTACCCCATAAATAAAGCAAAAATGATTTAGTTCTTAAGAAGAAAATTATGACTGTACCTTACAACCTTCACAAGCATGTACTCCGTAGTGGTAGCCTGAGGCTTTATCCCCACAAATTCTACATTCAATGTTTAATGCTCCACTAGGTGATTCATTTATGCTACCTGGAGCTGTGGTAAAATTAATGGATGAAGGACTGGATGCTGGTGAAAGGGTGTCTAAAATAAAAAGGAACACTTCATAAATGCTATAATATCAAGATTGATACAATTTCTATACTAAAAACCGCACAAAAATGATTTTATTCTAAAAAAGAATCTTGTGTAAATAGTCATTAAGTGAACTAACAATTTGACCATAAGTCTTTCAAAAATAATTCATATTCCCAGTGCAAACACACACAAAATACAGGGTGTACCTTGCTAATTCTGATGTGACATAGAATGTCAGAAGGAAAAGGCCTTACTGAACTGACTCTGGCAACAAGAACTAGATGGGTGATATGGACCCAATAAATACACACCACACCAATGTTCTTTGCAGAAAGGTTGTGAACAGCTCATCTGGGCTTCACATCTTCCATCTCTTGTGCTGCAGGGATGAGCAGTACCCCAAGAGACACATTCCTACCTCACACAGATACACTTCAGATTCACACAAGGACCCTTGACCTTTGAAAAGCTACTCATAATTTTAAATGGCAATCTAAACTGAGGTCTGAAAAGCAGATGGATGAGTCCTGCACATCAGTAGAAAGCCTGAACAGATGTTAAAAGGAAGGTAACATGCCTGCTTCTAAAATAGCCTAGCTCAGATATTTTGTGCTTTTCTTATAATGGGCAAAGCACGTCTGAATTGTACAATGAAATAAACTCGCCAGTCGTGCCACCAGTAGATGAACACATTACAAAACTAACACGTTCCAACCTTAATTATTTCAATTAATATTTCCACCTTGTTTGAGGAAAATATTTTCTGAGGCCAGAATTTCTTTTATCTTCCATCTTGCAACTTGCACCACAAGACTTCAGCCAATTAATGGGTGTGTTATTTTAACAGACAGATTAAGAAACACTCATGAATGTAGGTCAGCAAGTATTATGTTGGAAAAAGCCTTGGCACAGAACTCAGAGTCTGCATTGCCAGCGCTGCCAAGCCCAAAGGCAACAGAGTCATCAAGAACAGCCTAAACCCCAGGGTTTTTTTAAAGTGTGATTTCATTTTACTTGCCTTATGGAATTGGAGCCTTGGAAGTTTACATTTAGCACATTCTCTACCCACAAAACCAGTACACCCTGTACACACCTACACTCAAATAATGGTAAAGCTTCCTGCCTCTGAAGAATCACATTATATACAAATATACACATATATAAAGCACATCCTAACTTTTCCTGTACAAGTCATCTCTCTGATGGGAAGGTCTGCAACCAGAAGGGTACAAAGTCAATAGTTCTAGAAACACTCCTTTGGTCAATAGCACCAGGAGACAGCTTTCCCCATTCCCTTCAAACCCACACTGTTCATTTCAGCTGCCTCAGTTCTATTATTCCAAGGTGAAAAAGGGATCACAGGCTGGGAATTGATCTCAAGTAAGTAGCCCCCAAAACAAGGCATAATGCAAAACAACCAAAAGTTAATAGTAAACTACTTCAAATGGCTCTCCTGCTAAAAAACTTGCAAACACACAGATTCAACAGGAAAACCCTACTGAGATCATCACAGTGTCCCACACCACTGCAGTAAATTCCCATTCTGATCTCCCAAACAAAGCCTCTGAACAAGGACTATGTAACTTTATGTTTACAGCCATTCTTCAGTGACATTTGTCTAACATATTAACTTTAGCCTTAAATATTTTAAGACCATGCCATAATCAGCTTATATATTTCTAGCGTCACTTCGTCATAAACAATAATTATTGCATTAAAGTAGCTATTAATTTCTACCATTCTATTTATAAAAGAAAGTTTTATGTTAAACCAAACTCTTACCTGTTATAACCGATCCATCAGATCCTGGACCATTTCCCAGCGACTGGAATTCTGTTAAACTTAATGCTCCAGAACTATCATCACCTAAAGACTGGGACAGGTCTTGAATGTTCTCCATATCTCGTAGGAACTCTCCAGATAAAGGGCTGTCTATATCCTCCTCCTCCAAGGGAGTAAGGGGATAGAGCTGGTTTTCAGTGTCCACCATTTTGATCAAGTAGAGCAGTCACTTAAACTTCTTTTTACTGGTGAAAAAATAATTTTTTAAAAAATCAGATATCTTAAAAAACTATTTGAACCAGTTGCAGCACACTGAATACAGGATTTCTAATCCAAAGGTGAAATATTATACAACATTCTATTGCTCTGGAAGTTTTATGCAACATGAATCATCAAGAGCACAGGGTGGGGAAAACTCCCCAAAAGACTTCAAGATGAATGAGAGTTATGACAAGATCAATCTGTAGATTGTTGTTTTCTCTCCACTGCAAACAAGTGTTTCTACAGAAGGCATGATGTACTTCCCACCAAAACTTATCATAAACACCAATATTCGACTCACTCTTCTTGAGCAGGAAAAATAAAGGAGATGCTCTCACTATTACTAACTTGCCATTTCATTCTACAAACACCGTTAGTACAGATCTATTTTCCCAATTTCTTTGAAACAGGATAGTTTTAACTAAAAAAAGGAAAATAATTTCTATGTCACATAATGCAGCAAGCAGAAATATGAAGGGGACTAAGTATGGGATTTTATCCATGATTTTCAACACTAGTTACAGACAACAGGGATGTTACTGTACCAACTGTGTTGGTGGGTGAGAGCTGGACACAGAGCACGGATAAGCCCAGTAACACCTGGAACCAACTGTACTGTTTGCTCTTAGTTATCTACTCACATCCCTGACATAACCAGAACATGCTCAGACTCAGAAATGAGAAACTCCCTTGTATATAATTTGTGAAAATAAAATGAAATTCCTATCTGTGTGATGTATTTATTTAGTGATGGGGGGAAAATATAGAGAAACATCTAGCAACCCAAAGGAGACTACCAAATTTGTCTACCTAAAGAGACTTCAGCAAAAAGAAGAGAAAAATGGCAGAGCATATGATTGGCACTGTTCCTTCAGTGTGCTCTCCATGAAGTTCTCCTGGGCTAAACCAGTTGTTCACAGCACAGAAACACTACATTCCTCTGCAAACACTCAGCTCCAGGATAGCTGGGGAGGTTCCAGTAGGCACTGGGATTCTTGTACCCAGTGTTCACTGCTGAATCACATACATCTCTCCAAGTACCACTTCCTTATCCAGCAGACATATTTTTAAAAGATTGAGCGAACACTGAAGTCTACCTTCAACCAAAATAGACATTATCTGTCAGGAAAGCAAAGAAAAGGCTTGAGAGCCGACCTCTGAATATGGCAGCAGCTGCCTGTTATCATCCAAACCGCACCATACTTTTCCACTTTTACAATCAATATGTAAAATTCAGCAGCCTTTTTAGCAAAATTTCTGTAAAAACAACCTAATCGCTAGTGAAACATAAATGGAGTGCTTCTTCTTTTAACTATTAAATTACATACCCTTTTGTACTTTCAAACACTACAAGTAAATTACAGCTGCTTAATCATTAGAGCTCTTGTCAATGATTAACAGGTACTTAAGCAAGCATGGCGACAACATAATTTCTGAAGACTGTCAAAATATACTAATATTCGCAATACTGGCAAACAATTTTTTTACTAAGAACAGAAAGTCTTTAAGTAATATGTCTAATATTTATAGGTAACCTGCCTTCTGGCTTCTCTGTGTTCTTTGCATGTTTACACATGTGTATGCTTTCATTGGCAGGTTTCACATAATATGCATTGATCCTTGCTTGAATGAAAAAATGCTTCTGAAATAAAAAGGGTAATGAACATGAAGTTCATTTAATATTCACAGAGGGAATTTTGCTTTACAAAAAGCCCTGTACATGTTACAACAGTAGATGTAGTAGATGCAGCATGATGATTCCACTCAAAGATCTATCTTCTAAGTATGTACAGAAATTCTGTGCCACAAAGACATCTGCAGAGGATTTTCTCAGTTTCCCATACAATACTTTAGTCTCCATAATCCCTTTCCTACCCCAAGTACCAACACATACAAACTAAAAACAATAGAACAGAACATAGAAAAATAAGGACACTATTTAATGTCTTAAATTAATTACATTATTTAATGTAATTATGGTTTTAAGGTTAACAGGTTTTACTCTCTCACATCCTGTTACCTCTGAAATATGTGTATTTTCACAAAAAGTCCCTTCCCACCACCTCACTGTCGATATCCACTGAGTAACTTACCTACAAACTTGAAATTGGTCCCAAAGAAATCAGATTATTAAACAAAAATACCTCAACATGCAGCTACCAGTTACTTGCTTCATTTTTAGAAATGGATGGAGGGATACTAAACCTCCAGCCCTTCCACATTTAATACTTGCCACACGAGGGATAATCCCTGTAAAGAAACAGGTATCTGGGATGCAAAGGTCTCTGGGAAGCAGTAACAAAGTCTGATCTTACTGCATAAACAAATTGATCGTGTAAAGGGCTTGCTTGCAAATACCAGGGTTAAAGTTGAAACAATCATTACCTCTAGGTCATTCTGAGAATGGTGGGGCTGAAAACAGCACACATAAAACTCGTGATTGCAATAGATATTTTTAGAAAACTTCACTGGATAGGAAGAGCCTTGAATATGTAAGCTGCAGAATATATCTAATATCCTGATTCAACACAAAAAAGAACAGAAAATAAGATTTGGTACCTAAAGAGTGACACCCAGTCTCCCACTGTGAAAGGATGCATATTTTCTCCTCTACCATGTGACAATTCATTCAGTTTTCTTAATTTGTAACCCTGCATACTTGTACTATTTTTTTATTTTAAAAAGTATTAATAACATAAGACAGAGAACATTTTCTATGCACATGATGAAACATTTTCAGAAGCCACCTCTTCATCAAGACTGCCAGTTACACATCCTGTCTCCAAACCACCCCCCCCCCCGCCAAAAAACTTAATCTATCTTCCCTTTACTAAGCTGTACTCTGAGACACCACATGCAACTTATAGGTATCCTTTAAAAGAAATCAAAATTCACATACCCTAACTCTGAAAATTGACAGCAAAACTGTAAAGTCAGGATCTTAAGAGTCACGTAAGGAAAAACTCTATGCAATCTTGATTTGAATTCTCTCCCCAGCCCCATGGCAGGGGAGCGAGCAAATGGGGTGTGGTTACTGCCTGGGGTTAAGCCCACACAAAATGATAAAAACAATGTATGAATGGGGGGTTTTTTGTTTTATATTACTCAGCGAAACTCAAGGAGAACTTACTGAGCTAAGAAGCTGTGTTTGTTTGGACCCAGGATTTTCTGTCCCACTGGATTTTAAATTACACTGGCTAGTATACATTACAAATCAGTGTCTCTGAACAGGACCACTCAACCCCTGTTTAAAATGTGACTCCTGCTTTTAACTGTTCAGCTGCTTTCTAGACCTTCGAGACTATATATCCACATTTTCCACCAATGATTTCTTTCACTTATGTAACACATTTATTATACACTAAACAGTTTTAAAAATTGTTTGTTATGCCAAGATTACTGTTTAAGAAGCAACTAATAACAGGGCAGCAACAACACTATTCAGGTCATAACGAAACTATTTCAAATATCATACCCTCTCACTTTCACACAACAGATGAAGTTACTAATGGAGAAAATACTACAAAGAGGAAATTAATTTTCAGCAAACAGAAATAAGAGAGGTAATTAATCTCACCTAATGTCAAACAGCTCACTTAACATGTTTGGGTTGAGTGGAGCTCAATGGAATTTCCAGAGCCATGACTGATCTTCAAGGCCATGATGACACACTAAAAGCGTGGCACTTTTCAATTCAACCACTTCCCTGATCCAGTTCACTGCAAAGCCTTACAAATATTAGTCCTGGCTCAATGGAGAGAGCAGAAACAAGCAGCTGGGAAGAGCAACACACGTGCTGCATGGCCAAAATGTAACTGTATGTGCAGCCTGAATCTCCTCTGCAGAATCCAATGACCGTGTGGACAGGCTGGGTCTGCAAACCAGGCACTTGCACTGCCTGAACTGAAGAAGCCAATGCCTCTTTGGTCTCCTGTGAGAGGTGAAAACTGCTTTATAGATCAGACAGCACCTCTATTAGATTAAGGGGTATTACCATCTTTTGTCAGGGCCATAGAAATGTCATGCAGGCTGCTATGTGCACATCCCATTGATACTCACCTTCCAGCAGTAAAACTGCCACAGAAATACACTAAATGGAAGATACAGACATTTGCTCTGAGTTGACACAATGTGCTTCAATAAATAAATAAATAAATAAATAAATAACAAAATATAAAGTTTCATTGCTGGAAACTCAAACTGAGAGTAGAATCTAGCTCAGAGAAAGACTTCAGCTGCTTGTAAAGAATAAAACAACATCAAGTGGCCTTCTGAAATTTAACAAGCCCCTCAAAATCCTGGTAACTAGGAACCCTGTTCAGAATGCTTTATATTTACACTAACTTCATATTAGACCTGAAAACAGATTTCACCATATTTCATCTACACCATTAGACTAGTCAGCCTGTAACAGACAGCTCAGCTGCAGACATAGCAAAAGACCACAGCTCCCGGGTATCAGCGCATTAAGATCTGAAGCCTGTGTTTAAAAGGAGCCCCTGCAATCCCTTTGACAACAGGAGCCAGATTGGGTTTCATCAGCAATGGGACAGGAAGGTTTTGCAACCTTTCCCTCCAGGCTCCAAAGACAAGACTTACAGGTCTATCACCTCAAGTTTACACCTATCTGCAATCATGCTTGCTTTCTTCCACATAAATGGATGTATGAAACATGGCATTACCCAAATTTGCATCAAGGCCCTTCTGATAAAAGGAAAATCCCATATTGTAAAGAGTGGAGGATGAGGTGTTGTTTGAACTGCCTTCAAGAGGTTCCAGTCTGCACAGAATGTCAACATGACTGAGATTTGGTGGTTGGAGTTTTTTTTCCTCTAAACATGAGTTTTCATATACAAAAAGTAAATCCTTTGGAGGTTTCCGTTATTGGGAATAGAAGACCTGACTTTTCTGTCTAGTGAATCTCAAACTGTAACTGAAGTCAGAAATAGTTGTATGTCAAAGTAAAGCTTTCAAATCTCTTTTAAATCTGTGTCTGCTGAATCCTTTAAAGAGCTGTCTACTCAGGACTTCAGTATAAGTCAAGAGTAATGTAAATTAACAAACTGTATAATACTATACTTAGGGTTATTGAAAAACCTATGTTTCCCTTCAATTTACTATTTTCTTCAAGAAGTTCTGGAGGAGTCTTTGTTTGGGTTTTTTTGCTTGTTTTTGAGCCTTTGGGATTTTTTTTTTTTGTGGTTGTTGGTTGTTTTGCATATTTTGAGTTCCTAGGTTTTTGTATTTTTTAAACTACATTATAATCCGGTCTAAAATTTAGACGGCATCAAATCCAAGCAAGCACTGCCAAAGACTCAAGTGAAAAACTTTGTGTTTAAAAAAGCCTTTTGTCATGCTTCAACTTTTATACTCCAGATAGAAGGCCTAAAAACCTCTCAGTTAGTAGTGGTGTCTGTTTCCATTTTTGTAATCATACTGACTTCCAGCCTAATCTATGGAATCAAGATGTTAACATGTCATTTAAAAAAATCAGCCTGTAAAGCAGTATGAGGGAAGATTATTCTGTTTATTACATTGGTTGTTAATGCACTTAAAGCAAATATTCATATTGGAGTTCATAATATCCAATGTTTTTGAGGCATGACCACTGAAGAAAGTATATTTTATTAACAAGAGATTCAAAAGGACAATAATAATTTCTTTTCTGCAAGAAACTCAGCCACAGCAACATCTTAGTAACCACCATGTTATAGAGAAGTCTATGCTCTCTGCCATGTGCTGCCTTTCAGGTTCACTACAGTTCCACCAACACTGCTCACAGCTCACCAGAGCTTCTAATGAAAACCCCACACCACTGTTGCATTTACAACTTTGCACTTGCAAAACACTCCCCTTTTTCCTTTCCTCTCCCAAATTAATCCTTGGGTTTTGCTCTTC
Source organism: Cinclus cinclus (assembly GCF_963662255.1). NCBI lineage: Eukaryota > Metazoa > Chordata > Aves > Passeriformes > Cinclidae > Cinclus > Cinclus cinclus. Next base: position 21,338,630 of record NC_085049.1, on the reverse strand, counting down.
ATCCAATCCATTTCAATGTCAGCATCTCTTCAACTCTCTGCTATATTCCTCTCAAATTATTCCACTCTCGAGGAGGATTGAAAAAATTACATGTATTAATCACAACAGTTTGTGCTTCGAAGTTCTACAGATTCTAAAGCCTCTGTGACAACACCTGGCAGGCAATGAAGGTGACAGAACATACTGACACACATGCTGGGTGTGTGTGCGCTGAACACAGACATGTGGAGACCACAACTGCTGAGAAATGGAGATCTGGTGCATCATTTAAGAGGCAGCTCCCTTTGCATGTACATCAAAAGCTGGGGTTTGATTTATGATTGATATTTGAACCAAGGAGAGGTCACATTCTGACAAACATGACATACGTATATTTGTTATTTGATCCAAGAGCCAAGGTCACGTTCACACAAATGTGTCACCTGAGTATTTGCTTTAGTTTTATGACCCTGTTGATGAACTGAAAGTTATTTTACTTTCCTCACGTGTCCCAAAAACTCCTTACCCATTTTATCGGTGTGTCCCAAAAACTCGTTGCCCATTTACTTGGAAGTGGCCAGGTTTTTTCTAAGTTTTGCAATACTGTACCAATGTCTGATGAGCTAATTACATAAGCCAAAATTTTGAATTGATTGACAGTTAGGGATACCTTAATTTCAGAGATCAGAGCTCAGATTGAGGCTAAATCTGGTTGCATGGTGTGGCCAGATTTAAGAGAATTAAGAAAAAGGAACAAACAAAAAATCTCAGAAAAAGTGTGTCTTATGAGCTGCAGGCATAGATTAGATGTCCTAAGCCATTATAAGGTGGGGTTTTTTTTTTCTACAATTAATACATAGAAGTAAGTTTGAGTGGTGAAGTCAAAGTTGATTACAACATGGACAGCATTTACAAACAGCCCACGCATTTGCTCCAACAAGCTGCTCATTGGGAACCAGATCCTTAAGACTAAATTGGAATGCTTTCTTTATACATGTGATTACTGTATCTCAGATTATGAAAAGTGCCTGCTCAACAATTTTCTAACTATACCTTGATATTCTACAGAGACCTTATTTGTTGAAGGATACAGATATCTGAGGGTAACAGGCAAATAGAAATTTCATTTCAAGAGTGGTGACTAAATTATTATCTCAAATATAATCAATTCCTGAAGTAAATAAAACGTAAGCCCCTTGCTAAGTCTCCTGCAGAGTACATTTTCACTACATATGGTAAAAATAAACTTCATAAGGTCACAAATTAAAGACATCTGTGCAACTGAAATTGTCAATTAAAATTATAATCTAATACACACAGATGCAGTGCAAGGCAAAATTTTTGGCATATTGATGGTGCTGCTACATAAACCTCTCACTCAGAAGATTTATTTGCTCACATGCTTGATAAAAAGAATCAAAACCAAATAAACCCACAAAAACATAACATACATGACTGTTTTGTCAAGAAAAACATCATAACTTTTACAAGCAGAAGTGTCTAGTAACTCTTCCTTACAAATGTGAAAATTCAGACATACTATATTTATGAAAAGAAAAAGCCAATTGCCACTAACTTAAAGTCCAACAAACACTTGGATGCATTTTCTGAAACTGATGGTATTTCAACAATCTTTAGGGTTCACATGTACGTACAGATAACTTAAAATGTGTTCTTACAAAACAGGATATAGGAATCCCTTTTGTTTTTTATATGCAGACTTTTATGTGTGATAGCAAGTTATTGATAATAACATATTCTTTAGCATGTTATCATAAGATATATATAACAACATATTGCAGTAATGTACTCTTTAGAAATTAGAATCCTTGCTGTGTTATAAGTAAAAATACTTGTCTTTAGCTGAAATTTGTCATAAAAGAAGGATAAGAAATAATTACCAAATCTTTTGTTTTCTGAGCATATTTAACCTTCCTGTATTATTTCAACCTTGCTTATTCTTCAAGAGAAGTGCAAAGGATTGTTCCTATGACATAAACACTTCAAGTAAATATAATCTTATTCAAGGTCACGTACTATATTTGACAGATGACAATTAATTTTGAGTTTATTGACTGGCAATGAAATTTTTGCAGCTGTATATGATTTTGTGACTTTAAATAGCACGATAAAAGCTTGGGAGCACTGAGGCAGTACCCAGAGTTCAGAAGTACCATTTACACAGGTGTTTACTACAGCCCCCTGCCCACGTTGCACCCCCAAAGCACCACAAACACACTGTGGCTGCTTCAGCCTGAGCTCACTTATTCTCCTGTGCTGGCTGGAAAATGACAGGCCAAACAGAAGAGACAATTGCTGAATTCATACTGCACCACTTCCTCAGCATGGCCAATAATGTGTTTTCCTTTCTTCTTTCCAGTTACCAACCTCCATGAAAATGACAGAACTTTCATGCCTTTGCAGCCACTACTGCTCTCTCTAATTGGAGCAGATTTGCAGGTTCAGAATTACTAGGCTGGGGGCACAGATAAGACCATACTTCTTATACCTGACAGGTAACTAGACCAGGAGAGGTGAGAAAATCCTGAAAATTGCTCTCAGTTTTGGGGCAAAACTCTCTTCCAAGACTGATCTGGACATTTGCCTGCACTACCCCCTAATTCTTGCAGACATCTTACTGGCTACATTCTTCCTGAATAAAGAGCTACTGTTTTGGAACAAAACTCTCAATCTCAAAGGAGAGGGAAAAAAAGAAAAAGATAAATTTAAATTATTTAATGCAAAAATTTGAAAGGTGTGTTCAGCATATTGATTTAAGACTATGAAAAGTTATGTTTGAGTCTTAACTGCCATTTAATTATTAGGCCTTGCAACCCCCCATTTTTAGTCAACTTAGACAGATACAACTTCTCCCAAATTTTGCCACCCTGGTCTCATTACACATGTCCTGCTCAGAAAAATAGAAATAAAAAAACCCACAACTTTGCATCTGTACCTCTCCTGACAAAAACTCTCCTACTTAAGACCAGTATTCCTTTAAAAAAAGCATGAAGTCTCTTAGTTCTCTCTTTTCATTTATAGCTTAAACTTCTAGCTTGGGCTCCTTATTGTTTTGGCTAAGGACAATAGTCCAGTTGTTTTGGTTTCTGATACTGCAATTTTTGCTTCTAAGATCAATAACAACAAAAAAGATGTTTCTTCTTCAGGGATACCTCCTTTTAGTCACCAGCACACTCCCTATCCTAAATCTCAGGTTGCAGTGCTTTTCAATATTCTTTTAGCTGTCTTACCCCTCTCCTCTACCAGCCAATCAACCCATCCCCAAATCACCTCCTTCACCCCCTCATTCCTCCAGTCTCCTATCTCAGCTTCTCCAGCATCTGCACAGCTGCACCCGCCTCACCATCTGCATCTCCTCGCATGATTCATCACCAAACATTACAGACCATGATTATTCACTGTTTGAAAAGCTACAGTGGAATTTACATCTGTTTCTGGAAGAGATTCAAGAAGCCTGAATTCGCCTTCATAGCAGAGAACACCACCACTGTGTATTTTCAGTGGTTTTATGTCACTGATAAACTTTATTCCCATGTCCAGACATAATAACATGACTTATTTGATAAATTAAATTCAGCTTAACAGAGGGATTTATATCCTTTAAAAAATAATGACCCTCAGATAAAATATTACAGATTTAGACCCCTTCTGCTTGCAAGTGTCTTTGTGAAAATTGAGTAATTCCAACAGGCCAGCTTTTATACTCTTCTACCAGCACAAAAAAGATCCAATGTCTTCTGTAACTAGCACCTGAAGCTGTATAGTTTACTCATTCTTTATTGTGCTATAATTCATTAGAAATATTTTTACAGGCTCTTGTTGCTCAGCTATTACGTTTACATAAATAAACAAATGAAACCTGCTAAAAATAAACCAACTTCAATTTAATGTCATGCCAAAACTCAGAGTGGAATGCGAAACAAAATTCTTTCACTTTTTGTTGCCTTTTTTTTTTTTGGTTAAGAAAAAGGCCTTCAGTTTTATTTGACAATTCAGACATCCCTACCTTTACAAGTTTTTCTTTGTGATAAATGTATCACACAAAAACAAAGTTTACTCTGAACTATCATTACTGACAGGAGCCTTGGCAACAGGCATGAATTCAATTAATCTACATTTTTTGGCAAATGGACATCAAGTACTTGTACTTGCAAGCTCCTGACGTGTCAGAGGATATACTTGGGACACATGACTTCACACCTCTAAATCAGGTCACTCACTACAGTATACACATCACAAGCCTCACACTCCTGCGTGATCCAAGAGTGGCAAACTATACCCAATTATTTTCCTGCCATGTTTTCCCTGATCATCCTCTGTGACATGAAGGGTATCTGGTGCACAGTTAAACAGCAGTACCACCACTGCTGTACATCAGCCACCCCACTCCTTTTAACCAAGAAAGCATCTGAAGTGCAGAAAGGTGGCGGAAGAATATGAGTCCACTAAAACAGCCAGGAAAAGAACACCTCTTTTAACAGCCATGTATGTACTTTCATATTTCAGTTTTACTTCACTTTGTAAGGCATTTCAGCTGGCTTGAATCAGACTTTGAAAGAGCAGTTATGGGGACACAGCACACAGTCCCTCTCTGGAGCACAGCTGAGTTACTGGTTGCAAAATAGTTACCTTAAGGGTACCTAGACAAGTCAGCTTAAGTAACGCAATAGCTCCCTCACATCACAAGGATATATCCCCTCAGCAGCTACCTGGCACTGCCGGCCCCGCACCTGTCCTCTCCTCTGCCCTTCCAGCCACGCAGCTCCCCGGTGCCTGCGCTGTCTCTGGCGCTGCCGGATCCCGCTGGACACCTCTGGCACCGTGAATGACCCGGAGCCAGAGCTGCTCCGGAGCCTCCTCGACACCGCTCTGGCCCGCAGCAGCCTGGCAGGCTCCCAGGAGAGCGCCCAGCCCAGGGCACTGCACGCTGCTCTGCGTCCCTGCAACCCCGACACTCTGAGCCAGCTCCCGGGAACAGTCCCTGGCCAGTTTTATTCCCGGTGTAGACACAGCCTCGGTGAAACAATTCCGTCCACTGCATCGGTAGAAGTGTAACACAGGAAAATCACAGCCACAGAGAGCTGACCAGACCCACTGAGGGGCAGCAAACAGCACGGAGAGAAGCGTATGGATGGGACAAGGAAAGAAGGAGCCTGGATCAGATCCAGCCGGGCTGTGTAGCCACGCTCCTTGCTGTAACCTGTATTTGCAGGGCTGTCACTAACCACTGACGGACGACATCCATTAATTTTTGCATTTATGTGTTCATTCACACACACATCCCCCCTTACCATGTAAAAGAGAAATAAAATTAATTATAGCTGCAAATGGAACAATTCTATGCTCTTAGATGATAATCACTATTAGATTTCCATGGGATTTATTACAGGATTTATAATCTTGAGAAAATGAAGCTCCTTGCAAATTTGGTTAGAAATTCAGCAGCTCAGTATGCTGAAAATCAGGTACCCAGAACACATATTTAGCTTGAAAATCTGGCAGCTGTTTGAAAATATTGGCCTGTTTATTCATAGTTACATCTGTACATCTCCAGTACAGAATGCCAGGTACAGCTGCTGCTTTGTACAGAGGCAGTAACCCCGTGCTGCTTGTCTCTTACTTACCTAGGATCTAAAGCTTGTCTCTTACTTACCTAGGTGCTAAAGCTGCTACCTGATTGGATCACACTGACCTGATTAACTGTATACAGCATGTCCTTTATCCTGAGGTGGGCAAGAATATATAAACTTCACTTGTCATACATATATATATATATATATATATATATATGTATGTATGTATATATAGCTACTTTGTAATCTTCCACTGAAAACTGCCAACAAGCCAATAATAGTATGACCTGTGGGCTGCAATTAATTGTATTTTAACATCAGAGTGTATGAATTAATTGACATCTGTACTGGAGGATTCCTCTGCCCTGTTGGACAAGATGCCACCAGGCACTAATAAACAAAAAGTCTCCAAAGCAGTCTCCTGACACAACACCCACCTTCTCCCTCCTCCTCTCCTAAAGACCCAATTAGTTACACAGTATATTCTTCAGCCTTACTACTCCAGGGAACATTTTCCATAACCGTTGAATAAAGATGCCAAAGAGTTTGGTTTGGTTTTGTTTGGTTTTGTTTAATGGAAGCCTGTCCCACAACTCCAGTGTCAGGTACTTTATACCATTCTTCCTGAAGCAGTAATGCTAACAGCAGGTTAGCAAATATCACTAATTCAAGTCTACACTTTCAAATAAGGTTTTGCAAATAAGACATGAGTTGTTCTTACCTTCTGAACATTCATGTTCAGTGGTTTGTTCTGTGATTCGTTATATCAATAATTTCCCATAAATAATTTTAAAAATTAAACAGGCATGTAGCACTTATTTGTGCAACAAAACAAAACTAAACGAAGAGTGGCCTGTATTTCTGGTGATCAAACTTACTCAGTGCAACAGTGCTGAATGCATGGATATACATGACAAAACAGTAAGACCTGCCTCCATATCTTAATCACAAGCTGTAGAATAGTTTCAAATGATCCATTTTTATGTTTTTTTCTGCTGTTAAATGTAAATAACATTAAATTATTGGGGTATTATTTTTTAATTTAAAATACATCAAACTCTCAACCATTCACTACGATAAATTCTCAGCTCCAGGATGTTATACACTCACAAACGAGTAAGCATTTGCTCAACCAGCACACCAAAGAGCAGCTCTTGTTTCCTTCTACATACTTCTCAACAAAATGAAAATAAACTAATGGGATACAAAAATATGAAATATTAAAATATTGGACTAACTCACTTTCACATGTATTTCATCTGCCTGGAAAAAAATGCAAAGAGCTATACAACCTCAGTACAACTTCAGCTCACTGCTCTGAGTTCCTCAAGGCAGACACATTCTGTAACAAGTTTCTTTCACTATTTAGAAAGATTCAGTGAATAGTTTCTCAGTTTATACATTTTTTAAAAAAAACATGATAGTGTGTTAGCATTTTTAGAAAGGGATCGGTAATTTGCCAAATGCTAGCCAATCTCTCCTGCTCTTAGTGTTTCCACAGGCATGAGACAACTTGAACTTAAAACAATAAATTTAGATGAATACAGCACCACAGAACAAACTATGCCTCTTTGGTAGTTTGCCTCTTTCCAAAGTATAAAAAATTTTAACACCATACACATTTTAAGGCTTAGCAAAGACCCACACAAACCAGTTACGTAACAACTCAAGCCTCAGTCAGGATTAGAGTGCCAATGAATTGTGGTTTATAATTTATATTAATCACAAGTGCACGAGAAGTCCTTCACTGGACACAGAAATTACACTTCTTAGATATTTAAAGACACAAGCAATGCACTTATAAATAAATATTGTTTCATAAGCAGAAACTATGAGAAGTGGTATGAGGAAGTGGAGTCAGATTTGGCAACATCTCAATGCCACATGCAATCTGGTCACACAACAGTCTCCTCATATCACTTGAGTATCTTTAAAACATGTCAAATATCACACTCTTTGAGAGATTCTAGTTTTATTTTGAGGATAGTGATGATTTTAGAACCTAGCCTTATCAGACTTTTTACTACAGTGAAAAATTCATCCTTCTACTTAATAAAGTCATTCAATATTTAATTTAACAGACCTGGTCCTTTGAAATGCTGAGCACTCTACTTCTAAAACATTAAGAATTCAGAATTCTACTGACTAGCACCTAAGACAGCAGTAGATATCAGAACATAAAGAAGTTTTAGTTTGTTCTCCTGATTGTGCTACTATTTTCTGTTTATCAGTTATTTATTGGCACTACATGCTCAGATTTCTTTTCTTGTCATTTGACTATACATTAATCACTCTTTACAGAGATTTATGCCCAGTCCATGTATGTACTCACCCCTTCATGCAGCATCTTGCAAGGCTGAAACAGAAGTTGTTTTGCAGAAACTCTTCCCCTTCCATTTCATGTGCAGATTGGTGGCAAACAGTTCTTCATCAATAAAAAGCTGCTGACATTCTTAAAAAAATAAAAACAAAGAATTAACAACATTTCCCACTGCTTATTATACTGATTTTACATAGCCATGGTGTAATATAACTTAAGAAAAATATTTCTTTATGCTTCTGAAAAAAAGCTTTCATTTCACTTGGGCTAAAACTTATTTTTTAAATGACTGAGTTTTTTTAACATGTCCCTAGTGACATCTAGCTAACTAGGGAATATAACTGATATATCCCAATATAATTCTGATCTTTTTTCCTTCATACTAAAATAATTCAAAACCACTCAACTGAGAACACTGTAGTGATAGCCCTGTCCCATTTTAATTATCAATTATAGAGTAAAATACTTTTACTCCTAAAGAGTATTCTCACAGATGTCCAAGTCTTTATGTGGACACATTTAGAGTAGTTATGGTTTCCAAGGCGAACATGCTGCCCCATGAGATGTCTTTACAAATGACCTTTATTTTGAGGATTTACATCCCAAAGGCAGAGATTTTGTTTTTATATACTTCATAAGGTCTTTATACAAAAAATCATACATAGATGAAAAATACCAAACAAAGATTCAGAGAGATTTTGAAAAAGTGGATTTAAAAACAAGTTTACATTCCAAAATTACGTAAGAAAATATGCTTGTACATTTAATGAAGATTAATTCAACTTCATTTATCTTCCAAGACAAGTATGGTGTTGTCTTCCTTTCCCCCTTGCAAAAATATGATATGTGCAATAGAAGCAGAACTCATAACCCAAATGTCATTAGGAAAGCTATAGAAAAGTACAGACAAGAATAGAGCCATTTGCAATTTTGAAGTACAAGTGGCTTCTGAAAAAGTAGTAAGAAAAGTTTTGTTTCCTTGCCCACTTTGGGACAACAGTGACCATTATAGCCCATGTTTTAGAACAAGATTAGTATTTTAGGCCATATATCCTACTCTCCTGTAGGATTGTCCCTTATTGTCCCTTATATGTCCCTCTGCATATGAAATATTAAAAGCATAACAACAAAAATCACAAATGAAGTGCAACCCTTTCTCCACGGCTTAAAATTCATTATACCCTTTATGAAGACTACAGTATTAACAGAAAATGAGGGCACTGAAGAACTACTGAAAAGCAAGTGACAAACCCACAAGGTGTTTCCAATAGGTAGCCAAAACTCCCTATGCACCTACTGTAAAGTATGACAGTCAATATAAGGCACCAACAGCTTGATAAGAATGCTCTGGACCATGCCAATAGTTCCTTCCAAACATGGGAAAATACAGCAAGCATGCTGTTCCATGGAGTTCCACAAACCTCTGAAAAGGTCTGCACACTCTCATCCTGCCAATACACTACACTGTATTACTTGAAATTCCCAAAGTTGCCACTCAAAGTCACTACCAGCCGATGACCGCTTGGTAGCTCATGCCAGCCAACAAAGGTTATGATACTGGTTTAGGTTTAGCAGACGTGTGACCACATCACATGAACCACAACTGCCTCAGTTCCAGCACGAGACCAGGTAGCAGCCTCAATGCTAAAAGTCAATGATTCAGGATTTACAAAGGAAACGCTTTTTACAGCTGATCAGTTTTGCTGCCTGGAAAGCAAATTTTAAAAGGTGAGCAGTGCCAGATGTCAATGAGAAACTCTATACATGTTCTGTAATACAGGGAGTTTGACCACGATTTTCCTTCACAACAAAACTTACGCAACACCTTTATTAGCGCACTACTACTAAGACACCCAATGCCGAAAGTGCCAAACATTATCATTCCATTTAATCCTGTGTGACGAGTCCTGTGCTCATACTACTTCCATCAGAGAGCTTATGAACAGTTCCCCGTGTCATTGAGTGAGACTGGGCCAATCTTAATATGAATGCAAGGCAACACCTTTTCACACTCCTCTCCATTGTTACCTCTGGAATGCTTTTTGAAAAGCAAGTATCCAGCCCCATAGGGACAACAAGAACTCGGCAAACCACAAAAGCAAGCCCCGGAGGCGTTCCCACCGACCTGCTCCTCGCTCCCAGGACAGAGGACCCTCCTGTGACCAGCCGACCGGGGGCAGCGCGACCCGCCTGACTGAGCCAAGCCAACAGCGGGAACCTCCAAGCACGTACTTTCTGCCTAGTGCCCGAGTTTATTCCAGGTTAAGGGCAATCCAGATGTTCAGTTTAGGAGAGTTGACAGCTGCCAAAGAGCCTCTCGTGTGACAGGGCACTACCCTCTCCTCTGTTCCCACCTCCAGCGCCCTGAAATCCCTCTCCCCCGGAGCTGCCCGGCTGGCTCTTTACCTGCGCCCGCCGGCGCCGGGCCGGCTCTGCCCGTCTCGCAGCCCCTCGGCTCCGTTCCCGCAGCCAGGGGTGGGTGCCGCGCCGAGCGAGCAGCGGGAGCCGCTACAGCATCTCCCCAGCCCGGCTACCTCCTGCTGCTGTCCGCCGCCGCTCCGCCGAGGGCTTCACACCGCGGGGCCGGAGAGATACGTAATAGCGAATAGCAAGGGAGGGGAGGAGAAGAAAGGACAGGTCATTAGCAAAGCCGCCGCCGCCTTAGCGAGGCGGGGGCGTCACCCAACCCCGGGCGGCCGCTCCCGCCTCCTGCCGGCGCCCCGGCCGGGACATGGGCACCGCACGGGCTTGGGGCGCCCCTAAGGCAGTACCGTGCATCGCTGCCGCGGGCTGCGCCGGGCCGGGCCGGGCCGGGCCGGGCCGGGCCGGGCCGGGCCGGGCCGAGCCGCGTCCCCAGCTGCCGGCGGGGAAGGAGCGGGAAGGGGGAAGGAACGGGGAGCGAACGGGAGAAGGAGCGGGGCGGGAGCGGCCGGTGACAGGTCCCGGAAGTGAGGTCGGCACACACCTCCCGCCGCGGCCGCGCGCCATTGGCGGGGCGGGGGCGGCCCCGCTCCCCTCACACCCCTCACACCCCTCACACCCTTCACTGCCCTCACTACCCTCAACACCCTCAACACCTCTCACGCTCCTCATTGCCTTCACTCCATTCGCTGCCCTCACACCCCTCCTTGCCCCCACACCCCTTATTGCCCTCACACTCCTCATTGCCTTCACTCTGTTCACTGCCCTCACTCCCTTCACTACCCTCCCACCCCTCCCCGGCTCTATGACCCTCCCATTTCTCCACTGCCCTCAGACTCCTCACTGTCCTCACTCCCTTCACGCGTTTCAGACCCCTCACTGCCCTCACATCACTCAGTCCCCTTACAGCCCCCGGGTCCATCCGTGCTCCCTCATTTTTACCGGGACACGGGGCTGAGGGGGTCGGGCCTGAGGCCCCGGGACGATCGGTCAGGGGCGCATAAAGCCCCGCGGCCTGAGGGGCGGCCCGGTGAGCGCCGCCCGCCTGAGGGCCGGCGCGGAGGGACGGTGGCTTTGCCCATGCATCGTTCGACGTAACACTTCTCAAAGCCATATAAATGCGTGTTTGTCTTCACGTTTGCATTAAAGACAAAACCCCAACCAACTAACCAACCAATCTAACAAATAAAAACAGAATTTAATCAGCAACCCCACTTAATTAGTGAGCTGAGTAGTCAATGACACAGTATCCGGGATGACAAAACAAGACTCACTTCAGATGTTTCCAGTGGGAAGTTAAATGAGGCCTAGAAAGGGAAGAGAGCTCTGTTTTGGGGCTTTGGTCCGTACTGTAGTGAGCACCACACTCAATTCCATAATTTTCTCATAAATTCCGGTTTAGCACATTGGCCCTGGACATCAGAACACTCAGTGCAGAAACATCAGTAACAGCAGAGGCTGAAAAGGCATGGCTCAGGACCAGCCAGCAAAAGGCAATATTGACCATGGAAAACAGAGGCTAACTAAAGGTCTTATATTGATTTAAGGCTTTATTGATTAAAGCCTTTTCAGTCTCTTTCAAATTGGTTCTGGTCACAGTTCAACTTCTCAACCACTAGAGCTGCTCCAAGGTCTGTCCCAAGCTCAGCCAACACCCAATACCACAAGAATCAGTTGATTTAGCAGGTTAATTCCCAGTTTTAACACCTACATATTTCCCCACTGTTGAGGTGACATGGTGCAAGTGCTGCAGTACAATTTTCTAGAGTAAGATGTTGGAACGGATGCACGCTTTTGCCTGGGGAATATGCACATTTTGAGGGATTCACAGCTGTTGCCAGTGAGAGGCATGCCAGGCTGACTCAGCTTTTTATCCACACCTCATCTTGTCCTGACTCACGCACAAGCGCTGTCCCAAAGGCAGTAAAAACACATAATATTTATTGGAATTCAAAATGAATTGTGGGTTGTTTCCTGTTTATGAGCTGCGGGCTCCTCAGCCCACACCAAACATGTAGTGACCTTCGTCTGCAGCAAGGAGGGCTGTGTTACTCCAGGCATGGAGGAGAGCTCTCTTAACCCCTGTTCTGGAAGTGACTCTTTTAAAGAACTTGGAAACATTTTGTCCATGAAAATGACTGGTGTTGCAGAAAGTGGTAAAGGAGGAGAATGTATTCCACACTTAAAATATTTGCACAGGAGACTGTAGTAATTCCTTTTGTACTGAAAGAGCTTTTAAAGTGTAGATTACGGACTGGATTTTGTAAATTTGTATCACAGTTAAAATCTTAATCGCATACTAAATATCATAAAATTCCATTAAGCTATTTAAATGTGCAAGCTTTTAGAAATCAGAAGTTAGATTATTTACTAGGTTTTTAGCTGGAATAGCCTTCAACTAGTGTTATATTCTATTAATATGCAATAACTTTATTTCAATTGCCTAATAGCTCGACAGTTATGGAAGAAACCACCTGATTCATGCAGTTGATTTTCCATCTTTCCAGTAGCCAGCTGGCTTTGTCAGAGGCCTGCACAGCCACACACAGCATTTCTATCACAAAACATTTTCATTTGCAAAAGAGAAATGCCTTTTCATTTATTTAAAGGCCAGATATATAGTCTCTTATAGCAATTCTGTGGGAGCAGATGAACAGCTCCAAGTCAGCACAGGCTCATTCAGAAATCTGGGAGGACAGACCATACCAGGAAAATTTGGCAGCGCCTTCACCACCTCCTCCAGCTATGGGTAGAACGCAGGAAGTGGGCTGACCCTGCACTCAAATATTTTCTGTGGTTTCTCTTGCTGATTTGATGATAGAGATTTTAACAGACAATGGGCCTTGTTTTTGCTGGGTCATCGTGAAATACTTCCCCTCCAAAGTCGATAGAGCCATAGAGCCTTCCCATTTGAGTATTTATTTGAAGTGGGAACTGCAGAGACACGGTATTGTAGCCAGCAGTTTATCAGCTGAAATAGCATACACAGGGTTCTGTTTCTCTTTGAGTGCCTACTGAAGCCTTACAGAACTAACATGTACTAATGGAAAATTAATTAAATCAATCTTTAAATCATTCTTATTAAAAGACTAGAAGAGGCTGGACAATCACAAAGCAACAATTTTTATGAGCAGAGGTCACTAGCAGAAGCCTAGAAAACTATCAGAGTGTAATTTAAATCTTTTTCTGTATAAGTTTGTGCATGCTGGATCCTACCCCTTTGTGTCTAGTCCAAATATGTCAAAGCCAAAAGTCCCATGTGATAATGAACAGGAGAGGATTAAATCTGATTCATTTAATACACACAGTATGCAAATCATTGTTAAAAGCAGAGTTCTCTCTCATTAAATCAAACCTCTTAAAAAACACCCAAACAACAGTCAAGGAAACTGGTGGAGCAGAGGAGACGAGTGAGATGTATCCATCCTGAGCTGTCTCCCAGCAGAGCAGCCTAAGTACAGAAATATCTGTGCTGCTTTGCTCTGCTGTTGGTTTTAGGTCAGGTTGCATTTGAAGGCTGGTTGTTTTCAGATGCATGCCTCTCCTGGATTAGAACAAAGCTCTAAGGCTAAAGGTGATAAATGAAAACATTTAGATAAGTCACATGAGACTCATTTTACTATTACAGGTTTTGGATGGAAGCAGGATGCAACTTACAGGTTTACACAAGCCTACTGTTCCACAAAACTATTATGACATTCAATTTTTAAAAAAATCTAAGATGAGATTGTATTTCCTGAGAAAATAAGCAACAAAGCTGTTACTTACATATAATTCCTGTTAGAGATGTTTACCATGCCACCCATCTATATAAGGTATGGCCTTGGTCATTCAGATAGTTTCTTTTCATGTTTGAAAGTTGCCTTCCTCATTACCCTTCACTTACTGAAACAATTCATTACTTGTCAGAGCATCAAGATCAAACACTGCAGGTGTCCATACATCTCCCCCTGTGTCAAAAAGACTTCAGAACAGTTGCATGCAAGATCATTGTACTTTAAACTTATTAACCCTTCATAAGCCAAAATGTTTAGAATTCCTCTCATTACTCTTTATGCTGGTGCTGTATTGTTGCTATGGGTTTTTCACTATATGGTTGCCAGCCAGGTTGAGAACTGGTGAATTAAAATTTTTTTAGTGTTTACCCCCTCTTATTATTATAGATATATATTATTATAGACAATGTGTTTAATTTCTTTGTTTTAATAAAAAAGTTTATTAAAGAAAACTATTAGCAGTGAGTTAAGCTTAATATAATAAATGCATACATTTTTAGAAAATTAATCACTGCTTGGTATCTTGAACTGGGGAGAAGTTTTGTTATTCTCTTACTGGGGGGGATTGTTCCTTTCTTTGATGAATGTGGTACTTGCCTTAGTGTGACTGAGGGAATAACTTTCCTCTTTTTTGGCAGATTTTACCTATTATCCTTGGAAATAAATGTACTTTTAATTTAATTGCTTAATGCTTTTTAATTTATTGATCTCTGTATTTCCAGTCCTTTGAACTGAATACTATTTTAATGTTTCCCATTTCAAAGAATTTCTTTCTGATCCAGGTTTCCTACTTGTTCCTGCTTTTTTTCGTTGGCTCAGTGAAGTCTTTGTTGCCCTCTTTTCCCTAATCTCAGTTTCCCAGTTGGTGTTTTATCTGTGTCACTGAGATTCTCTTCTTCAGTGATATACTTAAAATCTGTCCCTGTTGTCCCCAACCCCCACCTCGCCCCCAAGTGTGAATCTTACTCATGAGTGACTATTGCGACATATCTTTTGGCCCTCATTCTCCCCTCTCTCCATCTAAAGCCAACTTCCACTGTCCCCTCTCAAGTCTCTTTTCTATTTACGTCAACTCTGTACCCCCTTTGACGTCTGCTTCCAATTCCCAACTTTTCTGTCCTGTAACTTTCAGTGCACTCTCTCCTGTCCTTTACTAATCCTGCAGGAAAACTGCCCCTTCCTTGCACAGCCTGTACACGAGCATGACACGGCACAACAAAGAAGCAAGACAGAATGTTCAGTGGATTGTGTTTCTTAATACAATTATTAGCAATTTCTACTTGGTTTTCTTTAAATTGTGTCTTCCTCTGCACCTCTGCAGTGTGTATTTATTCCCTTGCATGCCTTGATCAGCTTTCGTTGTCACTGGTCAATTCTCCCAGCATCAATGCTTATGTATCCTTGTCTAGCTTTAGTTATAGCCTTAATGTAAGTTGCAGAAGTCTCTGGTCCTTCACTTCTCTTTTATGCAGATTTCAAGAAAGAATTGCTGTGAAAATATCAGCTTGCCCTAAATAATTTTGCTTTGTAAATAATTCAGTCCAAGTGCAGAAATTAAAACTGAAGTTGCAGCTTCTGTTCCCCTCCATACCCTGTACACCTCATGCAGCAGAGGTGTAAGCACACCTCTTTAGCAAGGAGATGCAGTGGTTGTACAGGTTGTACTGCTGCCAGAGCATCCGAGGAGGTGCAGTGCCAGTTGTGCGTGTGTGCTTGTTTTGGTGCAAAGTCCGGTGGCTCCTGAAGGGGAGCTCAAAGCTAAGCCGATTTGGGTTTGTTTGGTTTTAGCTGACACAGTTAAAGGGAAAGTACAGGTTGCTGATGTTTCTGGAGTTGGCAGCATGTGACACACAGTAGGGTATTTGTTGGGTGGTAGTGGTGCTGTGTGTTCACACCAGTGTATTTCCCAGAGCTCATCTAATCACAAATTTGCAGTTCTCCAGGACCCTTAATGCAAGCAGTTTCTTTCCCTTGTACAGCTTGTACTTATCTCCAGAAGAAGGGCAAGTATTTCTATCATGATGTCAAGTAAAAAATGTTGAGTTTGGGTGTTCTGGGTGTGTAAATGTGAGACTTAGTTAAAGCAATTAGCTGAGTAACCATTCAGTTTAAATTGTTTTCCTACCCAGTTTCTAGGCCTTGACTAACACCCGCTGTGATACACACCCAGTCTTTTCCAGCACTCACAACTGATACACTGAGCCTCAGCCACAGCTGCCTTGGGATGGACAATCACACGGTTCATTCTGGGGCTCTCTGCTCAATCATTGCACATCTACAAGTCAGACTTCAAAACAAAAGCACATATAATGGGGCTGATGCTTTGTAGGTACCAGTTTTTTGTTTAAACTTTGACAATGCACGTTCTTGTTCAAGTACTTCTCACTGCTCTTCATACTGACCAGCTTTGCTGTGTGAAGCAAAGGAGCTGCTCATAACTAAGTCCTAGACAGTTTTTATAAAGCAAAACTGTACTTCTAAAATTGTTTAAAGTGTTTGATAAAATAATTTGTAAACAAGATGTTAAAAAACAGAGAAGAGGGAGGTCAGATGAGACTTGAAAACACATTGCTATAAGGCAGATTAACAAGCTCATTACTGGTTAGAAGTTGAGGCTCACCCCAGGCCAGCAAAAGAAAGGCCACAGTCCTCTGATCCCATGGCCTCAGAAACATCCCAACATCCAGTCTCACCTTATTTGTCCTCATGCAATGCTGCACCACTCCTCAGTCTTCCCAGTTCCAGATCTTTGCAGGGCTATGCTGATAGGCTAACCTGATCCACTGAAAAATAATAGAAAATAGCAGCAGAAAATAAAAATAATTTCATGATCTAGCTCATGGCATATGCCTCACATCTGGAAGGAGCACTGGGTGAATTCCTGCCATCTGCACTACCCTGGAAATCCGCTTGGCATAAAACCCTGGTCCATCTTGACCAAGGACATGGAAAAGATGACTCTGGCAGGGAATCTGAGGGATAAGGAAATAGAGGGAAGGGCTTCTTTCAGTAGCTACAGGGAACCCTGGGAAAGGAGGTGATTTTCAGCTGGATCACGAGCAGCAAAGCCAGAAGATATCTGTTGGAGTGCGGGCAAGTCTGGCTTGTTTGGACATAAGGAATGTAAGCAGCAGCACAAGCCTTCGTGGGGAAGGACGTCATTGCAGCAACACGAGAGCATCAACTGCTAATGCTGTATTTATCCAAACCGTAAAGAACAATTTTAAATAAGGAGAGGTTTCAAAGCTGTGTTTAGCTGGAAGATCTGTGTGGGAGAGGGGTGGATACCTTTGGACTTCGTTAATAATTAAGTGGAGGAGTGTGTTAAAGCCTATGGAATGGACAGCATGGTAGTAAAAATACTGTGACTCATAGAAGCTGGAGGTTAGCAAACAGTCCCAAGTAAACAAAATTGCACATCACAGATCCTTGTGTAGCAAGACCCATCTCTCTTTAGTGAAACTGAGCCTGAAATGCCCCATTTCCTTCTGAAAACCTCACGACCTTGGAAGCAGTTTGATGCTGAACCTCCAAGAAATAGAAATTGTGTTCAGAACTAAATGAAAATCCAACATGTTTTCTAAGCTATACATTTGCAACATTCAGCATATTTTCCAAACAGTTTTTTTTCTCCTAATAATCCCTGAGTTAATGTCTTTCCAGTTAAAAGAAACCCAAAAATGTGAAGAAACTGTCTTTTCATGTATAATTTCATTCGCTCCAAATGCAGCAAGAGCCAGAAGAAAAATCTGGATATATGGTTTAAAAGAGACAGGAACAAGAACTTCTCTAAGTAGCAGCCTGTACAGTCTGGTTTTCTATGTACTAATGTTATCAGATGTTTAGTTTTTAACTGAATTATTTCACAGGTCTTCCCCCATTAAAAAAAAAAAAAAAGTTACTATCTTTTGTATTTCTTAATATATTTGTCTCTAGAAACTGGCAGACAAAATCCATAAGGTTTGAATATAGAGCAGCAAATACACCAAAGCTGGTCTCTTGCCAGCTGCATGCCTCTCAGGGTGCACACACAGTGGTTGTCTGGCTTCACCCTTTCTACAGCTGTAGCTGGAGACTCCAAAAATTCCCAAGCCACTGGGAAGTGCTGAGAACACTGAGGTCACTGATGCCATTCCAGGAGCCTCAAAGAACAAGAAGCATCATACAAGAATGGTTAATTAGAGCTATATCATAGAATTTTGCACCCATTTTGAGTTGTGACCTGACAGCAGTTGCTCTGATTACCTAATTCATCTGTGTGCAACTCTTCAAATATTTGTTAGAGAACACAAAATATTTGTTGTTTATCCTGGGGTTCAGCATTACAAATGTTTGTTTAATGTCCAAGCTGGAATTTTCAAATGTTTCTGATATCTCAGTATACCTCCAATTAATTTCTATTTAATCTGGAAAGGAAAAAGATCTTGTCAATATACCTTCCCTGTACATCTCATTCATGTTTACATTCTGGGAGTTTGCCCTTTGGAGCTGTGCAGAAGGTAAAGTGCCCTGTCACTGTCCCACATGTCACAGACATGCACGGAAAGCCTCAGATGCCCCGCACAGAGTGAGTTCCCCGTGGCACTGCAAGAGGGGAAGGCAAGGTACTGTTATGCTATCACAGGGTAAGTGAGGTTAGACAGACCGAGGGTGTGAGTGTGCTGACATCACCTAATTACTCGGCAGTGCAATTACAGGAGCTGTCTCTCCACTCAGATTTTACAGTTAGATTAGCTATTACCTATGACTGTGCTTCAGCACGAGCTGTAAGTAAAAACGAACCCTCCCTCCACCCTTCTTTTTTTTTAACCCAGTAAAACTCTAATTACAACAAAAAGTGGAAAACTGCCTTTTATTTTCTTATCAAGGGCAATGCCATAGGCCAGACTGGAAACTGAGTCAGGACGAAATCCTCAAAGCCAGGTGTCACAGGTGTCATACAACTGCACTTCACGGTGCTCTGGCAGGCAGAGGAGTCTTTTGGGGTAATATTAATATAGCACTGCTGAAAATGGAAAACCACATTCCCTCCTCCTACCCCTTCTTTCAGGCACAGGCTCCACCATTGACTTTCTTTGGGCTTTAATATTCTTGGCATTTTTCAACCCCCTCCAAAAGACTGGCTAGTTGTCTGTAGGTTAGGGACTTACTTCGCCTCAGCTGGGAGCCACAGGGCACCAGAACAGGCACAATGGTGAGGACAGGACACCAGGAAAGGGCAGAAGGAAGAGAGTCCTTTCCCCTTGCAGCTGTAAGGTGTTACATCTGTTCACTTGTTTGTTAAACAGCTCCTTGGAAGAAGGTGGTAAAGGCCATATCCACTTTCTTTGGATATTGAAAGATGGATCAAAGAGTGGTGGAAATCCATGGTGGGTTGTCTGGTTTCCCATTGCACCAGTATTAGTTGTATTTCTCTTTCCCCCATCTTCAAACCCTTTGATCGGGTCAACATCCCTCTTCACAATCATACACTGTCCTTGCCTGCTCTCTTTGTATCAGTCCTTCAAGCCCTATTTCTTTTGCAAACTTTGTTTTTCCAATTGGCTAACTCTTCATTGACAACTTTTAACATAATTATACTAAATTCTTGCTCCTGTTTACCTGAATATTCAGTTATGAGCGGCTAAATCTTACCGTTTTTCTCAATTATGTAAAGTTCTGTTTGACTAAACATAGCTAAAGATCCTAAGACATTTTAGCAACTTTCATTTGCTCTTAGAGAAAAGGCTCACGTCAGTCATTACCCCACTATCAATCCCATGAACTATATGCAGAAAAATATGATTTATTACATAAATAAAAGTGAACTAGACATTCAAAAAATCAGAGTGGAATATTGGTATCAAAATGTACTTAATCCAGACCCAGTGAATCTCTGATTAAAAATGAAGTACAATGCTGATTTTTTTCTCCCTAAACGCTGTAAATCCTTGGAGAACCCAAGTGGAACAACCAGCCATTTTTTTGTTGGTTTTTTTCTGTCTCTAGCCGTTACGTTAGTTTTTCACTCCAGAAATAAGACCTTTACAGCTGGTATGTATATTACACTAATGATGCTTTGATTTAGAAATACAACTAACAGATGTTAAATTAATCTAGTCAGATTTGAATTACCTTTGAGACCTGGCTACAGTGTTTGCTTCTGGAAAGTATGCACATTTTATTTGTACCCATGATTAGTGAAAGTCAGGCTGTCTTTGGATAAATGATGATTTCATGTTTTTCTCAGATATCCACTCATGTCCATAAATTTGAAAGATGTGTATTGTGCTATCGGAGAATGTACTTTGAAGTCAGTTTTAGATTTGGTTGCTAACCTGGTGGCCCTGCTTTTCTCTTCTGTAAACAGAGATAAATAGTTTCCAGTAGGCCTGAATCCAGCAAAGCTCTTCACTAAATAGCCTCTAGGTACAGTTACTTTGGAGTAAAGGAACAAACCCTACATTAAAAGAAAAAGTTGATAATACAAATGTATGAAAATACCTAATGCTTCCTCAATATGTGCAGTTTTCTGAATTTGGGTAGCTGATCTGGACACTGCTCCAGCCAGAACAGCAGGTTGTACCCAGTGCAGTCTGTACCTGATACAAGGTTTCTGATAAACTCCTGGATATCAAAAAGATTATTGAACAAATATGTTTGATACAGTAGGCCACTATTTTATATTGTTTTTCCATTCCTCATCACAAGTCACGATAGGACTAGTTGAAATTAGGTTATTCAATTATAAGGATTTGCTGTTTCAAGAGAATAAAAAAAAAATATTCATGTGCCTCAGGAAAAAAACCCCACCTTTATTCCCTGAATTAATCACTTGGAGCAATGTGCTAGTTCTTTTTGTGGAACATGAGGAACAAGCCTTTGTTCTTGGCAGTCACATCCTTCATGCCATGCATACTGGAACCCATTGCTGTTATTTTTCGCTCCTCATGGAGAGCAAAGTGCTCTGCAGCAAAATAAAAGGGGCAGCTCCTCCCAGAGGGGCCTGTGCTACAGCAGCAGCAAACTCCCAGGGACACACAGGTCACAGTAAAGGTCACAATGAAAGCCTGATGTGGCATCTCCATTCTGTAAATGCTATGCTGGACTTGGCACCTTCATCCATTTTTATGGATGGTGCTCAGACTGAGGCTCAGGAGTGGGAAGCTGGTATTGAGAAAAGAAAAGAAAAGAACGGATTGCTGAGACGTGCCAGATACAGAGACATTGAGGAGGAAAGAAACGGAGGCCTTCAAATTGTACTTTTTTGACAGTGAGTGGAACTCTGAACTCAAGAACTCTGAGTGGAGCTAGGAAGCAGGATGGCTATTGATATTTCCACCCTCTTGTCTCTATCAGTGCCCTGCACTCTGACTACCACACCTTGTGAGCAGGTTTTACCTATTTTTGAGGAATGCTATGAGAGAATAATGTGGTTATCCTTGCCTTGCCAGAGTCACTGGTGTAAAAGAGAGACTCAGCCAGAAAGTTATTTAGAAAACCCTAACAAACAGCAAGATCACATTCTTGCTTTCCTCTTGTATCACCACCAAAAGTAGAAGTGGTCAACACAGCAAGATTGCAGATGTAGTGTTAACTCTTGGTACTTGGAGGTCAGTTCTCCTGCACACCACACAAACCAGTCACGTTATCCCTTTGTCAGGGTAGATGGGTGCACATATTCCTGTTCACCTTTGACTGATGTGCCTCCAAACACCTGGGCCAGAACTTACAGAGAGATGAAGGCAGCAGCAGAGAACACCTTGCTGCATGCTAACTCTTCCAGGATTAAATAGATTTAAAAAGCACTGTTTTTCAGAAAAGAAAGGACTCATAACTACCAGCAATAGCTTAGCTTTACCAAGTGCAGTCACTCAGTGTTAACAAAGTTATTCTTCCTATTTGTCAGCAGGCACAGAAACCTTGCAGGGCTCCACACAGAACTGTGCAGGCCCTGTAGAGTCATCAGATTTGGTGAGAATTCAGCTGTGCAGAAAAAAAGCTGCAAGCATGAGTGCAGATCTCTTGCCCTCAAATTAGTGGAAGTTGGATATAACAGGTGGTCTTTTAGATTGACCTTTTAACACTCAAGATGCATACATGACTTCTCTGCAAAATGAAGATGAATGCCTACTTATTGAATTTATCTTCAGATTTGGTTGCTAGAACCAGCCCTCTCTCATTTTAAAATATTTCTCTTTGCATTTGTCTTATGGCATTACAAGAACACAAATAGGTGATTTCCCATAAACTTTTTTTTTTAAATCCCTCTAAAACTTGGTCTCTACAAATAGCAAATAATACCCCCCCCAAAAAAATTATTTAAGCTTAAAAATTAAATATTTGCTATTTAAATTTCCCTCTGGTTGAAAATAAAAGCTGTAGTCCCTCTTCTGAGCAGACAAAACACAAAGCACAACAGGATCTGAGCAACATAGTCATCAAAGCCACTAAATAAACCTAAATCCAGTTTTAGCAAACCATAGAGTAGCAGTTCAAAGTACTCTCGGAGTAGTTTCATATTACCAGCAGCTGGTTTAAAATAGTAACATGACCATTGTGCCATCCTCTAAAATAATGTTTTTATTATAACAAAAATATTTGCCTGGAATAAATGGACATTGGGTAACTGTGGACTTCTATACCAGTGATTGCACTGTGTAAAAACAAGCTGGAGAGAATAGAATGAGTAGCCACTCACCCTTTGAACAAAGATAAAAAGACCTCTACTACTAAAAATCCCCAAACCCCCCCCCCCCCAAACAAAATAAACATAGTTCTTCCTTTTCCCTAATGTGTATGACTGGTGCTTCAAGCTTTTTACTCTTAGATTATTTTGTTTTTCCAGTTGTTGATAAAGTTAAATCTCTCAAAAAATTTGGAATTGATGTGCTTTGAGTTTTTCAGTGATTAAATTTTATTCCACCTCTCACCCTGTCATGGTTCTAAGTCTATTGCACTGAAGGTCCCCTGCAACCTGGCATGGAGGTGCAGATTAAATAACAAATTCAAATTAGTTATTTCAAACACACCTGGAAAATATTTTGAAACATACTGATGCAAATGAATAAAAGACTGTGCTCTGGGACATATTTAATGATTATTGTTACCACCACAGAAATCTCTGTAAGAGAATTCGCTGCACTCAAAGAGGCAGTGAAGGAAGGAATGGGCTTTGAAGATCATCTCAGTGCAGTTTACACAAGACATTCTGCATGTCAGGTGAAATACCTTGTAAAGTGCAGTTGGACACTCTCCAGGTTTTTCTGTGGAGATGTCTCGAGTGAAAAGCTTACAAAACCAGAAGCTGAAAGTGCTGGAATGGCAGTGATGCTTGGGGCTGATCAGGGCTGCATCCACATAGCCTAGAGCTCTTTCTTTCCCACTGAATGGTTTCTGACAGAAGAATGAACCCAAGTGCTTTGTTTAAGAAAGGAAGGATAGCACATGATTTTTTAATCTCTTCTACAGAAAGCAAAATACCTGGTCTTGCTTGGATCTGTGGAACAGGGGCGAGTCATGGGAAGTTTCATTCCTTGTGCTGAGCTGGATTTGGGCCTTTCAGAAACACCACGAATGAGCTGAAGTTTCTGGACCTGTGTTTTCAGGAGACTGTAACTGCTGCTTACTAATTATTCTTGCACATGCCATTGGCCTGTGGATCCATCCCCATAAACTCATTTAATACATCTCCCTATGGAGATGTGGAATTGGAAGGCAATAGCTTAAGTGGCGTTCTCTGATGTCATCACCCTGTGCTGGCTTAGTTAATTTAAATAACACCTCATTTTAAGCAATTAAGTTCTTGTTTTCTCTTAGGCTCTTGTTTCTTAGGCTCTTGCTCAGAAAGTCATCATGATCCTCCATAAAATACGTAAGGATTGATAAATGGGCCTACATTTGGACCTGGAATGATTGTTCTACTTGTGTTAGTTTGTATGACTTATCACTGAATTCACTGGGAAAGACCCAACCCAATAAAATTTTACATTTGTATTTTTACACAAGGCAGCAATATTGAGTGTGTAGTTACTAAAGACCTTGAGAGCAAGTTGGAAGAATTAATAGAACTATTCCTACCCATACATATATTGCACGTGTGCCAGGAAACAAGCAAAACCTGATTTCCCAAGCATGTTGAGTGATGGGAACTTCAGCTGGCCACATCCTCTCCTCCAGTTCCTTTAGTTCCATATCCTTTGTTTTCAGCCCTAGCCTGAACATCCTCCAGCATCCTTCTCTTTGGGGTAAAGTAGCTGATTTGCTTCCAAGCACATACTGCCTGTCCAGCTGGCACTCACTTTTGCGGAGACCAAATAATTGGTCAGGCAAACACTAATTGAGTGACAAGAATAATCATTACTGGTAAAAATTATAGTAAAACCTTCCCTATACCATTCAAAACCTACATGCACTGCACCTAACCATTATTTTCATCACTCTTACTGGTTGCTTCTCTATTGGTTTTGGTGCAGCACCTGAACCAATGAATATTTTCTTTGCCTGTTGGGAAATCCCATCCTTGTACTGCAGATTTCTCACACGAAATCGTAACTAGATTTTAAATGTTCTGATTTGTGAAGAGCACATAAGCGTGGTGTAAATTCGCAGTTCATCCTTGCTCTGATTTCTGATTTGTCTTCAGGTAGGTTCGTTTCTAACTGAGCAGCACGAGAGGTGACCGATGGCAGACAGGAGAGCGATAAACACCTGACCTCTAGTGGCAGCTGTCCGGGCTTGGTGGGGAGGGAGAGGGCTGGAAATGCAAGGGGAAAAGGAATTATGGAGTAAGCTGGAACTGTGGAGCCTGAACTTCCATTAGTTGCTTTGTCAGTTCTTGTTTAACTACCTCTTCTGCTGAAATCTCAGTTCAGAATTTCAGTCCAGGGTATTTCTCTTTATGAAACTTTTCTTCACCTTTATCACTATGTTTACAAAGTGCATGCACAGTCTTCCTTACAGCAATATCCTAACAGGTTTCATATCTTCATATAGAAAGCTTTTGGTAAGTTTGTCACTTTGGCTGTTTTCTCCCCATGCACACGTAAATACTCAAGAAGCCCATTTGAGTCCTCATTAGACTTCATTCCTGCTCCTCACTGACACAGAACATTTCCCCAGTGAAAATACATACTCCACTATCAGCACTCTGTACATCAAAGCTTTCTTTCCCATTGGGCTAAAAATACAGCAGCTATTCCATAAACAAAGGTCATAACCTTGTTAATCAAGTGGTTAACCCAAATATTAAATCCCCTCATGGAGAAAAAAGCCTTGTTTTTAACCCCTGTAAGATTAAATTTCAAAGTGTTGGTTTACACAAAATTTCTCCTAAGCAAAAAACCATTGTCTGGAAGCTGTGGTTAAGCCTACTTTTCATTACAGTTGTGTGAGGCCTTCAGACCACCATTACAGTCTGTCAATGTGACAATGGCAAAGCTGCAGGAGGACTGGAGCAATGGCACCATTATTTTCCAGTTGGAGTTAGAGTAACTCACGCTTATTTCCTGAAGCCAGAGTGAAAATGAAGCTTTGTATGACTCAAAGAATTCTGTGCATTATAAACAAGTCAATACAGCCATATGAAGAGATGAGTTCAGGGGAAAAAAAAATAAAAACAAAAAACTGTGCTAATACTTTAGCCCATTTAAATCATCACATTAATTGGGGCCTGGTGGGGTAAAATTGGGGCTTCCTTATGGCCAACAAGTGCTGATTCGAAAAGGGCATAGAAACAGTGCTATGATGTTTAATTTTAATGTCTCTCATAAAAAACATTATATTATCATAGTTATTTAAAAAATTGTGTGTTTGAGCCATTTATCTATTTTCTATTTAATAATAAAAATATTGATATATTTTTCATCTAGTAGCCTCTGAGAATTAGATTTTTCTACTCTCTGTTGAGACTAGTTCAAAATCTCTGTCCTTACCTTCAAGGTGCTCTGGTACAAGCCCAAGACACCCAATGGCTTTTCCTGCACAGATGTCAATGTGCATTAAGAAAAAAAAGATGTGAATTTAAAGTGAGTAGAACTCGAGCATGTATAATTTCTCTATGGACACTCATTTAGGATTCAGCTGGCCATAATTGCCTTAATTCATGTTCAAAATGAATTAAACTGAAGTGAACTAATGATTTATCAACATGAGAGAGACACTGTACAATAAGCTTGGTGTAAATTCACAATTCATCAGCTGCTGTGCTCTGACTTCCCTTGTGGAAATGCAACATGCCCTCAAGGTGCCTTTGTATGAGGTAACTTAATTTTTTTAGGGGGAAAAAAGGCTATATATGGAAGTGTGGGCTGATTGATGGCAGGTGCAGAAGTGATTGGATTTCAATGGTGCTACACTGGAGAAAAGGTCAGCATACATCATCTGTGCAGTTGAAGTTTCTCTGCCATTTTGGGACCATAATGGCACCTTCTATGCTATGGGGTCTATTTTGAACTGCAGAAAGCCAAACAGCATTTTTGATGTTTCCATAGCAGAGGAACAGCCAATTAGTACCAAGTACCTGGTGTACCATGGACTCATATTTTTATTCACTATTCAGAAAATCACCATGGAGGAGTGCAGAGAAGCCCCAGCCATTTCTGAATGAAAACAGCCAACAGCAGCTACATACTACAATTTACACTGTTACCCAGCTTGGTTTAACTTCACTGAGTATCTTGGTATTAATTTCCCCCTAAATGATTTCCCACCATTCTTTATTCACTAGATTTAATAGCATTTTCTGTTAGCATAAGCAAAGCAGTAAGAAATATGGAGAAATATCCCTACTTGCAGTACTCCTTTAAATGTAACCAGCAACGTCAGGCAGTCTGTGACATTATTATCCAGTTAGGAAAACATCCCTGGCCCCATTCATTCAGCCATTCCTGCTCATTTTTCCAGGCACAGGACGTCTGTGCCATAGCAGGCCTTGTCAGATTTGGAGCCCTTCCAGTACCTGATGAGCATATTAACAGTGCTCCCATTCATGGCCCAGAGCCTGCCAGCTCCATCTAATTTTAGGGAAGTTGCTATTTATAGTTGGATGGCTGCACTCGCTCTGGTAAAAGCCTTGCCACTGCTGGGCGGGGGGGGGGGGGAGGGGGGGGGAGGAATTTTATATTTTTGTGCTGTTTTAGTTGGCACATGTGAAGTCCATGGTTGTAATTTACCCAAGTCCAAAATACTCTGCCATCCTCCCCAAGGAGCGGCGATGCTCTGCGTAAGGATTTACACCAGGAACACTGTGGCACTGTTGGCTGCCTGGTTCTCATCCAGCCACGTGTCCAGGCTGTGTCCAGGCACAGGTGACCCAGAAGGCAATAGTAAAGAATTACAACATTTGCTAAATTACTACATGCAGAAAGGTTTCAAGGTCCAAAGGGTGGGAGAGAGGGGGAGAATGTAGGCCCAAATCTCTCTGTGCTGTAACTCCTGTAGTACTGGTGGACCAAAGTGAATTCCTTGTTTCCAAAGAGTACTTTAATAGCAGTAGAAACAATTTAGTAACCTTAGATAGTAACGAAGTAGTAACCTTTCCACTACAGGATTTTGTCAGAATTTATTCACTAACTTTGCAGGTAAGGTTAAATGCCAAGAAAAGTTACAGGGAAGAGATTCCCAGTGTAGACTTGGTGGTCAAATTTACTAAAATAGGCTGTTATGACTTATGCATTGCATTAACATACCAAGAACTAACACTACACCGTGTATATATGTACAGGTGTGTATGGAAAACTGAGAGAGCTGAGAGGAAATCAGCATTTCAGTTAATTTTCTCTTGCAGAAAAACAGCCACATAAATAATGAGAACTCTAAAATTATTTCATTTGGAAATACAGTGTTCAAATCATATATAGACTGGTGCTGCAAAGGTGTATAATAACCCTTGGGAAAACATAAGTTGACCTCTTCCTGTTCAAAAGATACTTCATTATGTGTTCCAGCAATTGATAATTTGTTCCCAGTTTTATTGGTGTGACAGGATGGTGGCTGAAAAACTAAATTCACTTTTTGTAAATTGAAATCGAGGTTCAACTCATGTTAGATTTTCAAAACAAATCCTGTCCTTGGTAGAGGAAGATTTGAGTCACAGAATTTCAGTCAGATTGTAGTATTTTGGCTTTAAAACACCCAAAGTTGATCATGTCTACTCTTGTTTGTCTCAACACAGGTCTCTGGTATGGGTAATATCCATTTCCTAGACTTGTAGGAGGTGCTTGCAGGGGTTGTTTGCTCTCTTTCTGATGTTGTAACTTGCTGACATAGAATACACCTTCTGCTCATCCCTCATTCTTGCTGCTATAGACAGGAAGACTTAGGAGCTGAAACAGATACAACTGTGAGAGAAAAAAAATAGTCCTTGTACTCATCGATCTTAATTGCATTCTGGTTCCTACTTAATGTGTGTATCACAACAAGAAAGGAACATTGAGCCAGCAGAGATTCTGGTTCAGCTGAAATTCATATTCAGCTTGGCTGGGATTCTGCTGAGGCAGAGCTGAACTGGAACTGAACCAGAAAAGCAGTTGAAGAAAGAAATAATGGCATAATTCTGTGGCTAATGTAGTCCACAGGACAAAAAGTATTCTTTTCTCTACTAATTTGTAGCTGACTGCTGTATGTGATAAAGCCCATGTCCCATGGTCCAGAGGCCATGGGCTGGCAGAGGACTGTCATTTCTCAGACATTTAGAGCCAGAAGTGTGTTTTAGCTGCACAGTAATGTCAGTAAGTATTCTTCTCTTGCCCTGAAACAGATGTTCCAGGAAAACGAGGGGTTCAGATGTTACTGCAGATACAAACTGCAGTGCTGCCTAATGAGAATCACAGGTAAAGCTGTAACACAGCTCTGAAAGGACTTTAGACGAACAAATATTTATGCTGGTTGGAGCATGAATTCAAGTCAATGAGAATGTACCTTGTATGTTACTGACAAGGTAACACTGAGCAATCCTTGCAGCTGCAGGAATATTTGGGGCTTTTTAGAGTTGCAAAATGAGGTGGTGTGAGCGGTTCAAGCTTCCTGTCACCAGCAGCCCCAAACCCTGCAGGGTGGGTAGAGCACATACACATGTCCAACTGAAAGACACAGCAATGATGACATCTCACCTGCATCTCAAAACACAGGGACCAGGGAAGGCAGCCCTTGAGCTAGGTGCCCATTTCACAGGTTTTTCCTTGTGCACTCAGGCTAAAGGGGCATTGCCTCACAGACAGATTTCCAAATACTTTGATTCAGCCACTTCTGAGAACCTCTTCCATGCACAGCTTTTCACAAAAAAAACCCCACCACAATTTGAGAGACTCCTCCTTCCTGCACAGGTTGTCAAATCTCCCTCCTTGCACTAAATCAGCCTTTCTGGGTTACCTGTCTAGTGTGACTTTGTCTATTAAGCAAATTAATTATACTGTCCTTATTGTTTGCATTTACACATCTTTGCAGCATTCCCAGGAAAAACTGACATGTTATTTTGCTTCAATAAATTGTACTTTCTTCCATGTGTTCTTGTGACCCACAGAGACATTGTGCTGCTTTTCATTGTTATATTCAGGCCCAATGTGGATTCTCTCCAAAAATGCCTCCAGTGAAACCTAAAACATCATCACCTGTTGTTCTGCACTGTATAAGGGAGAGTAAAAAACTGTACATGGTTATCAACCCCAGAAGCTTCTCCTGCCACCACCTGGTGTGTTGGTGCTGGGTTTTGCAAGCACAGAAACTCAAATGTTTCCATCCTTCTTCCTAGGTTTTATCTGGCACTGGTACTCCTACTCATCTCAGCCATTTTAGAGCATTGATGAGTTAAATTACAATGACTTTGTGGATGATTTTGAATTAATCAGCCAGTACAAAAGTAGTGGCTTTTCATATACCTGTGGTACTTGAAGAGTTGGTGAATTTTCCTTTATGGAGAACATCTGGCTGGTAGCAAGGCAGGAATTATAACTTCAAGGAAGGCTTTTGCTTATATGCTGTAATAAGACATTTTCCTCTACAGTTAATATTTGCCTTTTTTAGCTATTCTGAGGTAAAGCAATTGTTTCCATCTTTCCTATCCCCACTCCAACTCTTTATGTTTGAGGTGTATTGTTTATTGTTCCCAGACCAAGAGCAGCAAGATCATTCTTCAGTCTTGACCAATGTTGTGCCCCTAGAAAAATTAGACTTTTATAGTAATGGCCTTCCACTCTTTCTTATGGCAGTAATTTTGGGGTTTATAAGCACTGACATCTGTATCCAAAGTACATGAAAATTTGAAATACTGGATGGATCCGCGTCTCCATGTCAAGGAATCTTGACAGCTTTTAATTTCCTTTTGCAAGTTCCTTGCTGCTGCAGTTTCTCTCTGTCGGTATGAGCCAAAGCAGTCGAGTTGTTTTGTACTTCCTTGCTGCTTAGGACATTTCTGATCAGTGGAAGCCAGCTGGCCAGTGGCTTTACCTATCCATCTCATATTTCTGAACATTACAGCTGGGCTTCCTAATTTGCCCAGACACTGTAGCTGCCCCAGAGGTTTTATCTGTTCAAGTCTGTATCACCTATAATTACTTATTGGGAAGCCACCTGATGTTAATATTTTTAGAAAACACCCAGCTCTTATTTAAGACTATTTTGGTCTTTTTTATTTTTGTGTGACTGTCAGAGTTCAGTTTCTTTAGCTGCAGCAGTTAATCAGCTTTTAAAATCTTGCCTGTTATTTTCACTGGGGAGACTGGCATAAGATACCACCTGTACTTTCCTTTTTTAGACAAGGAGAACATCAGTTCTGTAACATTTTTTCCCCAATCAGACCTGTTATGCATTTTTTCCATGAGCATCTCACTGTGCATTTTAAAATTTCATGCTGTGTAATTAATTTTGAATAAACCCTTCCCCTGAAAGGTTAAAATTAAACCAACCAGCTAAACTGCTCACATCAAAGCCAATACAAATAAGCCTCCACTGGGGACTGAAGGAAGTATTTTGGAACTCAGATTTTGGGGGGGAAAGGAGCACAAAGTCAAAACAGAAGTATTTAGAAGTGCTGAAAGGGAAAGTAACTTCTTTCAAAGAGCAGCTTTATATTAAGTCAGTAACACTGGCTGCAAAAAGAATTGAAACTTTGTATAAAGGCACTATTGTACATGGAAAACTTGTTAAATGAATAGAACAGGAGGAAGGAAGATGTTAAGGCAGAATTATACTGGGGTTTGTAAGTTACAGCTAACGTTTCAATGATGTTTTTTATAATTTATACCGCTTCTTTAGGGACTTTCTTAAACAGAATTTTCTCATATTTTAGATGACTCAGTTTCTACCTTTTGACAGGGAGCTTCATGTGCATCTCCCAGATTCTCAGACAAGTCTGGCAGCTGAAGCTCTACCCCAGATTCCCAATGTCTGGAAGCTGAAGTGTTTGTTTTGTAGTTGGGATGCATGTGTAGATATAACACTTCCACATCCATCCATCCCTGCTGTGGTTGCAGATGCCTCAGCCTGATCATTCTCCAGCTTCTCATCAGATCCCGTTGATTTCAGCCTGATATGTTATATTAATCTAGTATTTAATTTTTCATTCTTGCCATCTTTAATAGACACACTGACAGTCCTGACAGTGCTGAAACAT
Organism: Cinclus cinclus; assembly: GCF_963662255.1. Classification (NCBI taxonomy): domain Eukaryota; kingdom Metazoa; phylum Chordata; class Aves; order Passeriformes; family Cinclidae; genus Cinclus; species Cinclus cinclus. Next base: position 21,306,953 of record NC_085049.1, on the reverse strand, counting down.
GATCTTCTGAGCAGCTTCCCCATGTCTCTCCCGAGCCCTCCCTGCCCGTTCCCCTGTACCTCCATTTCCTGTGCATGTTTACACCTGCAAGTCAGTAACAGTGTTTCTGAAACCTCTTTTCCCCTGACTGTTTTCCAGGACTGCCTCTTTCACATGAGGAACTAAAAGCTTTGACAGCTGCTGAATACTGAATTGCAGGACATCCTTCTGCTTGGTTTGCAGAATCTCACACTCTCAAGAGTTCAGATACTGCTAGAGACAAACTCTCACTTCGAAGACCAATTTGAAGTGGAGTTATTTCAAGCAAATGTATACGCTGTTCACTAGGAGATGTTCCACTGAGCAGAAGGGATTTGTATTTTGAAAAACTCAAATCAGATTGATCAGGCTCAGCTTCAGACTCTCTCCAGCATCAGATTTCTATCTCCTGACTAAGCCAACTTCTTCCACTGGAAGTTCATTTTGCTCCCAGCTCAACTAATTATTTTTCCAACCTGATCATGTTGCACATACGCAATCTCAGTTGAATTTCCATCACCTGTTGAATCATTCCCTGTGTCCTCCCTTCCTTCTGCTTCTAATTTTCTATTCTCAGGATTCCCTTCTCCTTTAGGAGAGAACAGACAAGTAACATTATCATAAGGGTTTCATTCTTATCTTAGCTGGCAGTACCTTTAGTTCACTAAAAATTTGCTTTAGACACAGTTGAGCATTCAGGGCATTAATTGCAAATACCATCTCATTAGCATACATCCAGGCCTCACTGTGCCTCCAGGAACTCCTGTACCTTAGGCAATGCAAAGTTAAAATAGATAAACAAATAAATACTTTAGTACACTAACTCTATCATTCAACCAAAAGGAATTGAGAAGAGATAGGTAGAATTTTAGGAGAGTTAATCTTGTTTCTGAACTTGTTTTGAAAGTGAATTTTAGATTTTTTTTAAAAATCCTTTTATTCCAGTACCTGCATGAACATATTGATCTGTCCACATCTACTCAGGACTTGTTAGGATGAACCTGTAATTTAATGCCCACTTTTGGGCCCCCAGATCAAAGGAGTCATGAGACGAGTCATCAAAACTACAGTGAGGGAAAAAGGAGTTAGCATGTTCATATTGTACCAGGTCTTGCCATATGTCAAATTATCAGTGATACAGCTTATTCAAAATACACAAGAACTGATTTAGATGTTACACTTAAAAATGTGCAATAGTGTTAGTGCTTCCAAGAGGTATTGGTTTTGATGTCATGATAAGTAGCACATTCTGTGAGGATATAAGCATAAGAAATTCAGTAACCAGTTCAAAAATAGAGAGCTGGGGAACACGGGCATCCCAAGGTCAGTGGGAGGCCACACATCTCCTCTTTTGGCAACGTGACATCACTCACCCTATTTGGGATGCCACACTGGAGGAAGCCTGGAATCTCAGGAGAACCCCCATAGCTGAGAGCTTCTCAGGCAAAGCCCAGGCTCTGAGGATCTGCATGTGGGAAAGAAATGGCAACACCAATGGGTGACTAACAAAGCACCAAACCTCCTGCAAACTATTTCCAGTAACTAGTTTATTTATTTTAACCATGTTCTGTGCTGCAGACTAAAGGGGTGCTGCTTACTTTATAAATGTGAGTCATCTGTGAAATGGGTTAAGAGGAGGCAGTTCTGTGGTGACTGTCAGTGCTGATGTCTGCCTTACATCTCACAAGAGTCCAGGCTTTAAAAAAAAAAACAGGTGCTTCACATGCAGACTCGTGGCCTGTGAAATTCCCAAGGGACCTCTGGGAACCAGCCTGGTTCAACTCTTCTTGTTCTAGAAAGGGCTAACAGTGTGAGCAGTAGCAAGCAGCTGGAGAACTGGGGAGGATGTTGCTCTGGAAGTTTAGAAGATCAGGTGAACTATTATGCAAACTGTGGTGTGCCTTCCAAAAGAAACAGATTACCAGCATCTCCCCCTGGACAAACCCAACAAAATCCCCATACCACGGGAACCTAGCTACAGCCCTAGGTTAGAAGAGAGATAAATTCCTTTCCTCAGATGGAGAAATAATGATAATAAATCCGAATGGAAGAGAGCACACCAGACCTTCTTTTATTAATGGAGAGAATGATTCTGTAGCTGGAGGCGATTACAACCCTCACCCACGAGAGAAAAGGCTCCTGTTCTTCACTTCTGGTTCAAGACCAGGCTCTCAGTCACTGGCTCAGGAGTCAGTTGTTGGCTGTAATTTCAGCTTCCCTCCCCTTGCCAGCTGTTTCACTTTGCAGTTTGAGGCAGTGTTTAAGGCAGGCCATGGTCCTGCAGCTCTGCCCTTGTGCTTGAGACACTTTGTACCTGCTGCAGGTCTCACATTATCCATCTGCAGGCTAAGGGCAAGGCCTCTGTTTTTCTTATGCCATTCAGTTTAGGAATATCTGATGAATATCTGTAAATAAAGCTATAAAGTAACAACTGCTTACAGCATTGCTTTCCTTGTCCCACAGTACTAGCCAAGGAATCGGGCACAGCCTTTGCTCCATGTCTCTGTGAAGGACTCTCACAAATGATTCTTCTCCATCACTGGAAACACAGGAGCTCTGCAGGACACCACCAACCTGGAAAACCCTCAGCTGCTGCCACAGCAAGAGATGTCAGCAGACAGAAAACCTGTCCAGATAAATGTGGGGTTCCTACCTACCCTGATGCTGTGTGTCTTTCTGGCACTGTGTGTCTAAAATTAATTTAATTCACCAGCAGCATTTTGGGATTTCCTACATGTGCTAAATCGTAATGAAAGACATCCGCTGATGGCAAAGTCTCTGGGCTCAGAGGACTATGTGGGGTAGGGCTGCCTGAGACAGCCCAAATCCACTTGAGACTGAAAAGGTGTGAGCAGTAAATAAAAGGAAATCCTGGATCACCATATAGTGTTCAGCTCCCACACTCTGACCTCCTTTGGTGCCTTCTATATTTTGTTAGGATCATATTTCTTTACGTGCTGCCTGGCTTAAAAGCCGTCATAAATCTGTGCCGTGCAGCAAGAATAACAGGGAAGGCACCGTGTAATACAAGGCGCTCTAATTCCATCCCAGGCACTCGGAGGGAGCTGTAAATCAGTTTGGAGAGGCCTTAGACAGGAGAACTGGAGGGAAGACTGGGAAGGCGGCCACAGTCTGGCCCCTGCCACTGGAACCCATCCGCCCTTGGGCTGAGGTGAGCACACCTGCCTCAAAAATAAAGGTTCCGATGTCTCCAGACTTGAACAGTGATCAAACTACTCCAAATGCTCTTTGAGGTGAAGCGCAACCTACCCTACCAACCAATATGGTGGGAATGCCCTGCGGGTTGTGCAGGCAGGAGCACGGCCCGGCTGATGCTCACATCATGTACGTCCAGGTTTGCCTTCACCTGGCATCACCTGGGGAAAACAAACACCACACCTGGCCGAGCTCACCTGTGGCCAAGCCACTCTCGTGTCCAAGCTGCAGGCAGGGCTCTGGGGCAGGGAAAGCTGCACCAGTATCGTGGGCCTTGCACAGCTGTATGTGAGCAATGGCTGGTTTGGGATGTGCGCCCACACACTCACCCAGCAGCTCCTCCACTGGAAATTCAGGAAGAGCTGGAGCTGGGGATAAGCCCCCATATTCTAGACAGTAAAATCTCTTTTTCTTTGCTCTAGAGGGAAAAAAACTTTCAAGTGTGGAAGTTTTCCGAGGGACACTTTCCTAATAGTAATTTTGCTCAAGTTTTAAAAAAAGATTGTGGATAAATTTTTCTTTTTTTCCTGCAAGTTGGTATAATGTGATGGATGCAATTTTTATAAGGTTCTTTGTGCTACAGTTAAAACTTGTTACATTTTGGAAAAGATGAATTGCAAAGGGGAATTAAATGAAAACATATTTGTCCATTTGAACTTTCAAACTCAGACCCTAAATTTTGCTAAGATGCAAGAAAAAAAGGTAAACCATTGAATACTGGGTCATCAATTATTTTATTCTACCCATGGTCAAAAATGAAAAAGAGGAGAGAAAAAGAAAATGCAACCAAACTTGTGGCCATGTTAAAACTTTAGAGGAAAAAGTTGAATCAAAAGGAGGAAAATAGTATGTTCAACCATGAGTATCCTATGCCAAACCTCAGCAGAGGTCACTGGAACAAGCCAGCAAGCCAAGCCTAAATTAAAATAGGACCTGTGGGATTCCCCATCTGATTTTCAAATAGTCACTGCTACACTATCATTTGTCAAGCCTGCAGGGTAGATTTTACCAGGTGTGAGAAACACAGTACCAAATCCAGGCTGAAGCCAGAGAGAAGAGTGTATGCCCCCACACGGGAATAATCTGCTCAGGAAGGACCATGAAGTCCGAGACTGGACTGAAACCTCCCAGATCCCTGAGTGCTGTGAAGTGTGCTTTAATAACTTCACCACAAGTGAGACATTTCTGTCACCAAAAGTGAGATGTTCAAAGGACCTGTCTTTCTGTGTAAAGGAAGGGTTAAACTGCCTTTTTTGAAAACAGGGAAATGCCAATTTACCGTATCAGGAACAATTTTATTTTCAGTTTAGATGTTTACATTAAGAACCATCTAAGAGTGGTACTTTTACTTGTGTTACTTCAAAGTGCTTCAAGTGTTTCTCACTTTCTTCCAAGTATTAATTAACACCAGATATTAATGTGTAAACTGCTGCTCACTTTCAGCTGATTGAGAAACCTTCTTAATACATTTTGTTTGCTTTATAAAATCTCACTTGGGCCACTTGAGGATGAATATATTATTGTTTACGTTTGTATAAGCATGCTGGACAGGGAAAACCCAGAGCAAGAACCTCGGGAACATGAACATGACACATCAGGGAACTCATTTGCAACTGTCTCAACCTGATTCCTTGTGGGGTTTTGATTTGTGTTGGACACTAGGCAAGAACTGTATCCCACAACCAAACAAGTCTTTATACCCTCAAATGTACCATGACTGGTGCTCATTACTTTTAACTGTGCAACTGAACAATTAAAAGTGTCCATGTGACTTAGGAACACAGATTTCTTTGAAAACCAGTGGATATTTTGGCTAGGTTTTTTGACACCTTTGTCCTGCTTTGACAAGCAGTACTGGTGCTGATTTTTTTGTGAAATCTGAGCATGCATGTCACTGAATCCCAGATCCTCACAGACATCTTTCCAGGCTTTCATCTCCCTGTTTTTGCAATGGAAGTCAATACCTGGATGCCTCCATGGATAACCATTCATGAGCCACATGGATCAGAGCAATGCCAATATACCTTTAAAATGTTTTGTTGATGTTCCTCTCATTCAAGATTAGTGTTCCACTCTTAGGGCTGGGCAGTTTTGGCCACCAGAATAAGGAAGACCTAAAGCTCTTAGAGACCATCCAAAGGAGTGACACAAGGATGATGAAGGATCTGGAGGGGCCATATGAGGAGTGGCTGAGGGCACTTTGTCAATTCAGTTGCAGAAAAGGGGATTAGGGGATTAGATTCACTGCAGTCTGCAGCTTCCTCCTGAAGGGCAACTCTGATCTCTGGGACCAGGGATAGGACCTGGGAATGGTTGAAGCTGTGTCAGGGGAGGATTAGGCTGGATTATCAGGGAAAGGTTCTTCACCCAGAGGGTGTTGGGCACTGCCCAGGCTCCCCAGGGAATGGTCACAGCCCCGAGGCTGCCAGAGCTCCAGGAGTGTTTGGACAACGCTCCCAGGGATGCACAGGGTGGGATTGTTGGGATGTCTGTGCAGGGCCAGGAGCTGGACACAATGATCCTTGTGGGTCCCTCCCAACTCAGGATACTCTGTGATTCTGTGAGTCTACTCTCTACCTCCCAGTAAGATCACAATGCTGGGACCAGGCCCCATGTAGGAGCCCTTTCTGAGTCCAAGGCTGGGATTTCTGAATTTCCCAATGAGCACCAGCTCTCTGCCTGCAACTACAAGTGCCCCTCCTGTTTAGCAAGATGGGGTGTGCCATATCACACCTGTCTCAGCATGGACTGGCATACCAGTTTCAGTCTTACTGGGCTTATGGATCCTCCCCCAGTATAAATACCCCTTTCAACTCACCCTTTCAGCAGAGAACCCAGGAACCATTCCTGTGTTCTATGGTTTTGCCTCTGCTGCAGCCAGAGGAAGAGCTCCAGCAGCTGCACTCCATGGCACTCACACATGGGAGCAAGACTGAATGCTCACAGGTGGGGCTGACAGCTCATGACATTAGGGTAGTTATTGGGGTTATCTGTAAATGTCTACCTTTGCTTTAGTGTTTTGCAAAATGAAGTAAAAGTTTTTACACTGGGTAACTGGTTTCAGAGAACAAGGAGGTTTGCTCATGTTTGAAAATGCAACAAAACTCTAAGAGCCTTGAAAAGGTAGAAGAGGCAGAACACACATCCATGCAGTGGAGAGCCAAAGTTCAATGGTGGCTTCAATGCCAAAGAGCTGCTTAATGTCATCTCTGTGCCTTCTCTCAAAACACCACACACTTTCTCCAGGGCACAGAGGGATAATAACTGAAATCCTGGCCTCACAGAGATTCCCACACCCACCAATTTTTACCTGTCCGGTTAAAAGCAAATGTACAGGCTTTGTTCCAGCAAGATTTCTTAAGCTTCTGCTCACCAGTGAATACTTGCTGGCACACTAAATCAAAGAGAGATGTTTAAGCAGACACACACTATATAAAAGTGCATGTCATGATACACATTCTTCATGTGATTTTATGTGTAGTCATTATTTAAGTTCTTTCCTCACACCTGATGTGTGCAACAAACAGCATGACACCTCCAAAAGTGGTAACGCTGACTGGAGTTTTTAAAAAAAACCCAGCTGTTCTTCCCTTGTGATCCCAGCAGGTCAAGCTGCTGCTTACATTTGGATACAAACATTTTCAGTATGCAGTTCTGGGAAATATTCAGTGCCCCTGAGTTGTGCTTTTGAGTTTCTGGTGGAGTGCTATTAGCTGTAATGACAGCCACTGCTAAGGACAGGCCTGATTATCTGCAGGCTCACATGCTGCCAAGCACAGGCACATGGTTTTGCATTTACAGTTGATCCTAGTGAGGAGAACACCATGGATATTTTTGGCCCTTTATTTTAATAGGATTGCCAGAATGACTAGAATCTGAAAACTCACAGCTCATTACCAAGAGCAAAATGCTGACCCAGGCAGAACCAGAAGATTTGAAAACTACTTCAGAGTTGAAGTCTAACAGGCTGCTGTAGAATGTGGGCAGCATTTTCCCTCTGTTAATCCCACTGTCCCAGAGAGAACATTCTCTCTGTATTTACAGAATGCAAGACTGTGCTATCCAGCTTGTTCTGCACCCTGGAGAGCAGCAGGATGCTTTAGGCTACACACAATGCAATCACTACCCCAGCTTGTCTCACATTCACACTGCAGCCTTGAGGCTGCAAGAAAGAGCTCAGAACCTGCAGTGCTGCATTAAGAGACGTACAGCCAGAGGAATGGAGAAGATTAAAACCAACCACAGTATTGCCTGTTCTCCTGCGGGTGTTTCAGACATGTACCAACTTTTCCCCCTGTACCAACAGCCTTTATCAATCTCTATGAACCCAAGCCAAAAAGCCTTCCAAATCTTTGGTAAGGGAATGAACAAAAGGCTCTGTTTCAGAGTGTTGAATGACCTCAAACACCACCTGACTCCAGATAACACGTACTATTTTTGGACCAGAGAGGCTATAAAATACCCAATTCTGCTGCTGACTGTACCATGAGTTATTCCATTTGCTTTAATTGTGCACGTCACAGGTCTCCCAGCTACAGAGATGAGGGGAAAGCTTCCCAGGGAAGGTGGGCTTGCCCTTGTCTAGCATGGCAGACAGAAGCACAGGATTACAACTAACTTTGATTTTGACTCCAGTCCACAGTAACAGGCTGCTGTATAATAACACATACATACATACACATATATATAAATATATACTTATGGTTATACAAAACCAGTCTGATACCTCTGGTCTTAAGGTAACCTTAAGGTTTACAGGACTCCTATTTTTGGGTGTATTTCGCATATGGGAGAATGATTTATATGTCTACAACCAAACTCAGCACCTTATTGTTAAATTCCCTTTCTTCCACAGATTTTTCTTGTAAGACTCTAAAGTTCATATTCTCAACATATCTTTAATGACCAAACATTTTTTGTCCATAGTTTTTCAGATGCAATTTGTGCTATTTAGATAGCAGATGGGGGGCCAATAGCCTTTTGGGGCCTCTAAACTCGTTATGAGAAGCTGAGGGACTAAATAGATGTCTGGTTTTGTTTTTTTTTAAATTCTCATTCTTGATTTTAATTATTACAGTTTTTTCCTTGCAATGTAATCCTTACCTGCTGAAGAATGTTGTGTGACTTAACCTAGTACTGTCTGTAAATCACTGCAAGATTCCTGAGGGAGAGGTAAAATACTGTGGGCATTGTGAGTAAAATTTGTTGCACTCATATGTCAAGGAAATACAAACTTCCTGAATGCAAGTTTGCAGCATTTTGAAATCATTTCTCCCACTAACTTCATCCCACTCAAATGAACCAAAAATGAAACAGATCAAGAGCAGGCAAACTTTGAAATAAACAAAACTTCTTTAATTTAAGTTTTCATGATAAAGACTTGAAAAAGGGGAATTATTTTGCAGGCAGTTACCAAAAATCTACACTTAAAATCTAAATTTAGAGCTGTTAGGGACAGGTTAGCAAGAACTGTATCTAGACTTACTTTGCTGGTCTCAGAAGCGTACCTCAGGAGCGTACTTTAGCTCTTGTTCTCTGTGAATTAAGACACTGATGTTGTTATGCTGCCTATCAGGGAAGGCAGTAGGTTGTATAGTTATCTCCTGATTGGGGCAAAATCACTACCCTGAAACCACACAACCTACTACCTCATCCTGTTAGAGCATCACGTGCATCTTCCGAAGGAAACATTTCACCACTTGTAAGTAAATCACCTTATCACTCTCCAGCCCACACATTTCTAAGCCTTAGAAAGGCCACGTGAGACCTCTCAGCCCTTCCCCACAGCTCTGACTGGGAGTCAGGCAGAACTGGTGGAGAGACTCCAGAGACAGGAGAACTGCAATGGCGAGCACTGTCCCTCCCAAATCAGCAATATGTAATAAGAGTGAGTTAAATCAGCATCCAAAATTAACTGAAGAGACCTCTTACTTAGAGTTCAAGAATTTACCAGTTTCAGGGCAGAACTCGACTGAGTGGAAGCCATCTTCTTAGGGTTTTGTCCAGATCATCCCTTTGTAGTTTCTCAAACAGCCTATACCAAGTGGATTTAAACAGCTGCTGAATCAAAAGTACCGTTTTATATTTAACATGAACACAAATGCCAGAAAATAAGGAGGAAAAGGATCAGCTGTTTCCAAGTAGCCACTCCCACGGCAGTCTCTGACAGTTGTGAGTGCGCAAATCCACTGCGGACTGGGTGGTACCTCTGTGTCCTGGCACTCACACCACACCTGATCTCTGACAATGCCAAAGGAAAGGGCTTTTGAGCCTGACTGGGAAATACAGGAATCTAAACACTCCAAGGACATTTGTGTACATGAACCAAACATGGAGCCAGAGCCAGAGAATGGTACAGTTGAAAAATATCTTCATTGTCTTTTGGAGACATCCAGCGCTGACATCACAGCCACTTCAGGAAAGACAGTAGATTGTATAGTTATCTGACAGGCAGGGCATAGCCCTAAAACTATACAACCTACTACCTCACCCCAAAGGACAGTCACACTCTGATCACAGGACCCACAGGCTGTATTCTCAGACAGCTGGATTGCTTGGTGACAACCTAGAAAACAAAAAACTCTGGAGACAAAAGTTGACAGTCTTGAATTTGAAACAGTTTGCTATATACCAGTCAACATTCTGCTTAATGAGCTCCAGTTCCATGTTTGAAATGTTTAATAGATTTGCAACTTGTGAAGTCATGTCAGTGACAAGATACACACAGGAAACAGGATACAGCATTCATTTTTAATAACTGCACTTGTGTACTTCCAGCTCCTACACGACTGTAATTTATCAAACCAGTCTGTCACTTTGGGAAAGGCATCACTAGGATTTAGAATGGATGCTGACTTAGAGGGATCATTTAACATGCTTCCAGATACTCCTCCATTATCCTAATGGGGAAGAGCTGAGGTTCTCTAAGTGAATTTCCAAGTTCCACATAGGTAAACCCCAAAGACCGAGCAATGAATTTGTCAAGACTGTGACAAATTGTGGCCTACTCAGCAGTACTCCTAACTGAGCAGTAACCCAGCTTTGAATTAATGACCAAACTAAACACACCCCACTGTACCACACAGACCTTGGTTAGGGGGATTAGCAGAACTGTCACTACAGCATCAGCTTCTGTAGCCTCAAACTTATACTTGAGTTTGAGGTGTTTGTTATTCATGCCACCTGATTTGATAGACAACAACACTTCCATTCAGGGCAGATCTAAAGAAAGAGGAATAACTGAGATATCACTCTGTATTCTAATATAAACACTGCTTTAATAAATAAGCAAACTTTTAAAACAAACACCCTACCTTAATCAGCAAACAAACCTTTTGCTAGCTAAATTAAAGAACACAAAAATGCTGCATCCATCAGCCCCACATGGATCAAGAAGAGTTGTTTCCCTTGGCAAGTCTCACCCTGAGGGCAGTTGGTCACACTGCAGGGGGACAGGGGGACAGAAACCATCTGCCCTGGCTTTCAGCATCACTAATGTGGGGACCTGAAAAGAGAGGAGCAAGACAAAACACACATATCTCAATTGCAATTCACTGTACACTTAAAGAATTGTAAGGTTGGTGAGAGCATGTGCAAAAGCAGAGAGCAGCTTCTTTCTTCAGGAGAACCACTCACAGCACCAGCTTTCCCATTCACCTGTTACTACCACAATTACACCATGGCCAATGGGGTCCCTGACTCAAAGATACAGGCAAGAGAAAAGTATAGTGAAAAGAGAATAATTTTTTATTGGAGTGACTTGAATGTCAGGAGCATTGCAGAGAGAGGTGTCAGGCACTTCATCTTCAAGGAACAAACACTTCTAAACAAAGCAGAGAAGGGAGAAGAATGCAGATATCTGACCAAACTGGATATCAATGTCAAATGTTATGCCATCAATGTTAAAGATAATTCCACTGTGGTGGGCTGAGACCACATAGAAAGAGGCCACTGGTTGCTGTTAGCTGCACATGGAGCCATTTGTTGGACAAAACAGGACAGGTACAACTCTGATCACTGCAAGGAAGGAAACACTGTCCAGCCCTGTGTTCCACCTCCTGGAACCTCAAAGCCCTTGCAGGCCAAAAAGGGTGATATTCTTTCAATACCATACTGAAGGAATACCTTGAGAGACTTCAACATTTCATCATTGCAAAAACCTCCCAAAACTGGTACCAGAAACCCTCTATAAAGTTCTCTATAAAGAACTCCTTTGGAAAACTCTCCAGCAGAAAGCCTGATAGTCTTCTCTATGAACTTTAGGGTTTTAAATCTCACAGTTTTCTGAGTACCAGCTTTTTAGAATGGTCAATTACTCTCCCAGTAATCCTCTGAAAAAAATGCCTATCCTGTACTTCTGTTTTATAGACAAAAAAATTTAAAATAAACAAGTTCTTTATGCATGCAATCAGAGATATCAGTATTTTTTCTAAGAGCCAAGAATGTGAGGTGGAGCTAAACTTCTGTGCAGTTTCAGCAAGGCTGGGTGTGTTACGCAGTCACCTCTCAGAAAGTATTTTCTGTGTAAAATCAACCCTATGCTTATATCAAGAGAACATTACATAATATAATTGGAGGAAAGCTCCAATATTGTGGAATATTGTGAATATTGTGTGACTTCAAAGTATGACTTTTTGTAAGCATTTACTTTATAGTGGAAGGATAAAAACAACGTAACCTTTCAGAATAGCAGCTCCTCACACTGCATGGTTGGGTGAAACCAGTTCAAAGAACCAGTCTGGCTCTAAAAGGATGCATTCATAGTACTGAAAAGCCTGAACTACCACACAGACCCATCCAACTCCAATGACAGGGAATTTTGGATGAAGAACCTACACTTACTCAGTGACTCTAAGAGACAGAAATATAGATCAAAAGAAAAGCAACATTCTGGAGTATATTCTAGTGATTCACACTGCCTGTCTTTAATATATATGGACTTCACTTACACTTTTGGGGGCAATACTAGGTGGGATACTGAAAAATGTTCAACCCTGTTGAAAAAATGGTGAACTTTAATTATCCATTTCTAAAGGATGCTCTTATTTTCTACAGTAATGAAGTTAGAAATTATTTTATCTAGGTGCTGTGGTGATATAATGTATATAATAATATGATATGATATAATGTGATACAATGTTGCCTTAATGTATATTTTCCCACAAAAGTAGAAGTTTGTTAATTCATAATTATATTGAGATAATTACTTGTAAAGTACCACAAACTCTGTGTAACACTATTTTCTATAAGATCTGTTATTATGGGTATTAGTAATACTCATTAGCAGACAAAAATGGAAAAGAATGTGCTTTATCCAACACCTAAAATTAATTAGTCTTCTGCTCTCACAAGTTGCCCATAAGCTTATTTTAATTGACTAGATCATCAAACAAGGATGAACTTTAAAATACTTAATGAAAGAAAAAGGCATGTTCACTTTCTTTCCATGAAGACAACAGGCACAAGAAATTGCTATCTGGCAAGAGTTATGTTTCTAGTTTAACAACTGATTAATACTAGGAAAAATATGACATTTCCATATTCCAACTGTCACTGAAAAATGTCTTGGAACTGATGTTAGTAAGTACCTCAGCAGTCGCTTTTCAAAAGGCAGGGAGCCAAGTCTGCTATTTCTGTGATGTTACAGGAAAGCAGACAGTTTTAAAGCAAGGTTGTTATATAACTAAAAGCCTTACTAATGAACAGACTGGGACAACACACAACAAGCATTTTGTGATTTCAAGGTACTCTCCCCAAGACCTTGTGATGATTTACAAAGGCTAAGCCTCCCTGGCTCCCAGGAAGAAGGAAATGCCCCAGCTGTGTGCTTTTGGAGTGCACTGTGATGACCAGGGAAGAAGAGGGCTTGGAGGCCTTCCGAGGCAGGGACACTCCCCAGCAAATCTGGGGTCTGGATGCAGGACAGACCAGCAGTTTCCAAACTCTCTGTACACTATGATTGTCTTCTGGCTTCCCAAGTGATGCACAGTCCCCACTCTGCTCCTACGTAATATTTATTCACCATTAGAAATGTAACCAACATTTTTGGGAAGAGCATGTGGGGGAAATAGCTGAAGATATGCCAGGGTGCACACTGCAGCCAAGGGAAGCCTCCTGACCATTCAGCAGGGCTTGGAACAGGCAAGAGAACTGCCACACCCTTCTGAGGCAGGACTGTGGCAAAGCAGTATCATGGCAGGTAACTTCCCTAGCAATTTTAGGTAGATTACTTAGAGGAGGGAAGGATTCAGCTTCCTTGGATTTATGCATAATAAACTCCACACAGTGTATTTTAAAATAAATTTTTAACTAAATACAATGAAAATGACACACTGCCTTCATACAGCATGCAAATTTCAAGAAGAAAAAACACTCTACAAACACAGATGTTGTGACTCCTGTGAAATACACGTACTGCAATCTCACTCATTACTTAAATACAGTTGCTTCTAAAATGGCAAACAACAGCTCTTTCCCCAGTTGTGAAACTTTCCCGTAATTTAATAATACAGGACAGATTCTGCCAGAACTTCAGGCAGATCACACAAAAATGAAATGTTAATGACATCCCCCACAAATATTCGCTAATTTTAGGATGTTGAACAATGGACTTTTTATTTGAAAGAGCTGAGCTCACCTAACTTAGCATCACCTGGATTTGCCTTAACACCTCTGAACACAAAACTGGGCACTTAAACTGATCACCCTCATCTTTGACTTGGTATGTGATGTCCAGCTCTCCAAAACTGCACCCTTCCCACTCCCCCTAACACCCTGTGAAAAGAAGAAAAAAAAAAAAAATAGGCACAGTCAGTGATGCAGAGAACAGTCAGAATCACAGTCTTCCAATCTCTCCAGCTATCTCACAAGCCATTATTTGAGTGATATTTTTAATTATTTTTGGATGGAAAATGCCTTTACTACACAGGGAATCTTAAATAAGCCATCTGAATTTTACGTCGCGTGGATTTGGCTTTTTAGTATGTGTAATCATATAGTGTCACATCTAACCTATGTGACACCACTGAGAAAGTGCTATTTTATTCAGTTCCTTATAGAAGCTAGGAAAAATTTAATAGAGTCACATCTTCTTTAAAAAATGCCATTCCCAATCTCAATCCACTAATTCCTTTTTGGGAAAACGGAATTTGCACTCTGAAATGGATTCAGGTCCTTTAAAATTGTTTTTCTTTAAAAAGACATGCAAAGAAACTAGTATGTGCAAATGCTAACTTAATTAAGCACCAAGAGGGAATGTCTGTCAGGGTAAGTCTCAACAAGAAAATAAAATTCATTTTGCAGAATGCAGCCATGCCAATAATTATAGTTGGTAGAAAAATGGCTTCTGGCCTTTCTCCCATAAGGCTTTCATTTTAAATTTTAGCCCTTAGTGAGATCAGGCAGCTGACAAGTAGGAGTGAATGAATTAGGGATCTGGGAGCCAGGAGTAGGTCAAAGCTCTGAACAAGCTAGTGTTACATGGATTTAACCTAAAATTCTGTATTTACATCAATGCACCCTTACACTTGCCATCACCACAAACAGGATAAAGTTACTTGAGTGCTCATGAAGGAGCTTTATATGATGGCAGACAAGCAAAATCCATCCTTTACAAACTGTTCCATTTGTGATGGTCACTTTAGAGCCTGCAGCATTTGAACTTGTGGATAACACTGTATGGAAAGCTGCCATGAAATCGCTGTTCTGTGTAGTATGTTTGTTTTAAAATATTGTTAAAAGCCCAAAGTTCATTTCTATTGTCGAACAGCATTCTGGAGTCTGGACTGCATTTGGGGTTGAGCCAGAGGGCTTGGTTCAACCTGACAGTAAGCCAGCAGAGAAGTCCACATGCATCAACATAGAGGAAGCATTTGTACAATGCATGCCTAAGCTGCAGTTTGTTTCTGGTTACTTTTGGGGCTTGGGGACGGTGTGAGGGTACAGACCTGATCAGACAAGCCCACCTGCAAGAGCAAGTCTTGTCCCTGATCCTGCTAGGTATTTTTGTGTCCCTATCAGGGGACCTCCAGGACTTTGCCACTAGTGACACTGCCAGTTACCCAGTTCCCTGTTCTCCATTAAGTGACTGTTTTTCTCTGGTCACCAGCACTGTGCACTGCAACAGCTTTGTTATCACCTTAGGATGGGATGCTGTCTCAAGTTGTGTTGTGATTTCAGAAGCACACACTTGTGCTTTGTCATGATGACTTTGCCTCTGCTCTGACCAGTTATTTTCCATCCAGAGCATTCCAGTGACACTGCCAAGAAGCTTATGCACACACTCGCCCAGCCCAGCTTTACATGAGTCTTTAAAAAGCAAGAGGGAACCACTGAAAATTGCCATTTTCACACAAGGACCCACCTGTGCCCGCATGCAGAGGGGGCAAAGGCTTTTGGAGCATTGGGATGAGCGGGCAGTGCCACCAACACGGCACTTACTGGCACAAGAGGATTCCTCATGGATTTCAGGCTTGGGGCTCAGACACACAGCACTGCCTGTGCTCAGCTGCACACAATCTTCTCTTTTCTCAGGTGACTGGGGCTCTCCACAGATGGACACTAGTGTATGTTTTTGTACCTGAGACTAAAGCTTTCACTGGTTAAACATTCATGAGTGAGCTGGAATGGTGGTAGAGAGTGAGCAGATCTTTGCCAGAGCTCCATGGTATGCTCAACTCTCCGTGTCCATTATTCATGATGCTGCTGCTACAGGCCCTAATTTTACATAAATGGAAGTCACAAGAAAACTGTTACAAGGAGCAACCAGGAAAAGAATGCCTTGTCAGTTGGTATTAAAAACACAGTTCAGTATTTCATTTTCTGATTGTGAAGCCTCTTGGGAGTCAAAATATGCAACGCATTTCCTCTGGAGAGTGAGAAGCTGAAACCTAAAATTTTGTAGAGGGTCTTTACAATAAATTTCTTCATGTCCTGTGCACAACTCCATTACAATTCCCCACATATGAAAAATACATAACCTCTCAATGCATAAATAAATAAAAATTTACATTTAAAAATTTACACTTTTAGTATGTAAAAATACATAATCTCCAAATTCATCTGCCTTACAATTCCTTTTAGCTCCTATTTAAAATCTACTAAATTCTATTTTGGCTATCATGTAAGCTATTGTTCTGCGCCTGCTCAAGGATGACAGACTTCAGAATTTAAGATCTGTCATGCTAGGAGCAGATTATACCTTCTCTGAAGACAGAAACATGCACATTACTAGTATCAGCTGAGAAATACAGCAAGCAGACTTGGTGCAACTGAAATAATTGATTCCCTTCCCCTTATCAACACAAAAGATAAGAGCCATATAAAAGTACCTGTTTTTCTATCTCACAGCATTTGTAGCAAACACAGTGGATAGCATTTCAATATTTTCCTGTTGCAGAAAGCTTTAGGCACAGAATCCATGACATGTAAATTTAGATATACTTCACAACACATATCTTAGTTGTGAAAGTAGGTCATGCATTTAAGGCATTTCTAGACTCTTGATGTAAATATTCTGAAAATATTTCTGTGTGTATAGAATAATATTTTAATTATTTATCAGACTTCATTCTCTAAGAACACTAAAGGAACAGATATTTCTGAGAGTCCTCAAAGGGTAATAAGTACTTCTTTGCAACCTTTTACAGCTGTAAAGTATGTAGTGCATATTTTGTTCTCAGTGGAACTGCATTCTTGAAGCACACCTCAAAAAAGTTGATGTAGCTCTGACTACCTTGTATTATTTTGGGACTCTTGGAATTTCCTCAAGTTGGTGTTGGGCATTTGTTCACTGTCTATGAGCCAAATTGTTCCATGAGCAAAGTGAATGAGGGAGAAAAAAAAAAGACAAGAAAGTTAGAAAGCAAGAGAGTCTATGGTTTGTGATGTGAATTGACTTCCCTGGCCAGAGCTTTTATCAGAAGAATAAAAAAACCAGAGGCAATTTAAATCAGCACCTCTATCAATTTATCCACTAGGTGTCACAAAATAATCATGCAACCAGACGAAAAGCAATTATATGTAAAATGTGTCAGTGCACTACATCAATGAAGTGCTGCTTTGAAACGAAATCTGTGATAAGAGCAGATGCAGGAAAATGTCATGGATCTCATGAATATGCATAAACTGTCAGGAGTATATGGGAACCTGAGCCATGACACACAAAAGCTGTTGCTAACCATGGTGTATGTCATGTAATGGATTTACATACAAGCATGTAAGTGTTTCATTAAAAAAAGTCTTCCCAAATCCTAAAAGCAGTATTACCAGTCCTCAGAACAGCAAGATTTAGGTGTCTTGCTTCTAATGCTCCAGCTACTGGAAAAATGTATCTGATTGTATCAGATTCTCTATAAATATGTAAAAAACCCTCATGACTACAGGGAAAAAAGTGCCAAGAAAACAAGTTCTGAAGGCTAAAACATATGAGGAATAAAAACATAAATATTTTACTAATATTAGTATAAAATCCACGAATGCCAAACACTGGAATTGGCAATAACATGTGACAGACACTCCTTAGATCCAGACTGTTCTTTTGGAAGGGCAGGGTAGAAAATTACCAAATGGTTCTCTAGCCATTATTTGCCAGAAATTAACCTCTAATTAACTCATCCAAAACACTGAGTCCATGAAAGGATTAAGGCTGGGCTGTTGAAACAGGCACCTTGGTTTCCAAAATGGTTCTTTAATAACAGTAACTCTTCCTCAGAGTTGCATAAAATTTTTATGGGCCAAGTAGACTCCAGCATGAATTTATCATTATCTGCACTCACACATAATCCAGATAATTAAAAATGCTGTAATCACTAGCATGTACAACATGATAAAGTAGAACAGGCTGGTTAGATAAGAAGAGGAAACGTATCCTGGACATTTTTTATCATGCAAACATAATAGTACCAGGGCTCTATATGCTCTGCTGCCAAGTGCCATTGCATAAAGCCAGCCTAAGCAATGTCAGAACCCCTTCTCCCTTGAGAGAAAAGCAGTAAAGGAACATATGCCCTACCAGGACACTGTATGTTTATACTGCACTTCGTATATTTTATCCTGGCTGTAAAAAAATGGGCTTTTTCAGGGTGCAAGCAAGCTCCTATGATAAAGTTCAGATTTTTTATGTAGTCTTTCTCTGTAAGATAAGCTGTCTAAATGTCAGAGCTGGACACCATTTTCCAAAGCTTGGAAATACTTTTTTACTTGGTGATTGTAGGGAAGCTTTATTTCTGTGCAATTTTCCCTCTTTTTTTTTTCAGCAACTCAGTTAAATACTTGTGCTTCCAGGTGCAAAGCTGAGAGAAATACCTTTTGTTTGTTTGTTTCCAAAACTAGCATAACTTAATGGGTATATACTAAAGGAGCCTGATGTTGTGAAATACACTTTCAGAAAAACTCAGAGCTATTCTCTCAAGTTCTCCCCACATTAAAACAATGGTTTTATCTGACTTTAAAGAACCCTTTAGTGATGCCCATTCAAGCTGGCAGAATTCAGAGCTTCCTGAAGTCAGTAAGAATTCTGTTAACATGCAGCAAAGCTGTGATTTCCATTTAGGTAGAGCCATACAGAAAAATGCCAAGGTAACTATTCGTTACACAAACCCCCAACTCGTTGATGCCAGAAGGTGAACAAGCAGATGTACACTATTATTAATTCCATTTAAAGAGCTTAAGTTGCTCCTTTTTGGTCTTTCAGTGGTCCAAGTCTGCAGTACATTTTTAGTCCTTGTTGTGAAAGAATCAAAGAATAACAGAACCATCCAGGTTGGAAGTGGTCCCTGAAAGCACTGAGTCCAACCTCCTGTCCAAAGCAGGCCTAATTCATCAGGTTGCTGAGGCACACACCCAACTGAATCTTAAGACACCTATAAGGATGGAGAACCCACAACCTCTCTGGGCACCTGTTCCAGCCTTTCCATGCTTTGGTCAAGGATTTTCCTTGTATCTGATCGGAATTTCCTGTGTTCCAACTTGTGGCTGTCAGCCCTTATTCTATTGCTGTGCAGCTCTGAGAAGAGCCAGGTTCCAGCCTCTGATCCTGTGATCAGGCAGGGCTGGCAGCACTGCAGGTCTCCCCTCTGTCGTGCCCTTCCCTGCCTGGACAGACCCAGCTCTCCCAGCTTCTTTGTGCTCACCATGTGGTCCAGGTCTGAGGAGCCTGGTGGCACTGCTTGGGTCAGTGCACATGAGATCTCACCGTGCTGGTGCCTCTCTTGCTTCCCAAACTGGACACATTGATCAGAGGGATGGAGCAGCTCTGCTGGGACAAAAAGCTGAGAGAATTGGGATTGTTCAGCCTGGAGAAGAAAAGCTTTGGGGTGACCTCACTGTCCCAGTACCTGAAGGGAGCCCACAGAAAAGCCAGGGAAAGACTACTTATAATGGCCTGAAGTGATAGGACAAGGGTTAGATGGGATATTGGGAAGGAATTGTTCCCTCTGAGGGTGGTGAGGCACAGAGTGCCCAGAGAAGCTGTGGCTGCCCCATCCCTCAAAGTACACAAGCTCAGGCTGGACAGGGCTTTGAGCAACCTGGGATAGTGGAAGGTGTCCCTGCCCCTGGCAGGGGGTTGGAATGAGATGAGCTTTTAAGGTTCCTCCCAACCCAAACCCTTCTGTGATTCTAAGGCAGTCTCTCCAGTGCTGTGAAGAGGGAGGATCACTGCTCTGAGCTGTGTTTTCCTCATGCAGTCCTGGATGCATTTGGCACACGGCTGGGGGGTGTCAACTTGTGCATCAGGACACCCAGATCCTTTTCTGTAGAGCTGCTTCCTACATGGCTGCCCCCAGCCTGTTTCATTATGATCTTGCTGATGATAGTATTTCCACCATTTCTCAAATCATCAGTATCAAAAGGTTTATCTTTTTTTTTTTTTGTAATTTCACCTATCCTAGGCCTCACTTGGCCTTGAAGTGCCATGAGTAGAACAGCTTAGGAATGTAAATGTATAGCAAATGTGCTTCCCATTAGCTCTTAATGCCATAAATCTAAAAATCCTTGATACTACTGTTAGAGCAGTGTTTCCATTCAAATCTTAAAAGAAGCTTTAGACAGGATAGTAAGACTCAGCAGTCACACAAGACACTTACTACTGCGTAGGACAGGCTTGCAAATGCATGTGGATCAGAGGTCCTGCCCTTCTCCATCGCTATTTCACTTACAATGGAATAATTTTAAATTACATTAAGAACTATACTCATATTCAACTGTCATTTACTTTTTCATACCCTCTGCCACTAGAAATATGCTTGAAGATATCCATCCAGCCCCAAGTGCACTATTCTGGGAAAGTTTCCATTTCCATGCTCATAACTACATGATTTTTTTAAAGATTAATTCAATATGAATAACTGGTTTAACTTGGTGTCTGCTCATGAGTGAGCAGTTGGAAGGAACTGGTTAATCACTGTTTGCCATCTGCTTTGGAGAATCAGCACTGTACAGAATCTTTTCTGCAGCAAATAAATGTGCACAGAGCACTAAAGGAAAATCCTGTTTTCAGCTATGGGGTGTTCTTTAGCACTCCCCATCAGATTTCTTTGCCAAAAATGAAGGCAGCCCCTTTCAGATATTTTTTATTCTCTCAGAAAGGATCAGAATTCTCTAATCTTTCCAGTACATTTTATTAAAACTAACTCAAAGTTCTCCTGAACAGACAACCCAGCACTTAAAATGCTATATTAAGTAAAAATGCTTATTTGCCTCCTCACAGAAAAACATCAACATGAAAAAAGAAAATTGGTTGACTATCTATGCTGCTTTCTTGGCTCATCTTCCCCATCTGGGGCGACTGACAAATGCTATGTCATACTTGGAGAGGGAACAAAATTTCCATTTTTAGATTTTGGAATCCAGGAGTTCCTTAAAAAAAAAAAAAGTGCTTCAAAATGAGGAAAAATATATGTAAATTATGTAAAAATGTTCCACTTAAACACAGAAAAATTTATGGGAAAAGGCAATTCCTAAACTGAGGTTTTCTTAAAATACAAATTCTTAACAAGGGGCAAAAAATATCAGGAGAAATGCTGAGCATGAGAAAATCAATACTGCTAGGCTCACTCTGCTATCAAAAATCTAGCATTGGGGGCCATAATTCAGGTTACTAAAGTCCTTTTTCAAGACTGATTAAAGTTCAATTTAGAAACACCAATAGGAAACCCAGGCTCTTAATACTGAGAGGGCTAAAGACTGTAGTCTTCCAGCAGAAAACCGAAATTTGTTCTAGGCCTTGCAATTACTGGGCTCTCAGTGTATTCAGTCATTCAAAAAACCCTGCCAGTGAAAAATGTTTTTCCTTAAAAAAACTTCTTAAAACAAACAATGGAGAATGGTCCCTCTAATTTCTTGCTCCAGCCATACATTTCAGTCATCCTCCTTTTCTTTGCAGATCTCCTGGGGTACTGAATCATGGAATCACAGAATGGTTTGGCTTGGAAGCAACCTCAAAGATCATCCACTTCCAGCCCCTCCCATGGGCAGGGACACCTTCCACTATCCCAGGTTGCTCCAAGCCCCATCCAACCTGGCCTTGAACACTTACAGGGATCCAGGGGCAGCCACAGCTTCTCTGGACAGCCTGTGCCAAGGCCTTACCATCCTCACAGGGAAGAATTTCTTCCCAATATCCAATCTAAATCTACTCTCTGGCAGTGGGAAGCCATTCCCCATTGTCTTGTCACTCCAGGCCCTTACCCAAAGCCCCTCTCCAGCTCTCTTGGAGACCCTCTGGCATTGGAAGGGGCTATAAGGTCTCCCCAGAGCCTTCTCTTCAAGTTGTTTTATCTAATGACTGGGCAGACCTACTGTTGCAGATTCCTGAGGCTTGACAGTTGTTTGCTATTTGAGATAACTGGTACCAACAGACGTCTTAAAAAGAGATTATCCAGTAAGCCTTTGGAGACTTTAGGGTTCCAGACTTAGCATGATCTAATGAGCACAACAGGACTCTCTGACAGTCCTACTGGGATTTCCCCTCTGTTACAGCTGGCAGTAAGAGAAAGATTTAATTAGCACAGAAGAGCTGCATTGCCTTCCAAATACTCAGCAAAAAATTGTTGGAACAGGAAAGGTAGGAGAGAGGAAAGTCCTTTGGGTATGAAGGAATTTGAGTGAACTGGATTAATTTACCAAACTGTATTGGTATGTATGGACCATGTATTTCTTTCATAATCTTGAGCAAATACCTGGGTCAAGTTTTCAAAAAAATAAGCTCAGTTCTTCTGGCTTCTTTAGATACTGAAATAACTCATCACTTTTCAAAGGCAAACTGGAACTCAGCTGCCAGTCTCCCTGAAAATGTTACAAACAGACCCACAGGGAAGGCTTTTAAAGATCTACCCCTATCTGTTGAGGTTATACATCTTAAATTATCCACAGCTGTGCTTCACTTCCACCCCTGTAGATTATTGTGTTCCTCCTCTGTGTGCTGAGGAGAACAAGTCTGTAATGTCCATGAACCAGCTTTGAGAATCTTCAGTGCTACAATCATTTAAGTACCTGGGGCACCAGGGCACCTGTTTCACAGGGACCATCTCCTGCTTCTGGCTTTGATGAGAAGGGAATTGTGATTCTACAAAACCCAGTCATGATCACAAGATGCCACAGATGCCAGGGGATATTGTTCTAAACTCAGTGAGGAGTCTGGCCTTTAGTTATGGGAATGAGGAAGGCACTTTTCACTCCTTCTGTTAACAAGAACAAGTGTCCCTTCTAGCATGTGTCTGTATTGAGCTTAACTGTTTGCTGTGAAGGCTATTAGACAGTACCTCATTATAAAGCAGAGATGTTTAGATGAAGACCTGACTTTCCTTTTGAGATTCAGCAATCCTTTCTGGATTCTTTGGCAGCCACAGGATACTTAACCAAACAATTGAGATGCTGGTTCTGAAAGATGAAAACTATGTCAATACAGATATCTAGTATATCTTCAGAGTCCTAAGTGTGTCTTAAAACACTCTGCATGTACCATAAAGGTCTGTAGCTTGCTTAAAATTTAACTAAAACATTGGACTTGGATGCAGTAGCCCACTCAAGACCACACTTCGGGTATTCCAGATCACTCTTGCAGCACTCCCTCAGAAAGAACATAAGCGTTTCTTGAACTTATTATTCCAGAATCATTTGCTTCTCCTTAAAGTGAGATTAGTACAGGTGAAGACATGAAATACCTGCAAAAGTTCTCTCTTTGATCACTCAGCAGAAGTTGAAGGTCAAAGGCCTTGCCAACAGGAATTTCACACAACTGATTCCACATTCTGCAGCTGTTTCTTCTCAGAAAGACCTGTCAGGAAGACGTATCAATAGTTTTTTCTGTGGGCATGAAAGAGCAGAGGGAAAGCAGATTAATAATGCTAGAGTATCACCCTTAAGATGGGCAGGAATCAATATCATCCTTAAGCTGGGCACAGTAAAACATCTCATGTGGGCAAGTACTTTCAGCCTATATCTATGCCAAGACACTGCATTATTGTAGACAGACAAGCTAAGACAGACATAAGAAGTCTATACTCTGATTTTTTCCTATGGATGCCTCCACAAGAATGTCTGGTTGAGGATCATGTATTTTTATTTTTTTTTTCCATAAAAATCAACAGCCTTTCTCTAGTATTCAACTCATTATCGACACTCCCCACTTTGCCACATCAACATTTTATTTGAAGTATCAATCATAGCATCCCATCAAAATTTAATAGCCACTTTCTATAATTGAAGCATATTAACTCTTGGTTTCACCTATGCTAAGGCTTATCTTTCGCCTTCTTTTAAAATTCTAATGATATTAAAAATACAACACCTTTCTACAGCATGACTCAGAGTTGCATAATATTTCTTTCTTCAGCTCATGGGAAAGGAAAGAGATACAAGCAAAGGCAGAAGAATTTTCTATCCAAGTCTGTAGCTTTATACTGAATCCTGAGTGTCAAACCAACAGGGCTTTTAAGAAAAATGTCAACAACTGTAACTGTTACATAAGACATAGTTAGAAAAATACTTTGCAAGGAAAAATGACAGTTTCTGTCACTTGAGAAGATGATTTATACTTCAGCTTTAGAATGCAAGCATGTGACCTGACATTTACTAAAGAAATCAAAGAGATACTGAGCAAGATTACAAAAGGCAAAGCACTGATTGCCCTCTACCAGCAGCTCCTCTCTGTACTACAGAAAGATCTTCATAGTCTTCCTCTCAACATTATGCAAAAAAATAGAAAGGGAGGTCAGAACAACAGCTCTCCCTGTTGTCACTTTGTGCTGACTTGCTCCAGTTACAAAGGCCATCTGGTGCTGTTTGTGCTGCCTTTGTGCCTTGTGTCTCATCTTGTTCTTTATGGACGACAAGGATTCACAGGTCACATCAGCTGTGTTTTAAGTTTCTTTGCAAGAGAATTTGATGGTTGTAACTGTGCATAAAGAGTGTATAGCTGTTGATAACAGAACACGGTGAAAAGTATACCAGGTGCAGGAGTGTCCAAATAGGAAAGATGGCAGCTCAGGTGAGCTGGGCTTCCTTACTGGTTCTATTATACACTTCCTGTAGAACTTGAAGAAGTTACATAAGCCCTTTGGGGCTGAGTTTTACCACTTGTTAAATAGAGGTCATAATTCCCTATCTCACAGTGATACTGTGAGGCTTTTTCATTAATGGGTTCAACTCAATTCTGGGCAGATGGTCAATACAAATTTTATGCATCACTGAAGTAACATTTAACCTCAGGATGTAAGTGGCATATAGCCATGTGCTGGTCTCTGAGCAGTCACTGGATAAATATTAAGCATTCACTTCACTGAAAATATTTGAGAGGCAGGAGTTGTTAGTAATGCTGATTTTGCATCTCTTAAGTTACAAATTTTCAGGATGACAAATGTAAAAGGACACCTTCAAATGCAGTGCAAAACAGGTACTAAGTGCATCTCCCTGTGATGGTAATAAATGAGGAAGAGAAAATGCTAACACTGCTGAACCAAGCGTACAGTGATTTAAATGTGTCCATGAAACAAGCACTTTAAGTCTCAAGAATGACCATTTACAGTATCTGGAGGGATTTCAGTTTAGTGTTGGGAGAAGGGTTGTTTTTACTGGCCTCAGCCAAAAGAACAATTCATTGAATGCGATTGCCATTTACCTGCAGAAACACAGCTACAATTCAGCACAGCAATGAGTTTAAAGGTGCATCTCAAAGATATTTATAACCATATAAATATTTGCTTTGCTTACTGTGGCAATCACACAGAAGAAAAAAGTTCTTTTCCAAACATCTTTCTCAAGGTTTCTGAGGACTATTTTTAAACTTTATTGCCACAGGTAATGTACCATGAAGACCTAAGCACCAGCAAGAAATGAATCTCCAGTGTGATTACTATGCATACCTTGTAATTTCCTCTGCACAGATGACCAATCTTCACTTCTTTCATTTTTAACTTGGTTCTTCAGTAAGTCATTCTTTCTGTTTCTAAAGAGAGAGAAAGAAAAAAAAAAGTTTTATGTGTTATCCTTATGATGGAAAATGTAAGGAACAGACATACAGATATTAAACACAGACTTCCAAAGTCTTTTCTGCAGGTGAGGAATGTGTTTCAGAAGAAGGCCAGTGTCCCACTGCAAACTTAATTTGGAAGCCTTAATTGAGGGTAAGTAGGGCATGAATGGTACTTTGTAGAGGGATGACTACCCTCAGGGAAGCACTATGACAAGATTCCTGAGACCAGTCAATTTAATAGCTGCAAACCTTGAAAGCTTTGAATAAAAAAGTCCCCTCTACTTTCACAGCCAAATGAGTTTAAAGAAAAGTTACCAGATAAAAATAGTTCAACATTTACCCCATAATATCAACCTTTACCCTGTAATATCATCCTTGTTTTAAGACCTTTAAAATTACTATATCAATCACTAGTAGAAAGATTAATTGTGGTCAGATTAATTGACCAGTCATGGACATCAATACATCACGTATAAATCACTCCTAACATTAAGTATTCAGCAGTTTAGTCTCAGTAGCTAGGGAGACTAGCATTTTTGATAAGGCATTTGTGTCAGTAATATCTTTACATATGCTTTGTAATCACAGTCTAGTACAGAAACCACCATTTAATATAAAAATACATACAGTATGGTGAAATAACAATTCCTGGCTTCTTGCATTGTGATGGTGTTAGAACTATGGGGAACATAAATAATCATTCTGTCATGTCCCCACTACGAGAAGGGGAGAGGAGCTGAGATTCACAGATCCTCTCAGTGTGGATAAAGGTGAGATAACACTCAAAGTCCATAATAAGTAACTCTAATGGCACAAGTATTATAGAAATGGTGACCCTGTCACAACTATATCCACATAAGCTATGCAGAAACAGCAAATTTAGTAGAACAAGTATTCAGTTAACATTAGCCCTCTCAACAATTATATGCATTTAAACTGTGCAGGAATGCCACCTGTAATGGAACAAATACTCAGTAAATGTTAACTCTCCCACAAGTGAGACTGACCCTGAAATGGGCTCAAGGGCATGGTGCTGATAACACCAAGGTTGTGGGTTCCATCCCTGTCCCACTTCTGGAACTCTCCCTTAAGGTTCTGTCTGAACTCACAGTGCAATTACCTGGGCCTCATCTCTTGCACACTCCACATAAATTACTCTGGGTCATTCCAAAAAATGATGCTGTGATTGTTCTCTCTCTCTCATGACATGACATGACATCACATCACATCATATACTAAATCTATTCACTTCTTACTGCTACTACTTTTTAAAAATCTAATTTTGCTCTGTTTTATGACGAAAGGTTACTTTCACCACAACATACTCAAAATTTGTATATATGTAACAAACCATTCCAAGTCAATCCTCTTGGAATATTACTTTCCTCCAACAAAAAACACCTCCCATTTTGGCATTTCTCAGTCTTTGATCACCATAATATCCATGTGCTTCACAACTCCTTTAGAGTGTTATCCCCCAACCTCACAGGAGAAAAAATACTGCCTTTGTTTACAGAACAGAAAGGTAGAGAGGATACAGGGAGAGGCTACAGCTCACTTCTACTGTCACAGTTAAGGTGATAGGATCATACAGAGTATCCAGATAGAGACAGAGTCCTTCAGAGAGAAATCTGCAGTATATCTCTAACATACATACCCTTAGGAACCTCTCTTTTCTCTCTCCATAGCAGCACCTTAGGAATAACAATTACCTACACATGCACCTAAATTAGATCTAAATGCAAGTGAATATTCTCTTCACTGTCAAGTCTGAGAGCAAAGTCCTATACAGACTTAAGCATCCTAAAAATTAGGATTGGGTTACCCAGTGAGATGATATCTGGCCTTGGAATTAAAGGTGGCAAGGAATCAGAGTTCCCCACACAATCTACAAGGAGAGGGAACAGTCTGGTTTATCTTTTTCAAAGACACCACCTTGGCACTGCTTTGTTTTGCTTTAGTGGTCAGAGACCACCTCCTCTTCCTCAGCTCTGTAGGTGATGTAATGCTTTGCTCTCTATTTAACTCACTCTGAAATGTGCCAGTACATCTGCGTACCATTCAGAACAGCTGAAATAATTTATTTTAAATTGTCACTCAGTTTATTAATAAAGAAGAAAAACGCATGTGTATATTTTCCCTTAAAATAGAATATAGGTACTGTACAAAAATGTACATGAAAATAATCTTTAGCCTCAGTCAGACATCTGGCCAATGGGAACCTATAGGCAGAAAAAAGTCCAGACACAAGATGGGATAGAAATGGCACAGATAAAGAAACTCTTCAAACTTGACAGCCTTAAGGCTGTATAAAGAGTATGCGTTGATACAGTGCCACATTGACATGGTTTTCAGACTATTCCATTCTTACGGTAGGCTACAATCCTGCAGATGTTTAGACATGAAGGACTTCATTCAGTCATGTCAGTGTTTTCATGACTGGGTCTTACTAAATTTCTTCTCCAGAGAGTTAGCAAGAAAGCCCTCTCTCTCAGACCGGCTGAGAAGAGCAACAGTTGCTGGATATATTTCTGTTGAAACATGAGAATGCACAACAAGAAACATCATATTAAACTTTCATCCTGACATGCACAATTCCTGCACTCCCGGGCCTTCAAGGGCTTACTGAAATATGGAACTCAAATTAAATATATGTTTATATATTAGTCTGAATGGGGACATTACGGAACATCAGGGATATTGTTTCCAAACAACAAACATGAACTTCATTACCAAGTACTATATTTTAACATTGTGGGTAAAAGCAGAAAGAGGTGAATAGCAGGAGTGTGTTAACTACGGTCTTTGAGGCAGCCAAGAGACCCAGTCTGAGAGTCAGAGAACTAATGCTAATTGTGGTCTAGAAAAGAGTGTGGAATTTCCTTTGTACTCAATGTCTACACACCAAGACAGTTAAGCTTAAGTCTACACCTAGTTTTGGCCCAGAACCACCAGAGTTGGTTGTTCCTCAGTAGTGCAGTGCACCAAAAAAACGGTGCTAATGATAACCTCAGCCATTAATGGCTGACGCTGGAAATCAGTGTACTTGGTTTAGCTTAACCTGGGTATGTACTTTTGAAGGTCAATGGCAAAAGCCACCCTTTACCATGGCAGGTTGCAATCAAACAGGATTGCTGTTTTAACTCATGATTGTTGAAACTGTACTCTTCCACAACAAAACAGTAGGGTAGTATTAAACACCAAATGTTGTAGAACAGACACTTGGTGTCTGCTAAAATGGAAAAGCCCCAGTTTACTGTAGAGCAATGCAAGATGTTTCCTTTGTGGGAAGAAAAGAGAAATTATCCTTCTGATTTATTAACATTCCCCCATCCCAACAATGTGACTGGAGCCCCACTGAAGTAGAAGCTCCACGAAATAGCACCGCTGATTCCATTTTAGGAAAGTGTTGGCTATTAACCTTTTCTGGAATACTTCATATTTGCAAAAGACATCCTAGGTGTAATAACTACAGTTATTTCCTGTGCCCATAAGCTACAGCAAATTTTTGTGACATGACGCCACTTCAACTAACAACAGAAAGTAACTTCTACAATCAAAGTCCTCAAAACACCAGAATGACATGCTGAGTTGGAAGGGACCCACAAGGATCATTGAGTCCAACACCTACAAAGACTAAAAAAATGGGGTTTATTAAAACAACCCAGTCAAATCAAATCCATTATTGAAAGAAGCAGGTTACTAAAGTTATTAAGAGTAAGTTAGTCATTAATTTGAACACTCTTGTACTTAACGTCACTGAAGATGATTTACAAATAGATTATTTGCAAATGGCTGGAACCCGCGGGCTTAGTCTCAGACTTGTCTGGTGTTTTTGCTGTGCCAGTTCCTATGCCCAATATGTGATTGTAGATCCAACCATACAAATGCAGGCTTTTGCCTAAGATTTCTCTGACCTGTTGCACCTACAGTCCAGGAGGATTTTCCACATGCAATGACTGACTTCATCAACCATAGCACTTCTGCCTATTTATTCCATATACCTTGCAGTTGTATTTTTTTCCATAAAAAAATACAGCACAGTGGCACAGTAGCACAGAGTACTAATCACTGCTGGAAACAACACAGTAGGCCAGACCCTTCTCTGGCCCAGAATTCTTACATTCTTATGATTTTTAACTGAGAAGGCTGTTTCTCTCAATTTTTTATTTAACATACATGCATATCAAAACTGCCACATGCTTCTCAGGCTACAATTCACAATCAAATCGTGCAACATGGTATGGGCAGGAAGAACATGACCGCAGACAGAGAAGTGCTGAAACTGAAATAGAGCTAATGGAGCTCCTTCAGAGTCTCAGATTCACTGCGGCTCATCGCCACTACAACTGCAGCCTCCTCTTAGCCATCAATACCTGGTGCTAGAATTCATACCTTACCAGAAATTTTCATAGAAAACTTTTAAAAACAAAACCAAAATGCAGACATTATCAGTGAGGCCTTGTGAGAACAATTATGAAAACTCTGAATGAAACAGAAGATGTTCTTGCTTGCAGATTATTTCAGTGCACTCACAGTGTAACAGGAGCCACACAACTACAGGGAGGGTGTTCCCTGGAAACCACCTGTGTGCAGGTAAGAGCACCTTCAGGCTCTTCAGGACCTGCCTGGGGGAACAGTATACTTTCCTTGAGAGCTTACTGCTCTTTTACACAAAATATGGTGTGGGATAGAAGTACTGGCAGGCCATTCCCAATGTGTTTGTCAGGAAAACCAAGCAAGGTGTCCAGAAAACACACAGCTTACTGGATATGCTAAGTTTTTGTGCCCCTGCTGAATCAGCAGTGGTGTATGATAATGGTTTTGATCCTTCTTTGTTTGTCTTTAACAAGGAAGATATATAACTCTTGACATAAACTATATTGTAGAATGTGCTGAACAAATATTTCATCAAAGAGAAGAAGTTTATCTTACAGTCATTTTGCTGCTGAATGATTTATTAGAACTCAGAGCCAAAACAGGTAAAAGCCCTAAGGAAGTGCTGTATCTTTCTAATAATTCAACTCTAAGAAGAGGTAAACTCTGCATACAGGAGGGCTGGGGCTTGCTAGGAACCAGAGTCTTGCAAAACAAATAAAGATTTCCTACACATATGTCAATGCAATTCACTGCATCAATACCTGAAAAAGGAGCAGGCGTTAAAGAAATGCACACTTAAAGCCATGACTAATGAGGATACTTCTGTATCACAAAGTCTGGATTAGCCAGTGAATCTTTTAGACAATCTAAGTTGAAAAATAGCATTTGGCAAGGTCCACTGACATCTGCCACCACTTTCTTTAGGCTCCTGCATTCCCCAAAGGTACTGCCTTCAAGCTGCCCTGCAGTACCCAGCACAGCAACTGTAGACAGCAGGGAATGCAGACAGACATGCAAAGTGTTTAAAATAGGAAACACAGGCTCTGTGCTGGGGGCTGGTACAACAGGTGTATATATATATATTGGGAGCTCATATTAATGAGGCTTCTGTTACACATGTTGGGGTGGCCGGCAGCCTTTTCAGAAGTAGATGGGTATTTTGGTTAAAGTCAGACAGAATAACCTCATAGTAACCTCTAGTCTGGCTCACAGCCACAGGGAGGACTCTGAAGGACTGTCCCTTGGTGCTGCATTGATTAGATTTCTTCCCATAATACACCCAGTGTTTTTGCTCAGTAAACCTTACTAACAACTGAATAAAGAATAAAGACTGAGAGGGGAAATAAAAGCTGATCTCCATGTGAAAATGGGCCATAAAATTAACAAGGTTCTCAGCATCGAGGAATTCTGTCTGCTCTATTGTGGCCAGAAAGTCAGAGCCTGTAAAATACACATGCAAGTAGAAGAAGAAAAAATCCCCACCCACCCAGCCAACCAAACCAAACCAAATCCAAAATCAACCTTCCCAAAAAAACTACCAAAAATCCCCAAAATCTGAAACACACAAAACCTCCCCAAACCCAAAACAACCCCAAATAAACATTCCCCCCAAATTTATACAGCAAGTCAAATATTTAAAGATGCAACACTTAAGAAATCGAAAAGCTTAACTTCCTCCCCCAACCATTTAACTATCCTCTTGTATTTCAAATATTTTCCCTTTATTTCCATATATTATACATGCATAAATTTTGGATACCAGTTCTGCTGGCAAACACATTTTCCCCAATCTTTTATCATCCTGTGGAAGTGCTATAATGTACAAGTCTCCTAATTTCTACGCCTTGCAGCATCAACAGTGCATAGAAAGCACCTTTACAAAAGCAAACAAAAAAGCCACACACTCTTAAATAAAATGTGGATGATAACCTGGGACTTGCCAAATCTACAGGGTAGTATTTTTTCCTCTAAGAACATATCAGGGGTATGATAATCCCAGAACACTTTCTAATCTAGATATTGGACAAGGAGAGCTCCCTGTTGTGGATCACCAATATTTTTTGCTAGAATGATCCTTAGTTACTGAAAATGAAACCAAACCCCAAATCACTGTAATTAGAAAGACAGCTGTAACACTGAACATTCCAAATGAACAGCCCATTCCTTTAAGAAAGGAACACCACTTTCTATCAATAATGACTCATCTAGGCTCTGAATAACAATTACAACATTCATGTACTTGGCAATTCATGTAAGAAAAACTGTGATCTTTCTAACATAAACATAACCTACTACCAAGTATTAAAATTGAAAGGATGAACAGGATTGTCATAACTAGCTATCCACACTGCATGGTAACCAATGATGTAAGCAGACTAAGTGTTTTGCAACATCTAGAGTAAGATGGGAACATAACACATAGGGCTGTTTTAATAAGGCATGTGGGAATACACAAATAACTAATTCCTATCTTCTGCAATACCACATGCTTTCAGGAAGGGCTGTTCCCCCAAAAAGATCAATCTAGATATGAAGACGAGTATGGTGTGCAACATAATTGTTAAACATCTATAGCTGTAGCAGAATACCAGACTAAATATTAAGTAGATCTATTCACATTTTCACAACTGCGACCTAATAAGTTAGAAGCAAAAGAACCCTTCTTGCTACATGAAAGCAGGTGTCTAATATCAAAAAGAAACAATGGTAAGGACATTAAAATATTGTCATTCCTTTGAGGTTTTCTCCCTGAGATCCTTTAAATGAATGACTCTGGTAAAGTAATGTCAAGCAGCAATAGCAAAATAGCCACATAAAATGTCAGCACTATAAGAAGCCTAACACAGCTGATGTTGAATGTTAGCAAACCTTTTCATTCTGGAAACATGGGCACTGTGAGTTTTACAATTTCTCTTAAAAAGCTGGTATGACAACTTCTGAACCTTTGCTGTTAACTATGATAAAGGAATGAAAGCTGTCATCCATCTGGCACTAGCTTGTATTCCTACTGCCTTAGGGATATCCAAACACTGGGCAAACTAACTACTTGCAAAAACTTGCAATCTATGTTCAGAAGAGAAAGGCCTTACCTCAAAATAGCAAAAAAAATAAATTAGATAAAATAATCTCAAGAACTTCATGAAAGAATATGAGATTTTTCATGGAGGTTCTTGGTGTCTTTTGGAGCTTAAAACAATAGTGTGTGTGTGTATATATATATATATATGGTATATTTTGCACAAATGGTGCTTCAAATATTGAAATACAACTGAAGTTTTTTCGGTGCCATGCCCTTCCTAAATCCAACATCTCCTTTTCAGAAAAGGGTCAGTAGAAAATCAGGTATTTGATAATTCCCTGCTTTGGCACTCTGTCCTTGACCACTCAAGCAAGCAATGCATGGAACAGCAGGATAAATTCAACATGCACTAACCACAAACCCTACAAGAGAATCTTTAATTTGTGCCATATAATTATAGGGAATGAAACCCATATATACTTATAAATATAGCTGCCATAAAAATGTGCAGTACAAAAGCATGTGTATCAACATCAGAATGAAACACGTCATGGGAGGAGACCTAAAGGACCAGACAAACACTAAATACAAGCCTTCTTTACTGCTACTTAAAAAAAAGTCCCTTCAGATACTGCTTAAGATACCAAGGCAAATGATTTAAAGAGGTCTTGGCTCAAATATCCTGCTTGCTGGGACAGCTGTCCCTAGGAAGGATGTACTCACATCTGCAAACCACAAATTACATAGTATTGCTGCTATGAATGCATAGGTTAGGAAGGACTATCATAAGCTGCCTCGTACTTTCAAGGCACTTATTTTTAATTATTGGAAAAATGTTTATTAATCCCCTAAGGAAACCAGATTTCAGACACCACATAAAAAAAGCTCTTCTGGAAGAGGAAAGCAAACCTTATTAACTCCTAGTTACACCTTCAGAGAATTGAATAGAAATCCAGATGTCTTAACTCAGTAACCTAAGAAGTGTCCAGATCATCTCTGCTTTTGGCTTCAATTTTACCTCAACTAAACTTGCTTTCATTGAGTTGTTTTTTGTTATAAATACCTATTATATATAAATACCTATCTGTGGAGGCTACTGTTCAAGTGAAACAAAAAATCTCTTCTCCCTTTACTTATCTTGGGGCAACAAGAATGGCTGAAATTAATTCATAACTTCTTGGTCCAATGTAGTGCCCCTATCAGCTTCATGATTGAAAACACTGTTTCTTGCTGGTCCTATATTAAAAAAGCAACGCCTTTGATCAATACAAGACTGAAGGTCAGTTTCAGAAAATAAGCAACCCATGAAAAAACTCACTCATGAGAAAACCCATGTGGAAGTGAAAATAGAGGTGATATAAAGGTATGCTCTCACTGTAGCTGGTTATTTGCTGGAATATGGTGCTGATACTTTTATATTCAAGTTGTGTTAAAAATCCTCTGTTAATATGCTGTTAACATGCTGAGATATATATATCACATTTTTATCACCAATAACAGTAACAGGTATATTTGCAGCACACTGGAGGAACTTCAAAGTAATTTACAAGCACTAATGATAAGGAAGCATTAATCCTTATTTTGCAGATGAGGAACAGATGTACAAGACTCTCTTGTACTTCTGTGTGAATCACTGCAGCAGAGGCAGAAACTGAACTTGAATTACCTACAACCTCAATCACCTCTACATGAACAGCTTTCTGCAAAAGCATGGCAGACATGGGACACCTTCCAGAGAAGTAAACAGAAAGGAGCAATTTTTCTTGTAATCCCCTTAAAAGGCACTACACAACTCCCACTTCAAAAGACAAAACCAAACTCCCAGAACAAAACAGCACATGGGGTATTTTTAGAGAGAATTTTAGTCAGGCGGGGCAGTTTCTCTGTCCCGCCTTGCTCAGTTCATGACAGCAATCCCTGCCTGCTAATCAGTCTTGTTAGGAGGATTTACTCCTTGTTATGTAATTCCAGATATTTCTTGCAGCATTGAGCTTTTACTGTACTTAGTAAGAAAGAAAGAAAGAAAGGGAGAATGACTCTACAGGAGTTTCAGATGCTTTATTTTTACTGGCGTACACATCGTTTTCTGAGGTGTTTGGCACTAAGGGTGCAATGTATTAAAATGATTGATTGATTGCATTTTAAAAATAGAAGTACTGTTCTGATACTGGGATTAACTATTATCATTAAGATATGGCAGAATTTTAAACAGCTTTGAATTTGCACCCTCCTGTGAATGTAAAGTGCCCTTCCCCATCCCCCTTGCCCATGTTACATACACAAACCAGAGGATTTCATACAGAAACAGAGTAAACGCCACTAACTTTGCTTCTCATACAGGTAGTACTGCATCCCTAAGACCACAGGAACAACACCACAGTGTCCCTTCAATTCCTGCCACACATTTTTAGCTTGCTTTCAGTGTGTTTTTAGTCTACCCTGCTGCTTTTTTTTTTTCCTGAACAATATTATGTGTTGCTCTATGGGAGAAGCTTAATTACAGCTATTTTGAAGGTTCATTTTTTAACATATCCTGTATTTTCTTGATCAAATCTTGGTTATTGAAGGGCTGCAAATAATATTTGGAATAAATGGCTGTGCTGGATTTAGCTGGGGTAGAGTTAAATTTCTTCCCAGTAGCTAGCAGTGGCAGTGTTTTGGATTTGTGCTGAACAGTGCTGATAACACAGGGATGTTTTAGTTACTGCTGAGCAGGGCATGCACAGAGCCAGGGACTTTGCTGCTCCTCTCCCACCCCCAGTGAGGGCCTTGGGGGGCACAAGGTGTTGGGAGGGTACACATCCAGGACATCTGACCTCAACTGGCCAGAGACATCCAGGACCATAAGGTGTCACTCCATTATACAAAGCTGGGGGGAGGAGGAGGAGACATTTGGAGTTACGGTGTTTGTTTTCCCAAGTCACTGTGCCCTGCGATGGAGCCCAGCTTTCCTGGGATGGCTGAGCACCTGCCTGTCCAAGGGAAGTGGGGAATGAATCCCTTGATTTGCTTTGCTTGCACACACACTTTTGCTTTACCTTTTAGCCTTTATCTCATCCCACAAGTTTTCTCACTTTTACCCTTCCGATTCTCTGCCCAGAGCCATGGCAGGGAGGGAGCAGGGCTGAGCTGCACCTGGGGTTAAACCACGACCGTCTGTAATGTGCTGGCCTAGTACCGTGTAAGCAGGTTCTGACTCAGAGCTGGGTGAGTGACTGCAGCTACAGGGAGACCCTGCCAGCAGCACATTCGTGCCAATAGAAAAGAACAGTTGATGGCATCTACCCAAGGTCAGCTCCTCAAATCTGGGAGCCTGTTTTCTTCCAGACACTGTAAAGTCACTTGTTTAAACGCAGCCAGTCAGCAACAATTAAATGCCTAAACAAAACGTGCAGATTTGGTGATCCTTTTGAAATCTCCCCCACACCACGCCGTTTATTTTCTACTTCTCACAGTCTTAATTATCCAACAATCAGGCCACAAAATGGCGGTGGGAGTGAGGCAGACATTTTGTAACTCATTGAACGGGGCAATGCGAATGCGCTGAGGGAAAGGCAGGGACCCAAGGGGATGAAAGGAGCACGCAGCTCTATGACAGCCCAGCTTTTAAGCCCTTTATCTTATTTTATAGCAAAGTTAAAGCCAAGCAGCACTGAGGAGCCACCTGACAGCATTTGGCCACTGAGCAGGCAAAAATACAGTCCCAGGGCAGCCCTTTCCCAGCTGTTTCACTGCGGTGAGTGCAGCTCATCACCCATGTGAGCAGAGACTCTTTTCTGGGAGCCACATGGACTCAGGACCACCCATTGACACTGACTCAGTTACTGTAATCTTAACCACATTCTTCCCTTGAAAGTCCAGACATCAATGTTTTCTATTACAGCCCCAGAAACTTCAGAGTCTTCTGCACAGCTCTGAAAGCACTTGCAACATAAACAGCAAATGAACACTTAAAGAATGGAGCCCAAACCTCCATCTCTGCAAGTGACTTTTGATTCAAATTTCACTGTCTTGTGTGTAATAAGCCAGGGCCAGCTAAACTTGAACAAAGTAACACCAGAGCTGATAAAAGCAAAAAGCACAAGAATTCATAAGCAAACTTTTTCTTCAAGTGTTTGTTCACCAGCCTCCTTGTAAAAGTATTAGCACCTGATAGATCCTAAGAAACAAACATGCAAATCTTCAGGAAAAACTGCAAAGCACATGCTACTCATTAAAGATTTAGGTACCTGTCAAATTTCTGGTTTAGAGATTTAGATATTCCACACTGTTTCCAGAGAGGAGAAGAAAACACAAATCACCTAAAAAACAAAACCCAAAACCTACAACTTTCTAAAATGCAGAAAAACTATTGTATAAATAAAAAAAGACTGAGGGGATTTTGCTTACTTTTTTTAAAATGACACAGAATAAGCAAAGCAGCTGAGCTACTGGTATATTTGGAAAGGCTGATATACGTAAAAAACCCCAACAACCTGGGATTATATAATGCAAAAAAAATCATCATTATTAATTTTCATGCTGCTCTGATTTTGAGGGATTTGTAATATAGAAATGAAACCAACAAAACAGGTAAGAGAGATGCATTCCTATACAAGGACATGCTGAATACACAGAATTACACAGGTACACTAAGACTAGAAGAGTTTAGGCCAAAGCATTTCTGTTCCCTCTACTCCACTCATGCTCCAGTGTGATGCTGCTACTTGATATCCAAAGGACCAGGAAGAGGCAACCGAATGAGAAGGGCTGGTCCTCAAAAGCCAAGGACAGGATACCTTTCCCAGAGTGCGGGCAGCAGAGTGAACCAGCTACCTGTATAAGCAGTTGGAAGAAGCAGATTTTGAAACTTTATCTCTTGGAAGAAGTGGTAGAAAGCCTGATCATGTTAAAAAAAAATACTCTGAGCCCCCTCTGAGGGACAAGCAGGGTAAAATGTTCTCAGAAAAGGGAAGAATTCAGCCTATAGCAGATATACGGCATGTTTCCTAGTAACCCATCTCTAAAGCCATGGATTTAAAATAAACCTCTATTACAGTTGTCCTTTGCTTTTGTTACAAACCCCCAAAACTGTGGAAAGAATTCTGTGTTTTGTTACAAACTTGAAAGCAGGTCAAAGTTTAGGAAGAAGTTCCCCATAGGTTGTGATCCTTCAGAGTTAAGGTAACTTTAATCTGCACTGGGAGAAAAGAGCTCTGAATTAACACATGGCTTTATACTGGAAGTGTGGGAATCTTGTGGTTTGACAAAATTTCCTTGCAAACCCAGGTGAAGTTCAGTGGTTTCTGTGATATTTCACAAAGACTGTCTGGATGCCTTTGAACTTGAAACTCAGAGTGGAATCCAGCAGCTGCAAACTTAAACACAGCAAGACAAAGATTAAGAAAAAAATGTTTGCATGAGCTCCTGGGAAGAATATACTACATTTCACCTGCTGACATTGGAAAAGCAGAAGTCTACACACCCTTCTGTTCCACTTCAATTTAAATAAAGACTGTAGGGAGGGGTGGCAGAGGCACATTCGTTACATTTTTGACTTAACTAAGAGAGGTGGCATGAAGGAAACAAAAGAAAAGACTGTATGTGGAAAAAGAGAAAGGTAAAGTGAGATGATTACAGACAGATGAGAATAAGGATCAAAAACCAACCGGCAAATATTGGGAAAAGATTTAGAAATTATATTAAAAATCAGGGAATGGGAATAAAAAGACAGCATGTTACTTATGGAACATTTCTTTGACATGCTTTTTTTCTTAAGCGTAGAAAACTTTTTAAAGAAGTAAAGGATTTTGATTCCATTGTTAAATCCCTAGAGAAAGAGACAAAAAATCCTAAGTTTTGTCAGCACACTTTTTTCCTCTGGGGTTCCGCCTCTTTGGTGAATTACTCCTCAGCCACTTGGAAACGCTGGAAATTACATATGCTGATTCTAGAATGACATCCCCTGCCTCCCCAAGTCTCCAATTATCCTTTAATTGAGCAAAGCTGTAAGAAAAGTGGCCGTTTGTATAAAATGGTCAGGCACATTACCTCGGGGGCACAGCAGCATTCCCACTGTTGCCATTTCTGCCAATATGACTGAGGGAAGTTTGGGAAAGGAGGAGCTGAAAAATATTTTGGGAAGAATCACGAAGTATATCTCATCTGGTTTTTTTAGTTATATAATTCTCTGTTTTTGACTAACAGCCTAATGGAGGAACTAAATAGTTATACAGACAAGAGAAACTGGCATTCATGCAGCTGTGAATATACAATGGCTGCAGTTCTTGATTGCAAACCTGTACCAGAATACAATAGCAAAAAATTTCCTGGATAAAATGAACTACAGCTACAAACCCCAGAATGCTTCCTTGTTAGTGTAAAAAATACTGGATTCACCACTATGACCTAATGTATCTCTTTACACACATTCCTTCTTTATTCATCATTTATGTAAGACCAATTGCCATGACCATTGAAAGAATTGCTTTAATAAAGGAATGTCCCCCCATATTTTAAATACTGCTGGTTCTGGAGACAAAGAAATCCACCCCACAACTCCAAAGACACAAAATAATACAACACAAAAGAAAGCAAATGAAAAAAAATGAGAATCCTGCAGACCAAAGGAATTTTGTGGGGAAGGTGGTATTTCTGGTATTTCACAACGCCAAGCACAAGCTTGCTGCCTTTTATAACCTTTATTACCAATACCTCCTACACCTCTAACTTCATTCTGTCCCCCCACGACAAACCAATCCAAAGCTGTGTCTTTTGATTGGGCTCCAATAAAAGCATAATGATGCACAATTTAAGTATTGCAAGGATAACAGCATTAAGTGCTGAGAGCTCTGCACCCACTGAGACACCTGAGAACAGGTGAAATGTGTTGTGAGAGAGGCTCACAAGTGACCCTCTGCACATCTGAGCAAACAGCCTCAGAGGAGGGATGTCTCTGCAGGATCAGGTGAGTAACAATCATAAAGTTCTCCCTTAGTTACAGAGACATGGAGTTGTATTGGTTGCAGATATAACCCGAGCCTGGTGAGAAATTCTGGGAAGGAAAATGTGAAATTCAGTGCAGTGGAATTCTAACTCTGCTTTCCCTGCACACTGCCATTCTTCAGACAGGGACCTCACTACTGTGCACTTTGTGCTGGCCTGGAGGGACTTCTGCCTATACCGAAACAACACCCAGACCACTAAGAGTTAACAGAAAATGTACAAAAGAGAACAATCGCACATTGTCACAGGAGACGAAATTAAATATCCCAACAGACATTCCTGTTCATATAACATTCTGGCCAACAGCCTCCTCAGATACTACAGTGATAACAATGCAACTACTTTCATTACTAATGCAAATTCAACGGGAATTTAACGGGGTAAGTAGTTTAAATTAGCATTTTCTTTTAGGAATTCTGGGCTGGCAGGAGTAACATCTGTCTCTCTGAAGTGACAACAGAGAGCTTAAGCTTCAGGTCTGGCTGCTCTGCAACATGAGGCATTGCATTACTAACCCAGAGCTAGGTAATCATTCTCCTGCCAGCATTAATGAGTTTCTAGCTACCTAAGAGTCCTTCGAACTAATGAGCACAGGTAGCACAAGTGGCAGAGCAGGAGGCTGGGCCCTGATCCCTCGTGCTGCCACATCCAGGCAGTGCCCTGGGGCCCACTCTGGGTACATTCTAAGCTGCAGTTCTGGCATGGACCTCAACCTAGTTCTTACTCATGTGACAGGGACTGTCCCCAAACCCAGCCCTGGGCTCCCAGGGTAATTGATAGTGGCACAACCTGGCTGGATCAGCAGCTACTGTGCTGTACGAACTCCAGTTTCTTCATTGCCTTGCCCATTTCAGCACTGGTAGCACTTGTCCTTCAAAAAGGGCTCCCAGAGGGCTCGCTGACTCCCAGGGAAAGCATGCTGCACAGATGGGAGAGCTTTCTGTGAGAGGATGAACCTAAGGTCTCAGGAACCTTTGTGTTGGGTCTGTAGTTCATGTTTTCTTTTCTCTCCCCCCCATAAAGTATTTATTTTCTGAAATCCTTAAAGAACTGTGTCATTAACACTGTACTTCTGATTTTACACAGAAGCTGATTTTTGAATATATTTTGCATCATAAATTCTGCACAACTTATTCCATATATGTTTTTATTTTCTTTTAAAAGAATCCCTCTCAGCCACACTCTGTGTTTTTGAGTAGGAATTACCTTCTTTAGAATAGATTACAGTTTGATGTTCAAAATTTCCACCTTTTATTCCTTTGCAACTGTGAAAGAGTTAATCTCCCATCTTAATGGGAGTTTGCCCTTAATAAGAAAGCATTAAAACAAGCCAACAATAATAAGCTAAATGAAGGCCATTCTTTTGCTTTTTGTCAATATTTTCATAGCGACAAATAGATCAAACACAAGATATTTTTTAAGGCTTCCCCCCACCCCCCCCTTGTAAATCATAAATGCTTTGGTATATTTAATTTCAAAATGAGTTCCCTGTGGATCAGGCTAACACAATGGATTAAGAAAACCTTCCCAAACCCTGCTGCATCTTAGATGGAAAAGTACAAAAATTGTTCTTTTGCCGTTTCCCCCTGCTCTTTTTTCAACTGTTCCTCTTTCCCCTACACCAAAGGACCAAGCTGTCATTGTTAATAAAACATTTCTTAGTCTTATTCTGAGGCTTCAAAACACTGTAATACATATTTTTTCTAAATAAATGAAGGCTTTTAGACTATATTCATAGGAAAATATTCAGGTGACTATATATTTACTACACCACAGTGATATAGCTGGTATATTTAGAGATAGAAAGATTCCCCCTGTAAGATGAAAAGCAAAGGGAATACCTGTGTTTTCTGACAGTCTGCACAAGTACTACTTGGTGCCTGTTTGTGAGAGACCAAATGGACTGTTACTCTTGCATCTGCACCAGTTTTAAACCCTCCTAAGCAAGGTCAGGAGACAATTCTGTCCAGGGAGAGGTGTTTGTAAGACCCGACCAATTTTGCCATGCAAGGGCATTGGCCAGACTCTGAAAATACTCCTTTGCAATACTTGCTTGTCATAAGGGATTTAATTTGCAGACTTGAATGCCCTTTCGCCTGTCCTTCTGTCCTTACTGGTTACACAATACCAAGGGCTCCTCAGTGAAATGTAGAGCACAGCTGTTCACAGCTGCTTTAACACATGGACACAAGCCTTGTAACTGGAACAGGTTGGGAATTGGTTCACTGC
Source organism: Cinclus cinclus (assembly GCF_963662255.1). Classification (NCBI taxonomy): domain Eukaryota; kingdom Metazoa; phylum Chordata; class Aves; order Passeriformes; family Cinclidae; genus Cinclus; species Cinclus cinclus. The sequence continues at coordinate 21,264,636 of NC_085049.1, read as the reverse complement.
CCCACTAAATCTATCTGATGGTAAGTCTTGTTCCTGGAAAACACTTCTGTAGGAACTGCAAGCTCTGGTTCAGCTGTGGGCAGATGTGAGGGCAGCAGAGGCAGGGGTGTCAGCGAGGGCCCTATGGATGTGGCTGCACTGCAGCCCCAGTATGGAAGGGTCCTGCCTCCCTCCTTCTGCAGCTGGACCAGAGAATGGAGGCCTAGAACTAGAAGCAAAAGAGACAAAACAAGCTCTCAGTTCGATAAACCACTAACTCTCCCAGCTGGCCTAGGCAGCTGTGATGTCCTGCCCACCAGAACACCACAGAAGCAGCCTGGGATTACCACTTCCATAGGTGTTGGGTGCCACACTTGGCCCTCATCCAAACAGAAAGTGTCCACTCTAAACATTTAGCAAGCGTGGTAAAGGTAGGGACAAATTACTTACAAATGGCACTGCAAGATTTACCAATGTCTTTGGAGACAGAGGGCAGCGTGCAGTGTGAACACATGATAGCTCAGGGAAGCAAAAGCCACCATGCAGCTCTAAAAGACTGTGAATTTCAGCTTTAGCATGGACATGATTTTGGTTACTTACCACATATTTGAAACAATTGAAGTGGGTTTTTTCTGTGTTTACTTTGGAGCCAGCTATTTTTAAGGTCACAGTCCCTGCTAAAGGAGGAAACTGTGTCTCTGAGGTATTGGGAATTAAACAGAGGAAAGAAAAAGGCACAGAGAAAGTAGCTGCCTTACAGAGAGAACTCAAATATTTTGTTTCCTTCCTTGTTCAGTCTGTAGTCAAAAAAGAACTTTACAGTAAACACTAACTCATGTTTTTTTAAAAAATGAATGTAATTCTGAATTCACAGCAATTCTTTATTAACTCCTGGAATCCCTTTCTGATAAACTGCAATACAAAGGGACATTCCATTTGCAGATTTTCACTTGGCTTTTACAGTCTCAGAGCACATGCTGACCACTCTCCTGTCTGTGGTGACACATGGTGGCACCTATATCCAGTCAAGTGTTTTGTGCAGGAAGTTTTCAGACCTGGAGATACAGATGAGGAGGTGGAGGGGAGGCAGCTAATGTTCTGAGAGCCTTGGAAAAGCCAAAAAGAAGAAACAGACAGAAATCAGACAGTGCAGAGGACACATATTTTGCTGTGACCACAGACTTTTGTGGCAGGAATCAGAGGAAAGCAGTGCCAAAGGGATGGTGAGGGAAAGGATGGAAGCGAGTGGACAGAAAGGCTGCAAAGACAAGGAAAGAATTCCACCCCAGGGAAGAACAGGACCTACTGTTATCAGACTGCAGCCTGCCCTCTCCCTGGTCCAGGAGGTCACACAACACTTTACCACAGCGGAGCTACACTCTGTATCTGACACCAGGAATTAACTCCGGAGCCTTAGGTCTTAAATAATGCAAAGAAGGATCAAAGCCAGCAGCTATATGAAAAGAGGCTTCTTTCATAACTTAATTGCTCATTTGCAAAATACCAATGTTATTTATTTAAGTAACTAAGACCTTTTTTGATGCACTTCTAATGTAAATGCTCATGAGTGGTTGTCAGAAGAAAATCATGATAATAAACCACTAAGATCTTGGAAAGGGAGTTGCCCAATTAACTTTGCTGGGACAGCATCCCTACAGAAATGGATCTGCACTGTAACTCTTGAGACAGGGGTTACAGCTGTTTCCAGTTCTGTCCCAGGCTCTGCACTTGCAGAAGACAAATGCATTTGGAGCCATTTTGCAGAAGTTTTTCTCTCAAGCAAGTACCATGATAAATACACCAAGATTTTGGGAATCCCTCCTTTAGCTGGCCTCTGCTGTTCTTGTCATATCCCAGATTATGGTGGATGCCTGTTCCCCCAGATGTAGTGCCAATAAGCATTATTTTGTGGTGCAGAAGATGTCTTTCATGGCTCTAATTAAACAGATCGAACATGTACATGCAGGGATCAACATGTGCATACCAGTCCAGAGGACATGTAATGTCAACTAGAATTGGAACAGTTTCACTGGAACATCAGGAAGGCCAGAAAGTAAAGGAAGACTCTTCCATGCCTTGACAGTGGTGCAACACTGGACATCATCTGTTCCTTATGCAGATGTCAGCAGCAAGATACAATGGTTAAAGAAATGTCATTAGTATCTACTTATTACTTGGGCCAAACTGGCATGCAGAACAGCAGTTCTTGAATAGAAGATGACAACTCTGGAGAGAAAAATGAGGATGGGGAAGCATATACAAGAGTTTTATGAGTGGAAAAACAAGTATTTATACAAGTTACTCCTCCAAAAAAGGCATGCTCTGTCTCACACCCATGTATCACAGTAAGGATACACCTTCTGTTTCAGTTGTTTCTCAAATTTGGGACATTAATAAAAATGGGATAGGAGCCCAAGACAATATAAAATAATTTTCTCTCCAGAAATTCTCTTTTAGACACATGTGCAATTTACCTTTAGGTGATTATCTACACCTTCATATGGAGCCTCACTTGAGCAGGGTACACACCTGCATTTACTTTCCAGTGACACCAAAGAGCTATGCAGCCTTTTTTTTTTTTTTAATCACCTGCACAGATACTCTATAACACGTGTTACTGTAAGAAAGCAAAAATACACATCAGAGCTGACTGCTAGTGGTGGGAAGGGAAAATGTGTGACTTCTCAACCCCAAGAAAATACATTAGTAGGCTTTAATAAAGTCAAGCAATATTGTTAGCTGTATTAGCACCACTAAAGAGTCCTCTAGGTATAAAACAACCATGCATGCAGAATGATAGCATCAGTATATTTAAGAACTAATAGTATTACAGCCATAAGCTTACCATCTTAAAAACCAAGCTTTCAAGGGTTCAAGAAATAGATTAAAACCCCATAAATAATATTTACATAGTGAATACACAAGAGCTATTTTCTTTTTTTTTTTTTGAGGGGGGGACTCGTTTTATCAAAATTCTGCTGAAATCAATGCATATTTTGGAAAGCAATGCAAAACTCCTCAAGCAGATGACATTCTTCAATGTTGTTTGAACATGAGAATATTCCTCTTGACATGCTGAGGTATTGCAGGCTTACCAAGAAAGATGTTCTAACTGAAACAGGTGAATTAATAACTCTGAAAGAAGGTGGAAGATGCAGAGATAGGAAGGGCACTGTATTATACTTGACCAAACCAGTATGCCATGCTAAGGCACTTTGGATTTTCCATAAGCTTAGGCTGTGGCAGGATGTTCTAAGCTTCCTTGTATGGGGATTTGGTCTTCTAGGTCTCTGAAGGAAGAAACACTTTCCAAAACGTGAACAGTCTACTGTGCTTTTTAGCAATGTTTCTTGAAAATACACTTTAGGTACAAAGAGCAGAAAAAATCTATTACCACAAATGATCACTTTCTCAACTTCTTAATGCATGTTATGTGACTTACTAAAATACTTCTGGTTTTGAGTCACACTACATCAAGTCTCCCTTGCTGGCTTTGACGTCGTATCTGGAACAGCCAATGGTTAACATATTGTGATTTGCGTGGTATCAGTGAAACTGAAATAAAGAACAGAATTTTGTTCAGAATTACTTTAGTTCTCCATGCCTCAAGGAACACAAGCACTTGTCAAACTTCAGTATTGATGCATTTGAAAGTCCCAGTGAGCTGTTGAAGACGACATCCTGCTCATCAGAAGCCAGTACCAAATGATTCCACACATGATGGACCTAAGTGAAGGCAATTTTAAAATAAGGTCTCATCTATGAAATCTTCTAACTGGTAACTCTTACTGTTCAGCTAATGTCCAAGAGTAAGTCTGGAGCCTGCTTTTGGTAGCATGTTGTTCAAAATATCATCATTGCTTAAAAAAACTGGAAAGTTTTCTATTTATGATTCTCAAGATTTTCAATGTGACCATTAAAAAACTTAAGAAAGAATGCCAGACTTGTATTTATGAACAGCATGGCTCATGCACCTTCATACTGACTGCAATATGCTATTAAAAGCAAAAATCTTCAGCTTGTTGTAGCTGAACCTTGTCAGAATGCAATGCAGCAACTAAAACCACCCATTTTATTTAGCACCATGGCCTTCATTTTATACATTAATAATCTGATCACTATTTTTACCAAAATTGTAACAGAGTCCGTATGAGCTGATATTGGAATAACAAGTCTCTGTCACTGCATGGCAATGTCAGAGATAGAGAACACAGTATTCTGGTAGGCTCTGCAACAGCTGTGTAACTTACTCCTTGGGGCTTTCAATACTGACTGTATTCTCAGCTGCCATAAGGTCCAACAAATTACGTGATGCAAAAAAATCCTTTTGAATTGACTGCAAGAGAGTAACTGGTGGGAAAAAAATCATCTACCTGTTCCACTGTGCTTTGTTATCTGGGAACAATCCCAAATTTCCCCTCAGCGCTGTTCGAAGGTTGTACCAGAGTTTTTCAGAGCATTCAAGATGACATCAGTTAATTGTAAAATCCCATTTTGGATACAATGTTTGCTATATCTGGAATTACTGCAAGCATCCTAGAAACAAAAGAACACACCATCTTCCTCTGCTAGAAAGTTGCTAAGAAGGTAGTTTTACCTTCAAGAAACCATGACCAGTCTTATTAAGCAGGTCTTTTCTGTCATCCTCAGGTCTTGTATCGCAAGTATCCAACCTGAAAATTGTCACTGGCAAAATGACTTTTATTCCAGAAGGAAAGCACACCTATAATAGAATCTGAATTGTGCTTTACTGCTTCTAAAACTTCACAATGTACTGATTCCAAGAAGAGATGGGCCTCCACTTTGGTAAGCAAGTACCAGCTTTTTAACTTATTGTCAGCCTGAAGCAGCTGCTACATTATTCCCATGCTCTTTAACCTTGCCCAAAGTGAAGCTCATTATTTTTTAAGGATTAAAGGAGTTTTTATGGGGCTTGCTAGTAGCCAGGTAGGGGGCAGTCTCTTCTCTCAAGTAACAGGACAAGAAGAAACAGCATCAAGTTATGCCAGTGGAGGTTTAGGTTGGATAACAGGAAAAATTTCTCCATGGAAAGGACTGTCAAGCATTGGAACATGCTGCTTGGGGTAGTGGTGGATCCCTCCATCATCCACCATCCCTGGAGGGATTCAAAAGGTTTGTAGATGGGAACATGTTTTAGTGGTTGCCTTGGCAGTATTTAGTTAATGGATGGACTTGATATGAGAGGTCTCTTCCAAGGGAAAGGATTCTATGATTATGTAACACTATGGCAACAAAATATAACTTTTCTTTACCACAGAATCACAGAACCGTAGAATGACTAGGTTGGAAGAGTCCTTCAAATCATTGAGTCCAACCCATGCCCTTACACCTCAACTAAACCATGGCACCAAGTGCCACATCCAGTTTTTCAAACACATCCAGGGATGGTGACTACACCACCTCCCTGTGCAGACAATTCCAGTACTTGATCACTCTTTCAGTAAAAAACTTTTTCCTAATATCCAACCTGTATTTCACTTGGTGCAGCTTAAGGCTGTGTCCTCTGGTTCTTGGTTGTTGCCTGGAGAAAGAGACCAACCCCCCCTGACTACAAACACCTCTCAGGGAGCTGTAGAGAGTGACAAGGTCACCTGAGTCTCCTTTTCTCCAGGATGAACAACCCCAGCTCCCTCAGTCATTCCTCACAGGGTTTGTGTTCCAAGCCCCTCACCAACCTTGTTCCCACCTCTTGGACACACTCAAGAGTCTCAACATCCTTCCTAAACTGAGGGCCCAGAACTGGACACAGCACTAGAGGTGTGACCTCACCAGTGCTGAGTACAGGGGAAGAATGACCTCCCTGCTCCTGCTGGCCACACCATTCCTGATCCAGGCCAGGATGCTGTTGGCCTTCTTGGCCACCAGGGCACACTGCTGGCTCGTGTTCAGTCGCTGTCGACCAGTGCCCCCAGGTCCCTTTCTGCCTGGGCACTGTCCAGCCACTCTGTCCCCATCCTATAATGTTGCAGAGGGTTATTGTGGCCAAAATACAGGACTTGGCACTTGGACTTCTTAAACTTCATCCCATTAGCCTCTGCCCAGCCATCAAACCATTCCAGGTCTCCCTGCAGAGCCCTCCTACCTTCCAGCAGTACGACACATGCTTCCATCTTAGTGTCATCTGCAAATTTACAAATTAAAGACTCAATGTCATCAATAAAAATACCGAACAGGACTGACCCCAGCGCAGACCCCAGGGGGACACCACTGGTGACTGGTTGCCAGCTGGATGCAGCATCACTCCCCACCACTCTGGACTCAGCCATCCAGACAGTTCTTAACCCAGCAAAGAGTGCTCCTGTCCAAGCCACGAGCTGCCAGCTTTTCCAGGAGTTTGCTGTGGGAGACAGTGTCAAAGGCCTTGCTGAAGTACAAATAGACAACATCCCCAGTCCTTCCAACATCCACCAGATATGCCACTTGGTCACAAAAGGAGATCAGGTTGGTCAAACATGACCTTCCCCTCCTAAACCCATGCTGGCTGGGCCTGATACCCTGGCCATCCTGTAAGTGCTGTGTGATGATACTCAGTATAAACTGTTCCATAACCTTACCAGGTATTGAGGTCAGGCTAACTGGTCTATAATTACTAGGATCCTCCTTCCTACCCTTTTTGTGAATGGCTGTCACAATGACCATCTTCTAGTTATCTGGAACCTCCCCAGTGAGCCAGGACTGTTGGTAAATGATGATGAGTGTCTTCACAAGCTCACCTGCCAGCTCCCTCATCACCCTGGGATGGATCCCATCTGGTCCTATAGATTTATGAACATTCAAGTGGCTCAGCAGCTCTCTGACTGCCTCCTCCTGAATGACAGGGGGACCATTCTGCTCCCTGATACCGTCTACCAACCCAGCAGGACAGTTGAGGATAAGCCCGTTTGTCCGCTCCTGTTCACTGTGCTCCCTAGAGCCTTCTTTTAATCAGCCTGCCACTTGCTGAAGGAAAACTCTGCCCTACACCTGTGTGGCTAATGAGAAATTATATTCCTGAATTTCTAAAGACGTAAAGTGGCATTAATAAAATAGTCTTAGGGCAAGCTAGGGCAAGTAGTCACCAAAACACCAGAAAAATTATGTTCTGACACAGCTTAAAATACATCAAAACCATTCAAAATTCACCCAATTCTATCTTCCAAATCAAAGGGAGCAAACCAGGAGAAAAGGTTCTCAGGTACAATTCATGGTGCAGCTTTCAGTGAGCACCTGTGACCGTGGACACTCAACAGTCACAATCCTTGTTACTCCTTCAAGCCATGCACAGAGAATGCACAGATGAATGGAAGAATTACACATACCAGGATATCTGTGTGCCTAATCAGGCTTGCCCCATGCACAGGGAGAGGAGGAGAATCCTTGTCTGGACTGTGACAGTTGTGATAACACTCAGGGTCTGGCTAGAAGAGTAAAACTCTCCACAGGATGCTTTATTGTGATGTAATCTTTAAGGGAGAAGTAGTATTTAATCTTGCTAAAGACATTTTCTACGAACTGCTTCAGAGACATTCTTTCAGGTAGAGACTGAAATGTTAAGGGTTAATGACTCAAACGATGGGCCATTTGCCAAAGCAGCAGGTGCTTTGCTGAGCCCCCCAGACAGAGGAGAGCAGAGCTTTTGGGTGTGTGGTAGGGAAACCTCTGGTCTGCAGAAGCACTGCCCAGGGGCAAAGGGGGTGAGCACCCACCACCTTTGTTTAGTAACAGACTGGTTTTGAGGAGATAAGGGAAAAGGTTGATAAGAAGCAGATCCTGTGAGGTGGAATAATGCTTTTGATCATGGCCATGTCCTCCCTGAGTGGCTCAGCTATAAAACTCCACCTTGCCCCAAGGAAGACATTCACACAGAGCCCTTCATCCTTCTCATGGTGGGGCATAACCAGCTCAGCTGCACTGATCTGAGAGGCAGGCTCATATCTTAGAGGGTGTCATAAACCATCGAAGAACCCTGGAATACCCCCAGACTTATTTCAGGGCCTTCACCAGAGAACTGTTTGTGACCCACAGGCTGTATCAGACTGTAACACTTCCCATACCCCATGGGGAGGTACCTGGGCATTCCCACCTGAACATTGAACCCACTGCACTTTGTGTTTCATGAATCAAGACTGAGACCATCACCTCAACCAACAGACACTGAAATCGCAACAATCAACTCTCATCACTGGATCCATGAGTGGTGATATCTTTCCTCTCCACTATCTACTCTTTTCTTATTTCTTTCTTTTCCTTGTATGTTTTCTTAAGTGATATCTTTATACTTTTATATTGCTGTTTTTCTGTAGATACTTACGAAAACAGCTACATACCTCCTTTCCACTGCAAACAAATGGTTCTAAAATAAACTTGCTGTCTATCTCTCTGTCTCTCTAGAAACAGTGTCATTTTACTCTAATCCACCCCAAGGGATCTATTAACAAGAAACTCCGTTACCCCACCTTCAGACGTGGGTCATAACACTTCCCTCACCAAAATTATTTTTATTGTCATCAGTAAAAATTGGGCTCCCAAGTCTTCTTAAACACACAATGTCAAATTGAAACTGATCTGAATCTATTTTCTTTCCTTCATAGATTTTTCTTCTACAATGGATATATAAGTATTTGTGTAAATCTGTATTCTAAACATTATTCTATTATTTTAAATAATAGCTAGTAGTTTTAAAGACAAGGGAAAATAAAATACAATAAATTATAATAACCTCTTAAATTATAAATAATAAATTAAAAAGAAAAACAATATTCAGCTTCTACTGTCAAACCTATCACTTCAAACTGCTCTGCTTCTAAAAGGAAATTAAAGTTTTATGCCCCCAGTACTGGGAATCCAATAGAAGAAGCCCGATCCTTTGCACATGAAATGCCTGCCTTTGCCTCAAATCTCAAAGCCAGCTCTGTTCTGGTTCTCTCCTTCCCATTTCATCTGTGCACTAAGGATTCCTTTCTACTTTCTTTGGCCCATTATAAGTGATATACATTTAACTATGCACACGCATATCCATAAAATAAATAACATGTTCTTAGTTTTTATCCTCTGAAATATGAATTAAGGAATTGGCTTTGGTGACAGTCTGCTATTTTGTCTGTGCATTACTAGCAAAAGAATAACAGTGCTCAATGGATTTCAATCAAGAATTAACAAGAGGAATGAAAAATATTTCACGCAGTTCCTTTTCTTCATATGCACAACTAAACCAAGCGTGTCTTCTCATATTCGTGCAGGCAGACACAGCTTCCATACAATTACAAATAATCTCTGAGAGTATCAGCACAGTAAAAAGTTAGTGGGGAACAAACACATTAAAAAACCTTTCCGGTTTTGTTTATTTATCACTATTACATAGCACTTTTTCCTATCATAAGTCAACCAGTTTGACACTGCTGAAAGAACCCTTGACTAACAACAGCAGGATGAAAAAAAAAAAAGAACCCTTGGAATTATTTTTATTATTTTTTAATAATTTATTATTTTTCAATAAACTAAAAGCAAACCAAAATGGGGTTCAATATTCATATGACATTTAAAATTTTACTTCCCAGATTTTACTGGGGGGAAAAAAGGGCAAGCTAAGCCCCCCCCCGTCCCCTTTCGTTCTCCCATTTCAGAAATTCCTCACTAGTCTATGTACCTACAAAAGACTTCATCTAAATGCCAGTTTAATCTCTCCCTTGACTATCCCGGAGACACTCTGTTTAAACATGTTCTCATTTTCTTCAAGTTATGTGCTTCTTCCCTGAAGTGCAGTGTGTTGTCCTGAGAGGGTTACAGGTAACATTTAATACCTAATTATAAAATAATAGTAGCATTTATCAAGGCTGAGTTCCACTGGCACCAGTAACTCTCACAACATATACCCACATAACTGAAGCCACAAGCTCTGGCATTCCAAAATCCATTTTTAGATCCAGCAGCAGGGAAGGACAGAAAGAGAAGTCCATTTGCATGGAGACCAGTGACTAAACCAAATCTCTGTTCTGGTTCTGACAGCTGCCCTTAGGATTTTCTCTCACTTTCCCTAAAATACAGTGTTAGTGCAATCGCAAGGAAGCAAGAAAAACAAAGCATCCATAAAACACATCTGAATTTCCCTTTCAATGGCAGCTCATTTTCCATTTGTAGTTTTGCACTGAACATTCATTAATTCAACAACATAAGAGTGCATGATCCCCAAAGTCTATGGGGAAGTAATTGTTGATAAAAATATCCTCAGAGTAGACACTTACTAGACATAAACAGCTCTGCATCTGGCTACAAGGATGTAGATGAAATATGTAAACTAAACAATATATGAACTAATACATACCACTAATGCAGGTATAACCTCAAAAATCTAAATACACGGAATTTCATTTTACAAAAAGATCACCACCTTTGCTAGAGAAATACACTGCTTTCACCTGAAAAAACTGCTGCATTTTTCAGACACCTGGAATCAAGTGGCTGCTTTGCCACATGCACTCCAACAAATACTGTTTCAGCAGGTGTCACTGGAGGAGACCTCATGTTAAACAGCTTACTGGAGGTCTGACACCCCAAAAAAAAAAAAAAGACCTAAGAAAGCCTTCCTATAGTTGAACACATATTTGCTTCAAATATTAATATGATGCACCAGAACAGTGCAACATTTACCAACATCTGAAAACATTCTGGCCATGTGGAAACACTATGCCTGCATTCTACACTTTTAAGTTTGATTTTGCTCCTTATTTTAATTATCAAAGCAGATAGAAGTTTAAATATTGAAGGATCTAAGCATAAATTCATTAAACTTGTAAGTTTATTTATGTAAGCAGAGAAAAACAGGAAACTAAAACCAACTGCAAAATATTTTCGGTAATTGAAATGAAGTAACTGACATTAAGTAGGGAAGGGGAAACTGTATTTTGTTTTAATATGCAATTTTAATATAACACCTACTTAGGGTGGCATTTGAGAGCTCACATAAATATTTTAACATTCTAAATTGCATCTTTACTGAACTGTACATAATCACATTTATTATTGCAATTTTCACTGAAACAGAAACCTGGTAAACATACATTTAATCTCAGTACCTTAAAGCAGTAACAGAGCTGTACCTTTGCCTGCACTCTATGCCCATCTTCGCTGTGCCCAGGACTATTTCCAAGTGGAAATGACTCCTTAAGCTATAAATGCACAGTAAGATACATAACTGGCTGCATGACTGAAATGGCTTCCGGAAGGAGGAGGCAAAATTTGAACTGTCACCTCCAACTCTGTTTCTCAGTGACACGGAGGCAGACTCCCACAAATAGCTGAAAGTTATATTAAGAGGTTCTGTGATGTCCTGCCAGGGTCTTTACTACGCTTCTAGAGTACAAAGGTCATATATTGTTTATTTATAGATAAGGAGGATACTGCACAAACCATGATGCTTTGGAAAGCTTGTGCTTCTAAGCTAAATAATTCTGTGAAATAATGCTATATAATTTTGAGAAATTAATTAAAAGGTGTCCCCTGTAACTAATGTACAGTTTTGATTGAGAAGACACATGTCTAAATCCTGCTCAGCTGGGGCAGAGCTTACCTTGACTTACTATTAAAAATAAATTTACAAGACATTCCTCCTCCTTTAGACATACTGAGCAGTGTGGTGATGAGGATTCCTCTTACTATGTATTTGTAGAGCATTTGGCACAGCTGTATCTTTTGTCTATATGCACAAAACTACTTTCTCCTCTGCATTTGATGCTTGGATTTGATAATCCTAGAGGTCTTTTCCAACCTAAACGATTCCACGATTTGTGTAGAAACTGTAGATGTTGTAAGTACAGTGCTATGTGTTCACCTTTAGCTGCAGGATGTGGTTAAGGGTTGATTCTCACCCCAGTCCTGCCAATCACTTGGTCAAATCACTCCTGCTTTGCCTCTGCTCCCCTGGGACCAGGTAGTGGAGAGCTAATGTTTACCAGACAGCTGTTGTGTGCCTTAATTATCTCCACAAAGGGAAACAGAATTACTGCAAATTCTCGTCCAAGGACATTAAATGCATGCAGTGTCTGTCATTAACATCAGCAGATCGGTCAGTATTTTGAGTGCATACAAACACAGGCTGTTCTCTAGCAAATAAACATTTTTTCCTACTTTCAGTTAAAGAAAGGACTAAACTAGCCCCCAGTTCTGTAGTGAACCTTGCTTTACCTCCCACTCCTCACTTACTAACAGCCTAGAAAAAGAAAACATATTGTGCCTCTCTTTCCAGACACTGTTTTTATTTGAACATTTCTGATTTTCAAACCTGACAGAGCCTTTAATAAGACATAATAGACAAGCTGAATGTCAGTCCCAAGAGTCAGAAAAATACTCCATTTTAACCTGTCTGAAATGCAGCAAACAGCTTCAAGAAAGAAAATGAACAGACAGAATTATTTCAGTATTCTGTGTTAAGATACTTCTACTGTATCAGTCCAAAAAACAGGTGCACACTTGACATACATGGCCTCTGGAAGATGAATAAGGTCATTGTTTTTAGAAGTTTATATTCCGGCTTTTTTGCTTAGGCTGCATTCGGTTTGATTAAAAACTGTATTTTCCCAATTCAATTCAGATGTTAACTGATTTCTTACCTTCTCTGAAAAATACAGTTAATGGGGGTGCTCCTAAGGCAGCGAAGCTGGTCATGGCTGGTCACTCCTGTCCCACAGGTGTGAGGTTTATAGTTTCCTGTGATGATGGGCAGGATCATTTTCTCAAGCTATTGACCCTCATGGTTTCCTTCCAATTTTTGCTCAACAGCAACACCTGTGGGAAAAATAATTCCTATTTTTTACTGCTTCCAGCACCTCAAACTACTTTTGACATGGTTTTTGATGGACTGCATCTTTCACTGCCATCAATGTATTGACCATGGCATTTTCTTCCTACACCTGCTATCCTGTTGCCCTTATTCCTCTCCATCCTAATGATGACTTTCCAGTTGTTCTGTTTCCTTCCCCTTTAGCCTCTGTCTATCAAAAATATTTACAAAAACCCAAAAAGATGTTTTGCTTAGATCCTGGGTAAAATGTCAGCATCCATGTTTATCTCCTGCAGTGAAACAGATTTTCAAAACAGCTTCTCTATTTTCCACTGCTAGTGACACCACTGGTGACAAGTTTTCAAGTGAGCACAGCATCAACCTGGTTTTGCTCCAATTCTTATGGTCAGATATTTGGAATAGCTCAGGGCCAATACAGTTGAGCATTTTTAAAAGTCCAGTCTTCTGTCCTGCACTCTAAATAGGACTTCAGAATTTTTGACATTGTGACCCTAATCTTTCAGTGTCCCATTATGTCATATAAAAAAGAAGGTATTTTGTCTTCTCCCAAGTTTTATCTTTCCCTAAAGAATTTAGGATATAAATATTTAATATTTATTTTAAAAATAAATATAAAATTTATATATATGATATATAAATTATATATAATTAAATATATATAATATATTTAATTATATTGTATATATAATTTGTAAATATTTTTTACTTTATTATACACAGCTCATCTTTAATTTTAACCTGGAACTCTTCTTATGCAGAAATACTACTGTTAGGTAATGTCATGCAATGTCATGCATTGTATTCATTATATTTATTATATTTTGCAAAAAGAGAAGACTTGACTTTTAAGACAGCTCAGTTTCATTGGAGACTAAGATTTGTGAAGTCCAGTCGCACCAAGAAACCTTCTCAAAATGAAATCTAGTAAGGAAAAATTCCCACAGACAGCAAGACCCTACAGCAATTTAGTAAAAATCAGTCTCTCAATTATTATGATTTTGTATGTTTGTTTGACTGGTCATTTAGTTTTGCAGGAATAATCTTATTAGTCTACAAAACCTTGTGAGCAAATTGTAATTTTAATACTTTTCTCTTTCCATTGTTTTCCATTTGAAGTTCTTGCTGTGCTCTTATTTCATAGAGAGTGCTACAAAGGGGAAACCATGTCTGCAGACACAGTAGCTCAGGCAGATGAAGTTACTGAAGTATTTATTAGCCCTTCCCAAGGAGATCTTGTGTCTCAATATGTAACAGACTGATGATCCATGTTCTTCCCACCTTCTTTAGATTTCAGGATTCCTCATGCACCTTTACCTCTCTCTTCCCATTACTTCTCTCTACCATTCATCCCTCTTATCCTTGCCAAGCAGAAACATCCCAGAACACAAGCTCCCAATCAGAATCAGGGCTCTACACAAAATGAACACTACCCAACACAGGTTAGCAAAGTGAAAAGCCTATGGTGTTTATTGAGCAAACAAACCCCACCACAAGTGTTGCAACAGGATTAAATTTTACAGAGAGGTGCCTCCAGAGTACCCAGACTCAGTACCCCAGGGCAACTCAGTCTGAAATACACAGAGGAGTTAAATGCATGCTCAAACGATTCATTAACTGGAACCCATCAGGAGTTTTTCTGCTATTACCAAAAAATTTCCATGCTTAAAACTGATATGGCTGCTAAGACTTAACTTCTCATGAAGCACAGACCCTTTAGGTTATAATTATTTCACTCAATTGGCAACCTGGTCCTGGATTACTTAACTGTGCTATATCCCCCACACTAAAATGCCTAAACATGAGTTACATTTCAAAAATACCACCTTAAAAAAACCTTTTCTAGTTTCACTGTCAGATTCTATAAGGCATCCTTTCATCTCCAACTAGCATGAGGTAGTTTCAAAACAAAAACGAAGTGGCTCTTCACAACAGGTGCATTATGCTGTAGGACTCCTTGCAAGGGAGGCTGCAAGGCTCACAGGGAGGTCGGGCAAGTTTACAGAACAGAAATCCACTTCAGTTGCTAATGAGAGATAAACTATGCCTGCCTGCATGTTTCTCTAGGGTGGGGGAGCACCAAGAGATCACTTAGCTGAAATATGATCTACAATTTCCTTGTCCTTACACACTTCCTTAGGCATTTGGGTTTGGACAGGGCTGAGGACAGGTGCCAATCTGAGCAGCTGGACAGTCCTCCTGCTGCATGATGAGTCCCAGCACTAAGCTCAGATGTTCCAGCCCTTCCTGAAGGGAACTCTCACTCCATGCACACTGCTGTGGAGTGAATGATCAGCAATAATTAAATCAAATGCACAGTGTTACGCACTGAGGCTTAACCAAATTCTGTTTCAGCCCACTGGCTCAAATTGAGCAAAAAGTTTCACAATTTTTAAACTTTACCATTCCAAGGAAAAAGCTAGCCATTTTTCCAGTTCCACCCAAAACTAAATAGCTCCAGCTATAGTTAAAGAATAATAGAGGTTTTATGAATTTTTAATGCAGTTCACTTCTATATTCCAAATTAAATTTCATCCAGCCAAATCAAAACTGCTCTACTGATCACCTCAAGTTCTACTGATCCGTTAGCAAGTTTAATAACTTTTAATTCAACCTGTTCACCTGCACAGATGAGTCCTTAGCATTCTTAGATAAATCATGGAGGAAAAATGATTGAATCTTTGAGAAACATACATTCGCATCTTCCCCACTCCTATCAGAATCAGATGTAAGACAAAATTCCACCAGAAAAGTTTTTTTTCAAGAGGCTGCCAATTGATTCTACAGATTCAGCTGAAGTGCAGAATTCAGTGCTTTTCTCCAAACAGATTCTCCTCATCTCTCTGCAGAGGATACAAGAACAAAATTAGAAAAGGGGCAGGGGCCACAGCTACAGTAACACAGCAATTTCACAGATTTGTACAAGCCTTTGTGAGCACCCAACATCTTTTTTTCCACCTTTTAGGTGAGAAATTTAAGATACTGAATCTTGTAATGGATTATAATTTTGCCAACTGAAATTTCATCCAAACACACTTGGCAATCAATACCACCAATTATAATCCATACACAGTGCCTTGGCTGCAGCTAGCACAAAGGATGTAGTTACTTAGAAACATGCTTTCAGTTTCAGGGATGAAAAGCAAATCTTGATGTTTTAAGAAAACTGTTGAATTATTTAGATTAAAGGCGAAAATTTTGCCTCCTGTCTTTATTCTAAGCAATACAGCAGTTTTCTTAAATTGCTGAAAAGAGCCCTGCATTACCAACACTGAAAGCAGGCTGATATGATTTAACCAGGTGAGACTACCCTTGGAGTGTGTGGTCTGCATGTACTGTTGCAGGCTCAGGGTCATCCCAGCTGTTGTTTCTTTGTTTTAGTGTAGGGAGAGAAAAATCTACCCCCTCTGAGGTCTAGGCTCTAACCCATCTTTGTATCATTTTTAACACTGATTTTCCCGTGGCTTAAATCAATCCTCCCACTATGCACAGGAGGCTACTGGGATGTGTCCTGTGAACCCCCTCCTTTTCCCCCTAGCAGACTTCTGCCTGATGATCTCATTCTCTACTCATATCTTTTCATCCCATCTGTAGGCCAGTAAGTCATAAATCTGTCCCTTCTTTCATGGCTTGTCTCATTTAATCTCATCCTGTCTCATGTCTCTTCTTGGGTGTTTTGCTGTCAGTTATGAGTCACTATAACTCAGACTTAATTCATATCTGCAACTCTTTTCCCTCCCCACATTACTGTTCAATAAATGCTACTTAGGTCCAATGAATGCCCTGCCTTCAGAAAAAAAAAAAAAAAAGAAGAAAAAAAACCCCCAAACAAACAATTCATGTTTTTGAACATTATCAAGGAAACCAAACTTACAGACCACAAGTTCAGGAACTTTAAAAATTAAGGCTGTCCTTAATTTTTTTCCCTCCTCAGCATCGTCATTTATATTTTACAGCTGGCATTCAATTAACCAGTCCTCCCTAGTCCTCATTTTGCATCAGGAACTGCTCATGTCTGTGGGCTGTGTAGTAGGTGCAAAGCCATAGTTTTGAAACAAAGGCATTCAAACTTCCCCACCAACTTAACAGCATCCTGACATCATGGTCACCAATCAGTGCAGAACCAAAGCTCAAAACACGGAACTGACTCTCCTTGCACTGTCCTGGAAACATTGCCTTGGTTACCAGACCCAGCAAACATCACATCTTCTAGTAGTTATTTTATAATAATTCTTCCTGTGCTCTATGCAGGGTGTTTTGGAACGAGAAGAACCAGGGTTTTGAGAGTTTTGCAAAGTTTTATGATTAGGAAAAATTCCTTTTAAAGCACCACCATCTTCTAGAAATATTGACTGTGATGAAATACTGACCGCAAGTTTCTCAGGTCTCAAAATTACACAAAATTTGGGAAATGGAAGCACTCTTTCTGTGAAAACAGAACAAAAGTTAAAAGCTGTATCTCTCAAACACACCAACACCTGTAAGTAGCTTTGTTACACCTGTAATTTGTTTAGAAAATACTGTATCAGGGTAGTGTTAGAAACATGAAATGTTTGCAAAACTTAAAAGCAAAAAAGCATTAAGTACATTTTTCCCCAAAGAAGGAAAAAAAAAATCTTTTCTAAAATAGCATGTTACTCATAGTTACCCAAATCATATACAGTTTGAAATTTCTAAGAGGAAAATCCAACTTTTAGAGTTCTCTTATTTTGAGAAACGATCAGAGTCTGAAACTCCAAGTCTATTTTCCCCATTATGATGAGTTTTCAGAACATTAGAAAGGTCAGTAATTCTCATCTAAAATTCTGGATGTTTGATTTGACCACCACCTTTGGTACAGGACAAGTCCATAATTTCATCTTACAGAATGTTCTCAGGTACTTTCTTCCCACCTACTGTCAATGAAATTGGTGTAAGGCTTGTTTCTCCTGCCTTTAAATGAAAACTCTTTTGAAGTAACTGCATAACTGAGCAGTAAAACATTTTTTAATGCCAAGTGTACTTATTTTTAAAAGGATTAAAAATACAAATTATTTAAATAATATTTAAATTAATCTTTTTACAAGAAAACAGTATCACTCTTCAAAGATGAACAGAAACCTTTTCTAAGGCTACATTAGGAGATTCTGACAGTAGTTTCCTGTTCTTACAGAGAAAATAGTAGTTCCTAAAGTGAGACTGAGGACGTTTCTGAAGGCTAATGAGCTGTCTCAAGGTTCTAAAACACTTGGTAGTAAACCAAGAATTTTCACTATCGACTTAAAGTTTTTGGGATGCCATGACAAGAAACTACTTTCATTGCAAGTCCAATGCTGAAAAAAAGTAGGAAAAAAAAGATCAGAAAAAAAAAGGAAAAAAAAAAGGAAAAAAAAAAAGAAAAAAAGGACAAAATAATGAAAGGAAAAGTAAGGAAAAGTACTAATAATACGAAATATTATACCATCATTCACTGGTCCGATGTGTTACATCTGCATTATGTGAAGCAAAACCTGGTACTCTGGGATTTACTATCAATTGTCCATATAACTTATCTCCGGTTCTCTCAGATGAGGCAAACTGCATGAAGTCCCAGAAGCAGTTTGGTAGCAGAATCTGAAAGAGTACATCAACAGTGTCTATGAATGCACTGCCAAAACCACGGGAATGCACACATGAAAAATAACAATGTGAATAAATATCTGGATGCTGACAGAGTTTGTAATTCAGGAATTAAAATAGTACCCACAGTGACTTTGCTGTTTACTTGCATCTGCTTTTCAGACAGTCACATATCATGTAACATTCAACAAGAGTGATTTTTCACATATCATTGATATAACCATTAAATATATACCCTTAGGAGGTACCTCTGCTTTTGTGGGTTTAAAATACTTAATTATGAACAATAGTTAATTATAACAGCTTAATCATTGCAATGAGATAACACTGCAATGACTGTACAAATAAAATGTTTTCTCTGAATGCACCTTGGTATTTGTGCGTTCTGCAAGCACAACTTTTACCTTTACTCCCATTAGCAGCTCATTTGCTTCCCACAATTAATTAGCTACAAAGCTGTGTACAGCCAACCTCTGCACTTACATCACTATACAAACATGTATGTAATTACTTGCTGCCATTAAGTTGTCACTTTGCACATCAATAGCATGTTTGTCATCACCTGCTCACACAGAGCATGGAAAAGGAAGAGTCTTCTCCCTGCCTCAGAGACATGGAACATAGACTCAACAGAGCTGTGCTACCTTCTCCTAAACATATTACTAAAACAAAAATCTATTTTCCTATTATCTAGAAAATTACATTTCTATAGATTGTTCTTGTTTTCCAACTAGGAAGTCTCATTTCTGCACTGAGAAGAACTGTAAAAGCCTTACTTTCTTTCAGCTGTATACAGGACATATACACAGCCTAAAGCTCACAAAAATCCTTGAGGCCTGGCAAGTGACACAGGACCTCTGGGATCTCTGGGAACCAAAATGAACTCCTTCCTTACTCCAGGCCTAGGCTAGGACCAAATTCCTGAGGTCACTGGGAGTATCATAATGCCTTAGCTCATCTGTAGAGGAGGGGCTGTTCACTCTGCTCCAGTGGATGCCAGAGAAGGATCCTCTCTTTCCACCACTTCTCAGATGGCCATCAGTGCTCTGGGCAGTAACAGATGGTAAAATCTGACCTGGCTAACAGATGTGATGGACAGCAGCATCAATGTGTGTTGAACTTGGAGCTGCAACTCTACCTTTTCAAACCTGGCTCCATCTTGCATAGGGGGATTCTGACTAAACAGCTCTCATTTTTCACATTACTTTTTATTTATTTATGTAATTTTCTCATCCACTTCGTGTGAATTAACAAGAACAAGAACTGCAGAGCACACCATGTGTATGCACCAATTACTGGTGTAGGATATGAAAGTGCAAATACCTGAATACAGATTAGTCTCTGGTGGCTCCTCTGTGTGATCTGAGTTCATTCTGCCAGATTATTGCTTCTTCTTTTTAGGGGCAGCCTGAGACAGACATGCTGGAACAGCAGAAGAAAAAGCCATTTGAGCTTGAATTTAGTCAGAAAACACAGAATAAACATAGCAAAAGTCAAAACATCATAAGTAAAGTACTGTTATCCTCTTCAGTCTATTTGACTGATAAATGTGACATACCCTGTAGAACAGATAAACAAGCAACAGCAAACAAACCACGTCATTTCATAGGAAAGGATGCAAAATATTTGCACAGTTCCTTTAGCAATTGTTTTGAACCTCCTGAACTGACCCACCCTCAAGACTACTGTCAGTACTTGAAGCTTTGCTGGATTTAATGGCTACTTTGCCAACCCTTATCCTGCCTCCCTTCTTTAGTTGAACAAGAAACGTGTTTTAGCTGGGGTACAACATCTGCATACACAGATACATCACTGGCTTAGGCCAACTCACCTGGAGTGTGCACATTATGGGAAAGCTACAATCCAATCCTAAGGAAAACTTTCTACCTCTTGGTTACTCAGGAACTGGGGACAAATTATTTCTCATCAAGGCCATAGGAGCTGCCACAAAAACTGGCATAAGCTTGCATTGAGTAAAGTGATGATGCACCAGGTCATACAAGCAGATAATTTGGGGAAATGCCCTGTGAAATTCCTCTAAATTCATCAGAATAAACACCAGAGAATTGTTTTCTCTCAAGGCTGATAAGATAATGTGTGTTCTACATTTGTGGAAGATTACCTGACATTAACATGAAGATAAATCAACATAAGTACACATATATTGCAACTTCACATAGAGCTGGGTGAGAACAGAAATGTTACAGAATGCCCAGAATATACTTAATTTCACCTTCTTTGATATTTTCCTTGATTCTGCTTATCTTTCAAAACTTCAGGCAGCCCCACCAACCAGACACTGCCATATCAAGCATGAGTCCAAGTCTCCTCTAACTCCTGGTTCTCCAGGTCTCTGCCTCCCCTCACCATCCTGTCCATGGCAGATTGATGTGTCACCTCATCACCGGTCAGACAGCAGCACAGAGGTCTAATTAAAATCCAGATCCAGTAGCAAAAGACCCACATATTCATTTCCAGTTTCAAACACTTCTTTCTCTTAAGATTTTGCCTTTCTGTGAACATAAGGTTCTACACATCCATTTCAAACAGGTTCTAAAATGCATCTACTGTGCATGCAAAATACTTTCCATAAAGGTATTCTTTCATTAAATATTGCTGAGCTTGGGACTCTTATGAATATTGATGTAAGCCTGAGATTTTCAAAACTTGTGGCAATGTGGTTTTATCAGATATAATCTTCCCTAACAGCAATTTCTAAAGATTTTGGATCCTTCTGAAGATTGCTGAACCTGATCACCCAAAATCACTCATTGTTTTCCAATATTAAGGCAAGGTATATTGTGAAAAAGGACAGAGTGGCCACTATTTGGATGAGATGAAATGATTTATACATCAGTAACGTCCCTTGGAGTTCAAAACCATGTCCTCTCCTGGTAGGCAAATTCTGCCAGTAGCTGCAAGTATATAATCTCCCTATAGTAAATTGTAAGGCTAGAGTGGTAAATGATAGATAAAGCAAACTCTGGGCACTGAGTAACTGCAGGAAGTCTAAAGCTAAGGATCTAATAATTAATCTTACCTCTATCAAGGTGCAACAAGAATAAGCTGAGAAGTGCAAGAATGCCTGACAAGGCCCCAGGCTCTCTACAGCTGCAGAGGTGCCTCATTGTTCTGGAGAATTTTAAGGCTGATCTCATGTGGAGGGAACATGAGACATTACTTTCTGCTGCCATGCTGCTGATGCAGGTGTCTGGAAAGCATATTTACCCATACATTTCCCTTCACACATGGCCCAGTGCTGGGTTCCCCTTTCCAGGGTTGCTCAGGAATAATGAACAGTAGGTGCACAGGGAACAGGGCAGCCAAAGTTCTGCTGGCTTGTGGCAGGGAAAGCCCAGGGGAAAACTCTCTTCAAAAAAAGAAATGTCCTCCTTGTAGCTCTTCCATTTCAAGCTCTGCTTTTCACAAGGAAGTATTCTAGACCTTATGACTTACTGGTGGTTACTACACATTCAAACAGCAGCTGATACTTCACTCTGCAGATTGAAGGGAACACCTAGGACAAGAAGGTTATCACTCCTTCCCCATGCTCTAACACACACTCAAACAAAACACTACTAGGGCAGTTGCACACTTCTTTCTCTGGACTCTTTCTCTGGATTTTTCTGGATGTGAGTGCCTGACTAACAAGCTTGTGGGAATCTTCCTCCAAAACCTCCAAGACAGTGTCTGAAATGTGAAAATGATATGGCACCAAGTTATTTCATTTTACATTTGCATGGTACTGTGGACTCTCAGCTTTCTCCTGCTCTGACAGAAACTGCATCACAGGTTGCTTGCAAATTCCCACTGAAAGCAAGTGGAATATTCTCACTGTCTTCCAGGAGAGCCAGAATGGCACTTGTGTTATTTTAAAGTATAGCAAACGATATCAATTTCCTTGGACAGCATAAAATAGTGTACTTGGTAGATAAAAAACTGTTTGACTAGGAAAAAGGACCCAACATTTCTCTTTTTAGTGCTTCAAGCCTTTTCAATGCCTATCACACTCCAGGAAGCTGCGCTACTTTTACAGAGCAGTGGAGGAAGAGAAACTGGAAAAAACATAACTGAAATATGAGTAAATGACCTGATCTGCAACACAGATCTGTAGCAAGCCTGGTTTCACTGTCAGTGAAGTCCAAGACAAGTTCATCTTCAGAGCAAGTAGCAGAACATTTTTACTCAGTATTAAAAAGCATGAGCACTTTACAAGTTCATATACTTAAAACGTGTTGCCTGTAATTGGGTCAAGTGAATGTTTATGCCACATGATTTTCACCCCCAAGGTTCCTAAAGCTCTCACAAAGTCCAGAGCCTTCTTTTTGCATTTTCTGAGAGAGAAAAAAACACTATGAGAAGTCTGGGTTGCCCTACACCTTCTTTCTCAAGCAGAAGACAAAAATGTAATTCTTACTTCAATATTAAGTTTTATTACCTGGGATATTATTGTGGCTTTCAAGTCTAATTTAATTCACCCCAATGTCAACTGACAAAGCGAAATCTGACCTTTCTTTACACAGCCTGCTAAAAAAGTATCCCTGGTAGGCTGAAGCATACAGACAGGAGCAAATACCTTTATCTGTTCCACGATTTGTACAAACACACTCTTTGCAGCCTGCAGTGCCCACTTGGCAATTCTGAAAATCCCAGCCCTGCATGCTACCACTGCTATTTTTACTACAATATTTGCTATTTGACTGGGGGATGAGATCCACAAAGAATACCACTTAAAAAGTAATTCTCACTCATAAAGTCACTATCCTACTCCACAGGTCTGTTTTCTGCCAAATGCAACTGGTCCAAGTCTGTCATCATGTGTCCCATCTGCCTTTCCAGTGACCCCGTACCGGCAACCTTATGCAGGTAAATCCCTGAGGAGCTTGTTCCAGGAAGGGCCTCTAATGCTGCATGTGGAGAGGGCAGATGGGATTTGCAGCAAGCCACAGCTTGATCATCCTGAGAAAATGCCACTCCTTAGCCAGCCCCTCTCTTTTAACACATGTATAGGGGGCCCAAAAAGCCCCTAAAGCAGAGGAACAGTCCTGCTTGGCCTCACAGGGGCTTTAAAGGCTGTGAAAAAAATCAAATGCTACATGAATGACATCCAAGAGTCACAGGCACAGCCTTTGTGCTGTATGCAATGACGATGATGATTTGAAAAAGCCAAACTTTACATTAAGAATCTGACCGAAGGGATTTGGACCTGATTAGAGGGTTTAAGCTAGATGTTCCTTACAGTAACACAATCTAGCTCAATGAGGCCATCTGTATCAAATCCATATTGCTATTTTTATTTCCACAGTGAAACTGCACTACCAAACATATTGACTTGAGCTGGCCACAAATGAAAGTGCTGGCAAAAATGATTCTGAAATAATTTTAATTACATAAAATGCCTATGCTGCTCTGGCATGCTCCATCAAGAAACAGTTCACAAGGCTCTGCCTTGAAGTTTACACTTATTACTTATATGTACAGAAACCAGTACTTAGGAGGAACCATCTGTATTTTAAATACAGGGGACTGAGGCATGGAAAAATAATAATGTCCATCCTCTCCTAAGAAATAGTGCAAAAAACTATGCAAAGTAAATACATGATTTGTGAGCTATTACCCATTGGACTTTTATTTTCAGTCAGATGTTTATTTCCTAGTCCTTTTCAGACTAGAATATCATTAGTTGAATTGAAGACTATGTGCCTTTATTTCCCCCTTCCCCTCGGAGTAAGGCCACACCAATCAGCGTGTGTTCACCCTGCAAATCAGTCTCTGGGAGCAGTGTGCTTTCCTCAGCAGCTGCATGCTGACTTCATCACTGAGCTCTACTCAGCTGCTCTGCTACTTGCCACTGAAATACAGCACATCAATCACTTGCAGTGCTCATGAGAATTAGCACAACACAAGTCTAATTAGAAACTAAAGACTGTGTTATCTGCAATGATGTGGAGATGGGAACCTTTCTTGCTGCACAGTAGTTCATGATAATACCCACCTTACAGCCCATTAGTGAATCAAAATAATATACTGTATAAATACTACTCTGCTCTTTTCCTCTTTACAGAAGCCCCAGGTCTCAGAAGCCTCCATTACCAAACACATGTGACTTGGTTTTATTGGAACATTGTAGGAAATGGAAAGCAGCCCTGACTGTCCAAAACCAGCAAAATGAAAGCCAGTATACTGTGTACTTTGGTCCTGACTCTAGAAAAGTAGCCCCAGCTAGCCTCCAGATATTTTACACTGCAATACCTATTGGCAGAACCAAAGAAACTCTACACTGCATGACGCTGTACATGGACTGTCAGTCCTGTGCTGGGCTGATCCCTTTCACTCGCTCTTTCCTGGAGAAAACAATGTAACCCACTATAAATCCAGACAACACTACTTCAAGCTTCAGCCTGGAATCCAAACACAAGCAGGGGGAAACCTGGCAGAGAGCTGAAGCCAAAGATGTACATGTTTAACAGCAAGAGAAAGATGAGAAGGGATATGCAGCTGTTTTGCTGCACGGGTTCTCCAAGAGGGAACTGGAGAACACAGACCAGGTTTTCACTTCTAGCTGAGATAAACATTTATAAGCCATTCATTTTAAACAGGAAGGTATAACATTAGGACACGACCTTTATTTCAGTATGAAGGCAAGCCACCGCAGCTCACTGCACTGCAGACATCCAGGAGAGATCCACAGTGTTCCACTGCTCTGTTATTGCAGACATCCAGGAGAGATCCACAGTGTTCCACTGCTCTGTTATTGCAGACATCCAGGAGAGATCCACAGTGTTCCACTGCTCTGTTATTGCAGGTGGGCTGGATTTTAGATTCAACAAGGAAGGTGCAATTTTATGGCTCTGTGGAAAAATCTTTAAAATGCTGGCAGGTAGATGTCTAATGGTGCCAGACTGGTGCTGCAAAACATCATATGCAGATAAAGCACTGAAGAAAACGTCTGTGTGCCAATGAATGAGCATTTAGGCAAATAATTCTAAACTATGCATGCATATTTGGTGTCATTACACTACTATTACAGATGCCTACCCTGCTTTTCTTCTTTTAAAAAGGTGAATTCTGATGCTTTACCATTAGCTTTCTAGCTGGAAGCCAATAGAACTTGAAAGACGGCAACAAAAGACACTGGAAAATTAATTTCCAGAGAAAATTTGCAGATTTTGAAAAGCCACAATCTAATTGCAGCTTGAAAGATGAAACACAGCTCTTGTTTGTATCACATCCCCCACGCTTCCCATATGGATATATATGTGCAGACAATTTTTTTTACAATGGGAAACTATCAGATATCACTTTGCATTAATTGGGAAGTAGATATTTATAGCAATTTCTTAAAAAAAATTGGAGTAGGTCAAAGACTGAAAGGTGGTAAGTTTGAGCTTTTGTATCCCAGCCAGAGACAGTTTGATAGGTGGATCTCCTGCACAAAACTGAATGCTTCAAAACCTCTGAATGGGCTATCAGCAAGTTTTCTAGATTAGCTCTTCAACACTGTCATTTCCAGAATGACCAGTGATTTTTAAACCTTGGCTCACAATCTTTAAAAAAAAAAATCTTAACATCCATATAACCCACAACAGAATCTAGTATTTCTGCAGGAAAAAATAAATCCAAAACAAACAAAACTGTACAAATATATTAAATGTAAAATTCTTCCCTGTTGTGAAACTGGCTTCTTATTACTAAAAGTCTTAAGTGGACCCTCAGCCTTAGCTTACAATTCCTCTCAACCAGGAGGAGACAGAGGAGGTTTAGTTCAGAGAACCGAAGCTCTGGAATGTGCACAGTTCTGAAAACTTGAGAACATTTTATTGAAGAAGCACCATACACAACCATGACTTGGAAGTACGAACTGTACCCAACTGGAAAAGGTCTTCTGCATTATTTAAAAACCTGGAAAAATGCTAATGCTGTATTTAATTTTTGAAAACTGCAAACACTTCTGAGTGAAAAGCAAGTATACTACTTCTGGTGAGACAGGTATGCTGTGCTTTGTGAGGTTCTAGCATTTTCACATAGCTCACACAAACATGATTTTTACTAGATAGTTTTTTTTCCATTCTGGAATACTTTTATTGCCATTAGGTTTTCCTCAATAATAACATGTGCAAAACAAATATTTCCTGTGACTCTAGGAACTGCTTCAGACACTGAAACTGGAACTGCAATCCATATCCATTATATGCTCCATTATTATCTCGGATCCAAAAGCATAGATGAACTTGAAATCAAAGCTAGTGCTAGTGCTGTTGTGATCTCACAGCAGATCAAAAGCAAATAATTAGGAACATGTTTTAGAGCACCTGGCTGGCACCCCACTGAAAAATGGGGTACAGATTTTTAACTTCAAACAAAACTCAGTTTTAAACAATTCTAAGCAGGCACAGGAATTAGCTGGGAGCTTCTGCTGATTTTCATTTGACTTCTAACTGAGAACATGGAAAAAGTGAAATGACCAGGCCTGCCATGTCCTACCCATGAACTTTTAAGAGAGCATATTTTTATATACAGTTCTAATAAAGAAAAAAAAAAAGACAAAAATCCAAATTTAAAGCAATACTCAACTGCTGGGAACCTATTTGTAAGCATTATGTCAGCAATTATATCAGCATTAACTTACGATCAAAACCTCAGGAAAAAGTAAGACAAAAAGATGGAAGGAAAGACTTTATGAAACACATAAAGCTCACAAACTTTTCCTTACTTAATTAAAGAATGGTGCTGGGTGGAATTACCAAGCTCTGCAGTGGCTCTGGCATGTGTCTGATTTTGCTGTAAAATTCTGATTTTAGATTTTTTTGGTGAAATTTACTGTTCCTGTTTAAAGGTGTTTTATTCCTAAGAGATTAAGCTTCAGTTTATATGCAGATGAAAATGATCTAACTTGAAATGGTTGGAATCATGAATAGAGCCCAGAGACAGTTTAAAAAGGGGGGTGCCTCTTTAGTGCAGAAAACTAGTACAGTCCACCTGCAATTTAACAAATCACTAGGATCTTAGTGCAAGGTGTAAAAAGCTGGATGTTCTTTATGTTATAGGCTGACTTTCAGATTATAAACATTATGAAATAATTTTTTTCTGAGAATAAATTGCCATAGATCCAGGCCAGTCTGGTCCGGTGGAAAGCAGCATAGGGCAAGACTCAGAAATAAGAATTTCAGTTAAAAGTCAAACTACAGTAAAAAAGGTATGACTTTTATTTTTTAAAAAATGTACATACCTACACTACATAATGTATATATGTATGTTTTAGATTGTCCTGTACTTCTGGTAACAAATGTGGTTATTGCACAGAGAACAGTAATTTGTCCAAACCAAACCATAAATAATTAAGGCCAGGATTTTGACATCGGATCTGTGTGGGTGGATTTTTGCACCCCCGCGGATTCAATGGCAGGATCAAAGATTAGGAAAGCCAGAAATACACGCAGAATGTGAATATTGCTCAAGTCCATCACCTGGCATTTCCAGTGCAGGGAAGGGTCTGCTTCCAAGGGCCTGGGACAGACATTTACAGAGTAACAAACGATAGCATTCTTGTCCCACCCTGCCCATAGAAGCCACTTCCTACCCCATCCACCACTTCCAGTTACTAGTTAAAACTAGGAAAACACAGAGCTGGTGCTTGGAGTTTCACTTCTCCTGACTATTCTAATAAAATAAGTTTAGCCTAACCCCTCCTCTCAAGCTATACATCAAGCTTATATTATAGGCTCTTTTTTTTTTTTTTGACTTCTTCAAGAATAGTGTTCAATTTTATTTCAGCTGTTCTGAAAGTAATCAGAGAAAAACAACACTGATTGCTGGTGTTTATAGTGTGGGGCAGGGGCAGATCTACTTCTCTTGCTGAGGAAGTTGTGGATGGCTGTCACACAAAAAGTAACTCTATGCTATCAAATACCCTGGTTTCCTGGTTTCCCTTGAGAAAAGAGAACTTGTTGCAGTAACATTTAGGAATCTTCACTTAAATCATCATCAAAATACAGCACCCATTTATATGGAATAAAAGGGAAAATACTATGGCTGACATTAAGGACAGAATCAGCCTAGATGATGTTCCTCACTTGCCTTAATTTGTGGGAGAAATTCAAAGCTTATCAAAAATTCATCTGATTTCCATGGAAACAAGATTTTAACTTGTGAATCAAAACTGCAAGAGGGCCAAAATGCCAAACACAAATTATAAAAATATTTTTCTACATTGGGATTCTCAAAATAAATGGCAAATAGTTAAACAGAATAGAAATAATGAATTCACAAGGGACTACTTTTTCATCATCCAAACTATCTTTTTTGTATAGTGCACATCTACCTATATATGCCTATGTTTTGAATATTTCATTAAATGTCCTAATATTAAAATATTAACATATTTTTAATGGTTTTAATATCTCAACTTAAAAGCAGAAAGTATGTGGAGAAGACACATCAGCATTTAGTTCAGCATCTCACCATCCAGGCATGATCTGGACTTAAACTTTGCTTAAACTCTGTCTATGGAAACAGCTAAATATATTTTTACTGAGTATCCCAGTGGAAACATTATCAATAGCATTCTCTGCTTCAGAATTATCACTTCACCTGAAATACCCACAAAAAATAGACGATTATTCCCCTGGACCTCGTTGGGAGTATATGATTTCTCTAAGCAAACAAGGCTCACTGTTGTACTTCTGTCTTTGCAGTAACTCAGGCTCTTGCAATAAATACTTGCAGTAACACTTAACATTGGCAGTGACAAAGCTATGTAAGAACTAGATTATTTTGTATTTTTCAGTATTTCAGTGTAGGAGGTTTTGCAGTCCTCTTTCAGTTTACATAATTTTTCATAATCTACAAAACAAACATAAAAGTGCAAATATCCAGTTCAGCCCAAGGATACAGAGCAGCATGTGGTGTTCTGCATTATACCAAAACGGCTGAATTTTTTAACATCTTACTGTCCAGGAAGAGCTTTTTCAGATCACATAACCTGGAGAAACTAAATTCTCTCTAAAGAGAATGTTAAGTGTTAAAGCTCTGACACAGCTCAGATTTCAAATTTGTGAAAATAAGAGAAAAAGTTTAGCAACACTGATTTTCAGCTCTTAAAATAGTGAACAGATTCCCTTCCAATCTGAAGAGTAACAAAAACAAACAAACAAATAAAAACCCCCAAAACAAAAACAAAAACAAAACAAAAAAAAAGAAAAAATAACAACCAACCT
Organism: Cinclus cinclus; assembly: GCF_963662255.1. Taxonomy (NCBI): domain Eukaryota; kingdom Metazoa; phylum Chordata; class Aves; order Passeriformes; family Cinclidae; genus Cinclus; species Cinclus cinclus. The sequence continues at coordinate 21,235,050 of NC_085049.1, read as the reverse complement.
AACAAAAAACTAATTAAATTTAATTTAAACTACTAGGAGTCCTTCCATTCCATTGTATGACAATTTTATGCAGCACATAGGTGGTGGTTTGTTAATTTGTTTTTTTTTTCTTCTAAATATCTTTATTAGTTGATCAGATCTTCAAGATAGTTGAATATTTATCCACTAATTTTTCAGCTTTATGCCCTTTTTTCTTTTTTAATAAATAGCATGCAATGCAGATACATACTGAAATATATAAGAATACTTCAGAATTGTGAATTTGTTCTGCTGGGATTTATTTATTCTTTTCACATAACACTGTGTTTAAGAAACCTTCAAAGCATTCCCAAAATAAAACAGTGATGTTACATATAACTTTTTAAGTCAAAGAATCATGATTTCCTAAAGATAGCTTCTAATGAAAGCCAGGGGTTTTTTTACACCACCTTTACTGATGCAATTATATTTAATCACTGTTAGGAGTCAAGATTTTTAGCAGCTAGATGAAGTATTCTGGATTAGCTTAATAGCCATATCTTTCTCAGACTTTCTAAAACCTGTTTTTCTTTCCATTGAAGCAGAGAGAGAGAGGATTGGAAACTTCCAGTGATTCTTTTGTAGGCTAAAGTGCTTTAACTCTGCTCATATAAGAAGACAACTCTAATTCTCATGGGTCAAGAAAGAGAACAAACAAAAACTACATTCCCTCTCTACATTAGACAGAAGCACTTATTGTCAGAAAGAAAACAGGACAGAAAACATTAGCTGCTGTACCAAAATATACAGGCATAAAATAAAATCCTTCAGGAAATTTGAGACCCAAATATTTTCAAAGTTTTATGAAAAAGAGAGCCCATGCATTTAGAGCTAAACTGGATGAATCCATCACTTGACTCAATACCCCAAGGAAAATGCAGCACGTACTATATTAAGTTAATAAAAAACAAACAAATGTACAGCTAATAAGTCTGAAAATTCAAACCTTAAGTTCCTCATTATAAAAGCCACAAGTGACTTTCTAAGCAGGACTACCCAAACCACTATGCTGAGTCCCCAGGGACAATCAGTTTTCCTTCTCATCTTCTTTGCTGCTTTTGTACTGATGTATAAAAGTTTAGTTGTCTGGGGCTCAACCACTTTCAGGCAGCTTTGAGCAGTCACCAGTCTAGTGGTGAGATGACCATACGTGATGAAAGGACAAGGTTAACTCACAGTTTCAGAGTTAGTGTTGGTGTTTCATGTGCCACATGATGAATAACAACATGAGAGGCCCCTATTCTTCTGAAATATAATTGGCTTTTCTTTAGAGAACGGCATAGAGAAACACAAAAAACCGGGGTAACATTCAGGTCATGCTCAGACAGATTGACTTCCTGGTGCCTCTTTCAAACCTTATCTTCCTCCTTCTCCTCTCTCAGAAATGCAAATGGATCACCCCAACTTTCCTTTTGACTGTTGTGCTTTGTATGCAAACATTTGGTGACAAACTAAAGATTGCTAATCCAGAAACCCATAAAGGCTGGCTCTTTGATTCCATTTTCCTTCAGACATGCTGAGCTCCAGAACAGCCTGTTGCTTTGCCCACTGCACCGATGTCCTGCCACTGTCCCGTGGTTTCCTTCTGCCTCCTGCATCCCTGCCAAGGAGGGGAGAGCCTGCTCAGCCAGACACAGTGCAACTGCCCAGTGCTGAACGGAACCCTCGTGGCTCCCTTCCCACCAGTCTCAAATCTTACTTCACTTTTTTGCATTGCTCACAGGTTCATCCCTCTCTTCCCCCTCTCCTGGACTCTGCAGTGTCCTGCAAAAGTGGCCATTGTTTTGTTCCTTTTCCTGGACAGTTCAGCTACTCTTATTCTTTGATTCATTCCTTTAGGGTTAGATGTTTTTTTCCTCAGCAATTCCTCCTGTAAACTGGAATCACATGTCCCACAAATGATCCTGTCTCTAATTAGGAGATCTTTTATGTCTCTTAATGTACATGTGCACACCAGAATTTTCCACCACACAATGCAAGCATCTATCCTCTTCTCTGCTTCTTGCTTTTGGGATTTAGAGAAAAGTATCCCTCTGCTACCATTGTATGTTTTCCTCAAATATTTTCCCCAGCTGTTCCAGGGTTTGTGTATTCATTCCTGGCAATTTTATTTCACTCTTTCATTTTGTCTGGTGAAAGCATAAGAAAGCTCTACCTTCATCTTGTCATTTTTATGCCCTTTGTCAGGCTCATACACAGACACAGCTCTTCCACATGGGCCTGAAATCTTGGTCTGGGAGTTTTGCATTCTGAGAGGTCTGGTTCCTTGCAGGAGTTTACTCTGCCTACTTCTAGGTGACCTTAATCAGATTTTTTTCTCCCTGTCGATCTCTCAGCCTTACTGATGGTAACCACACTTCCATGCACACCATGCTAGGTAAATAACATAAGGGCTCCATATTTTTGAAGCAAACTTTAATATGGGTATTCACAGAGCTTTAGTACCCATACCATGTGGATATCTCAGTTGGTTATGACAACAGTAAAATATCCAGTGTTTCAAACTATGCTCCTCTTTCTAAGTTCCAGTTGGGCTCCTACAGTCACTGTGACAGGAGTTTGCTTCCACAAATTTGGCAGACACTTCCAAACCTCTTCACCTCCGCCCCACATAAGTAGTGAATTTCTTTTCCTAGACTTCTAACAGCCATGTTTAAGAAAACTACAATATTCTCTAATGGCAAATGTCCTACAAAGAAGTGATGGTGTCCTTCAGTCCCAACTACAGATAAGCATTCTTCCTTGAAAAATTCTGGAGGCAATGCTTGACCCCAACAAATCACCTGGCAAAACAATTTCTCTCTTCTGCAGCACAGCTCCTTGACTTTGAACAGACACAACCTGTTCTCTGCATTAATTCATGCCTCTAAGAGCTTCTAAGCTCCATAAACTGAAGGTAAGGTATGTTTTAGTCATGTACATAAGCTGTGATAAACAGTCAGAGGCTGTGCTCTGGGAAGATGCTCAACCCCACAGGAGCAGAGCACCCCATGTCCTTGATGCTGGGAGGGGGCTTGGAAGGTGACTGCTCCTCACTATCCCAGGCTGAAAAGCTCCAGTGAGTTTCCCACACAGATGCATCTGCCTGAGGCATCCTGGTGCTCTCTGACCCTGCACCCTCAACTCAGGGCTGGAGGAGGCCAGAAAGGATTCCCAGGACAGGTGGCACATCTAGACGGGTCCAAGGAGCTGCCACAAATGCTTCATTTAGCCACAAATACCATTAAGCCACACCATCCCAAAATAAGATTCATATCCAGGAGAGCAAAGTGCTGGGATTCAGTCTGCTGCTGCCCCTCTTGAAGCCTCAGTGAGAGCAAATTTTAAGAGCTGAGTTCTAAGATTTAGGACTGGCGAAGGCCTTTCTTTTTGCAAATGCAATTTTAAGGCTCGATTTAATTGTTGCTAAAAATAAGGTAATAGAAGGGTTCCGGTCTTGCACTATAATGAACTGCAGGCTCAATTGTTTGAAGAAGGAAAATTGCATTGATGAGACTGGATCAAAGACAAATAAAAAAATCACTTATTTCCTCTTGAGGGTAAAAAAATTGGGAGGCTCACACTTTTTCAAGCCACCCTTACTGAGGTTTAGAGGCAGAGAGGTCTTGTAGTCAGATTTGATTTATTAACAAAACAACAAGAAAAGAGAAGTGGGCTCATGAAGAACACCAGTGTCAGAGAAGACTCAAAGAAAACCAAATGTAGCACTTCCTATTACAAAGTGGAACATGTGCCCAAGCTTGCTTTGTTTTAGAAATGAGCTGAAATGCAGACAAGGGAATGGCATTTGTAACAGCTATGACTGCCTGCCATCCCCAGGCAGGAAACCTCCTGCTAAACTTCAGAGGCACCACCATTTTTAATTCCTTGCCAACATATACACTTGTCACGACTGTTGGGATGCCAACCATTTCATGAATCCAAACAGCAAGAATTTTTAATCCAGGGAATACTCAGAGCAAGTTCTGTCAGTTGCTATGCCTCATTCCAGAGTCTGAGAATAATACATGGCACAGCCATTACAATTAAATCTATGTACACTTAAAACTATTTAGTCTTTCATGCCTTTTATTAATGATTGTTTATTGTAGCCAGTTTACTAAATCTGAATTTTGTGGACACACTATTTCCTTATTAAAAAATTATTCCTGAAATTTAAAAAAAAGTTAAAAAAGAGCAAAGAGGTCACGTAATTGCTTGAATCCAGGCCATATGAAACCAGTTTTATAGATGCATGTCGTGATTACATCAACCAGCCCAGGAGCCCTAAACTTGCCTGTGATTTGTGAAGCTCTTCCAAAGACAGCTGAGTGGTCACATGGTATTGATTGATCATGGCAGGCTGCTACACCATATCTAAAAATGGGAGAAAGTTACACTGTATTTTCTTTAAACTACTATCCTATAAGCACTATTTGTAGTAATGCTGCATGAACTTATGACTTCAGGGCACTCTGTGGGGCTGTGACCAGCAGCTTCACATTTACACTGAAAACAACATGTCCTTAAAACCTACTTTTCAACAACTGTGTGCACTCTGGAGTTTTCACAGAGCACAAGCAGTTCCCTCCCATAAAAAAACAAAAACATAAGCAATTTTAAAATCTTCAACCAAATATAAGAATCATATCCTGAGTATTGCATGTCTAGGTTTAATCAATGAATACCAGATATTACTGCAAAAAGGCTCCACTACCTTCCTTTAGCATTCCAGCTTTTCCTATTCTGCTACCCCTCTCAAGAATTGATACAACTCCCTGACAGACACATAGGGCTGGAAGTGCCTAAAGGCTTTGAAAATGTGATACAAGGGAGACAGAACTGGTTGGGTTTTATGCAGAATCTGTACTGGGTTTCTTAGAAGCCTGACCAATGTCCCCCATGTCAGGTCACCTGAAGACAGGACAGGAGAACGGACAGGAAAAGGGGAAATGACTTCACACTGACAGAGGGCAGAGCTAGATTGGATACTGGGAGGAAATCGTTCCCTGTGAAGGTGCTGAGGCCATGGCCCAGGTTGCCCAGAGAAGCTGTGGCTGCCCCACCCCTGGAAGTGTCCAAGGCCAGACTGGATGGGGCTTTGAGGAACCTGGGATAGTGGAAGGTGTCCCTGCCCATGGCAGGGAGTGAAAGTGGATGGTCTTTAACGTCCTTTCCAACACAACCCATTCCATGGTTCTGTGATCCTGTGGATCAGCCTAAAGGAAAATTTAAAGACTGACCAGAGGTGTCCTGAAATTGTCCTGTTAAAAACAGCACAGCTTTTACCAACCAGTTTAATAGGCACTGGTTTCAGTACCAAGCAATGTGGGTGTGTGGGTCATCTCCTGGGACTTCTTCAACCTGCTATCCACGGCATGCCCAGGAGCAGGCACTCATCATACCTGATGAGGATACAGGCATTTGTAGAAACCCCCCTTCCATCCAGAGCAAGTTTGTAAAGTAGGGAGAGAAACCCATCCATCTCATTTCATCACCTACAGAGAAATTATGTTTCTGCGTGCTTTAAATACAGGAATATCAACTTATTTGATGTCTGTCTGTCTAGCTAGCTAGCTAGCTAGCTATCTATCTCAGTTTTGCTTCAGTTGGGTATGGAGCTTCCAGGAATAAGAATTCACATATACTAATCATTGTTTATTCTAAAATTTGGTTTAAGTGATTACTAATATAAGCAAGTTAGTGGAAATAGCAAAATAATATTATGAGACTACAGAAGTGCGTGGTAAACTGTGTGGTAATTAAAAAAATATGATATTTAAGAAAAATTAAGAACATGACCTATACCAAAATCTTCAAGAAAGATCATGGCTTGCCCAAACTACTCTAAATTAACATTACTCCTGTTCTACCTCTCTCCTGGTTACCCAGAGAGTTTAAGCATCCTCTTATGCTATTTCTTGCCAGATCATTTTGTTCCCTAAAATCTTAAAATAATATTTCTTTTTTTTTTTTCAATGCCTGATACAGCTTTTTCTCACAGGATCTCCTGCATAGGAATCTTGTACAGAGACAAAGAGTCACATACTGAAAACCATTGCTGTGTTCAACTAAAGCTGTCAGTGCTTTTTAAAGCCCATCAGAAACAGGACTGAATTCTAAAGAACATACACTCATCTCATGATCAATTTTCAGCTGGAGATTGAATCAGCCAGCTGACTGCACAAATGAAGATTTTCTTTAGAGAAGAAAAAGGTTATACTTAAAGCACAAAGTTCTCAGAATTTAAAAGATGCCAAAGGAAAGGCTGTCCTCTGCTCAGGAAAAGCAAACTGTTATGACTGAACTTGTCTATGGCAGCAAATCTGAATAATATACTCAGCACTTAAAGTTCACCCCAAATATTTTAGGTTTGGCAATATTCTAAGGAACAGATAACAACAACAGTAAGAGGCAATCAAGCTATCCCCCAAATAACTCCTCTTGTTTTACTACTCTCATTTTAGTGGGAGAAAGTCAACACCTTTACAATTATCTAACTTTAGGATATGTATTAATCTTTATGTTACATACCATATTTCTATCCCAGCACATTCCTTCTCTGGGAAAAAAAAACAAAAGAAAAAATGATTATCAGTCATTTCCTGTGGGCTGAAAAGAAATCCAGCTTGAAAGGCTTGCAAGAGCAATTTAATATTGGAGCAACTGCACTGTCCATTCTCTGTATTCATTGCTCACCAGCTGAGTGAAGATCGCTTGTGTACAAGGGCATCTGCTTTTCACAGGTGGGTCTGACAAGCCCAAATTATTCCATTTCTTGTGGAATTACAAAGAAAACTGCAGCTGAGAAAAAATATAATCCCACACAGCCAAACCTCTTTCTTCACCTGAACATGTCTAAATTAACTTCCAAGCAATTTAACAAGCATGGGGTCAGCCTTTCCTCTCAGCTATTATTTATTGTACACACTGACGATGTTCTGACTACAAATTTATTTTAATTATTTGTGACAATAACATTGGGTATTACCTGATTTTATTGCTAACTGGGTTTCTTCCTCAAAATATGAACTTCAGCCTCCAGAGACTTTAATCTTAACAAGACTTCATACATTAGAGTTCTTGGAATAGACCACTTCCTTAAAAATACATGAAGATCAAGTTTTAGAAGATTTTAATTTCATTAAAATTGATCTTGCAATTTATTCTGAGTTCTAGTCTTAAAGAGGTACATGTATTACTAGACTTGGACACGTCAGAGGTAGCAGTAATAACTCACCATTTTCTTTATAAGAACAACCACCTCTTAACAAGACTGATATTTTTTCTTTCTGTCCAATTTAAAAAAGAAGATTCTTATATTTGTGTTTTAAATTCAATGCAAAACATATGGTCACACATATCTCAGCTTTTAAACAATTCTGTCACTAACTAAAGACATAAACCAAGACAAAAATCATCAGACTGGTAAGATTTCTTCAGTAGAAGTCATCCCTCTAGATAGTTATTACAGGCCTCAAAACTCCTGACCCCCAAGTACCTTTTAATCATATACACAGCCCCAAACTGGTGTCCCCAGGTATTGCAGAGATAAATGGGCTACACAGCCAATAAACAAAAGCTGGTTTGGACCAAGCTGTGAGAGGAATCAAAGCACAGATTCTCTAAGGGCCCTTAGAGAAACTGTGTTGTGGCAACTCTCACACACGAGTGATCGCCAAAGCCTGACATTGCAGCTCATCTCCACTGCCTCAGAGCTGACAAAATATGTACAACCCCTGAAGTTAAAAGGTCTGCCACATACAGGGCTCTGCCCTCAGACACAGGCAATCCAAACCACTTTACATATTTATATATGTGTATGCATGAACACACAGGTTTCCTATGCAAAACAGAATAATATCATTCTGTGCCAGGATTCCTGCACAGCTTTTTCATGTGCTTGATGTAATCCCCAGTTGGGCCATGCAGGCTCCAGATCAGCACGATGGATTCCTCAGCCAAATGGTAATTTACAGTAGTCATTTCCAGAAATAGGACACTGATGTAATGGTTACACAAGTCTTTGCCTGTGTTCATTAATACCTCTGGTGTTCAGGGGTGCACAGTGTGGTACCTGTGCCCAGCTATCGTTCTTATCTATGGCATTTGGAGTGATAGCAAAGAGGGAAAATAGACATGCCTTGCCTTTATTGCTGAGGCACAGATGATGGGAGGATAGAGGATAACCAGATTAATAAATAAATAAACAAATTAATCTGCATGCTGTTGATTCCCCCATACTTATTACTGTGCATTCTACCACAAATATTCTCTTTGATGTTTACAAGAAAGATGAGCTACAAAGGCTGCAAGAGTGCTTATGCCCATTACTGTCTTAATTATAAACTTGTCTGTCTATAAACAAATGAAAAATAATGTCTGTTTGTAGGCCCAGACCAAACTCCTGAGGCTATAAAGTGAACATTCCATTATTCGTCATTTGTCATAAGCAGCATTTTATACTGCCCTGGATGTGAACACTTGCAACAGGAACAATCAAGTCCAACACGCACTTTGTTTAGAAAACAAAGATTCTGGAATGTGTTTTAGTTATATATTTGACCTAAAACAAGCCAGAGAAAAAAAGTCTTGTATAAGAGAACATACTGATAGCCTCTGGAAAATGCTCTTTATATAAAATCCTATGACTATAGTCATGAAGAAGGGATCATGATGACACCTCAGCTGCCTGTACTACATTGTAAGAGAAATAAGGACATACAGTGAAAGAGTTTAATTCACAAAATGTAAGATCATGGACACCACTACAGAACACAAACCAAAAGCATTAAGGACAAGCAATGGCATAAACTATACGGAGTGCAAATCTGCAGCTATTTCTCAGAAGCTATGCGAGACAAAATACATTGTCCTACTCACTGTCCTTCCCTGCTTACACTAACACTTATTTTTCATAGTTAAACACTTCTGTACTTTGACAAATATTTTCAAAAGAATAAAGAAAACACAATACATTCTTTCATTTTTTTAATACTAAGCAATTTCTTAATATATATGTATATTTATATATATTTAATCCTGGTAGTAAAGTTGAGCTTATAATTCTTTCTGCTTTTGATTATTTAAACAAATATTGCATTGAAATTTTCTAAAAATGCCATTGCTCCCACAGACAGGGGTAAACGCACAAACAGGATACTCTGCCCTAGAATTATACCTTCACACTTTGCACCAGCTTCTACTTTGCAACTAAGTTGTTTGTTCTTTATTTTTAATATTACCTTAAGCTTCAGAAGAACTGCAGGAGTCCTGCAGACAGTGGGATGGAAAACTTCTGCTTGGCAACTTTCATCATGCATTTTGAATAATGGTTAAGATGAGTAAGAGCTTTTCCAGTGTCAAAATAATTTCTCCTTAAATTTTGCATTCCTGACAGGGTGACTACATCCAGGCTGATATGCTGCAAAAATAACAAAAATAACAACTTTCACCACCCAGAAGTAGGCAAATATGCATCAACTGAAGCAGTAAATGTCTGTAAGGGTTTTCTTTTCTCTGCTTTTGTAACTCTGAGGCAGGATATCAGGATTAGCTGTAAGAGAAAGGCTGCCTGCATACCACACTTAGATCTTGAACACACAAAGAGGTATGTAGACCCATGAGAGTATAGAAGCCAGAGTTTTGTAAAAACAACCATTTTTATTAACTGGGTCCTATATCGGAGCTGAAAGCAGGGAAGAACAAGACTGTCTTTGTGCACACCTTTTAAATTCGCAATTCTCAAACAATCCCCCAGACAACAATTTTGTTCTTTTTGTGTCCCCAACCTGCCGCTCGCTGCTCCTCTCTCTCAATCCATGTGCTTCCCGAGGGCACTGCACGGAGCGGTGCTCTTTGTTGGGACACTGCCCTGTGCCACCAGGAAAAGCAGCAGCTCTCCAGCTGCTCCCTGCACAGGCTGGGGAAGCAGAGCAGATCCCTGCACTATGAAACGGGACAGAAGCAGTGCTTGGAGCTGCACACCAAATGCATTTCAGTGCAGCGGGAAGGACCCGCACCTGCTCTTTGACTTACACATCACACAGCCCGTAAAATAACAGAGCAGACCTGACCCGCTGAACTGTTCGGTGTAGGGGTGACATCACAGTCTCTCAAGCATCTTGTGGAATACCTATCACCAAGTTTTTCTGGCAGGCAGAATAGCCATGGTACAGGCTGAGGTGGCAGCTCACTTGGTAATTGCACAGGCTGTTAACTCACCCTGGAGACTTCCTCAGGACAACTGTGTCCCACGTCCAGGAAGCCAGAGACGGAATCGACATTGCAAGCTCAAAACTAAGATAAAACTCATCAGTGGCTGCAGAGTTTTCACTCTCTCTCAGCAGCCAAGGGCGTCCTCCACACAGCTCAGCTCGGCACAAGCCCGTCCTGCATCTGGTGCTGCATGGGGGACCCGTGGTGCATGTGCCAGCCTGGCCCCGGGTGAGTCACATCTCACAGAGGCACGAATTCCTTCTTGCCCATTCACACAATGCTTGCAGACACCTCAAAGACTCCTTAAGCAGTGTTTGAGCAGCTTAACAATTTCATCTTTAGTGGTTATTACAGTGCAAGTTTTATCTGTAAAAATGCTTGTCCCACTCTGGATAAATATGATAAACACTGGGAAAACAACCCCATTCCTTATCTTTAATAAAATAAATGTATTTTTGTATTTATGCTTAATAAAACATATGAAATACTAAATGTAACTGTATCCATATACAATACACAAACTCACAGCTTTCTATAGCAACATATATGCTGTTGGATTCATCAAGCAATTTCTATAGGGACAGGGTGAATAATTTCCATCCATACTTCTAAACACGTGTCTCAGAGCATTAATGTATACTTTAATCACTGTGCCAAGCAGATGAGCACATAATAGCAGCTATCATTTCAGAACTTTACAGACGCGGTTCACTATCTGAAAAAAACCCTCTTAGATGAACATTTGCTTTACAAAAGCAGCAGACTCTTGATCTTATCGATGTTGCTTTATTTTAAAATCAAATCACAATTTCATGATACTCAGTATTGTTCTTAAAGCCTTGGGTTCTGCAGTTATGCAATTACATGACACCTAACAATTTTTAAGATTAAGTATTTCTCTAACTGTTGTGCTTTATGCTTAAAACCTATATCTCAGCAGCTCAAAAACCATTCTGCAAAGAAACTCTACAGTGCTTTAACATCTTCTAGCATTTAAACTGTGACATGATTTTCAAATCCAAGCTAATATTTTTCTATAATAATACCTGAAATAAGTAATGCCACACTATTAACCCAGGAATCTGCTGTTAAGGCCAAGGCCAGCCAACAGCATCAGCTCCTGGCATTGCTTCCAGCTGATGGTCAACAAAAATACCCACACCCCTAAGGGGCTGGACAAGAGTGATGTGGTGTCCTGGTGCCAGCATCCCATGGGACAGCATGGGTCAGCCCCAGCACTTCCCCAAGAGTCTCCTGTGCTACTCCTCAGCCTGCTGAGTGATACTGCAACATAGGCAGAATGAGAGGGACCCCCAGGATGACCATCAGCCCTGTAAGAAGGGGCTAAGAAACCTAAGAAGGCTCTGCTGACAGCCTCTCCACACCCAATGGGAGGCTAGGAGAAGCCAGAGCCACGTTATTCACAGTGGGGCATAGTGGGAGAACAAGGGACAACAGACAGAATTTGAAATACAAAAGGTTCAAGTTAGAAACAATGGGATACCCTTCTGCCATGAAGTCAGTCAAGCAGTGGAAGGGACTGCACAGAGAGGCTGTGCAGTCTCCATGCTTGGAGGCTTTCATGACCTAACTGAACAAAACCTTGAGCCACCTCGGGTCTCAGCTGACCCAGCTTTGAGCAGGACACTGGACTAGATGCCTTCTAAGGTCCTTCCATTCTGACGGATGAATCTATGACTGCCCTGTGCTACTGACCATTGCTGCCTAACTGGAATGTTCTCTTCTCAAAAGATTTTATTTGCTTTGTTCACTTCTCAGAGACCCTTACTCTTGACACCCTTCAGGCCCTGGAGAAGTGTCTTATCTAACACCTGTGGGACTTTTTTCCCTCTAAGAGCCAAGAGCTTCAGACAATTGAACCCCAAAGTATTTTAGCAAATACTCTACAGTTCATAGGTTGGTTTTGAACTTAATTGTTCCTATACAATGAATAACAGCACACACACACACACACACACACACAAACAGCATTTAACATGCACAACAAAGAAGTGAAATATGTGTAATTTTTTTTCCTCATCATAACAAAATCCAATTTAGTTTAGGACAATTTTTTCCTTATCCTTTAAAACACACAATTCCATATCTCACCGTGACATATCTTTTCTCACTGGGGTCAAAACCACTGCTGAAACTATTGGTATAAATGTATTTCCATTACTTTCCTCCCGCATATGTTCTACATTTTCAGCTCCTAAAGCATAGTGCAGAGATCAGGAAGAGCCCTGTGGCAACTTCCATGCAGAACAGAAACCCAGAGCCCACTGGCAGCCTGGCCCATGAAGCAGATTTCCACACATGGACCTGTTTTTATGGCTACTGGAATGCTGAGCGTAACACCACCAATATAACCATACACAAGGGAACTAAAAAGCAGCACTGTTGAGCTATCTAGAACCCAAACTGATATTTGAAAATGCTCCTTAGGCTCTTATATGAGGTCCTGGGGACATTTTGCAGACTTCACTGCTCAAGTCCGAAAATAGGACAGAGGGAACTGAAACAAGTCTTACAAGTGGTTTGAAATACACAGCTATAACAGGTGACCCCAAAGCAACTCACACACACAGCACTAATCTACCATACTGTTATTAGAAGACCACTTTCCTAAAACAACTGCTTTAGTTCCTGGAATGCTTCTGCTTCATTTCTTTGTCTTGTCCAGCTGGGCCCTAACTCCATTTTGCCAATGTGGATAATTTCCCCTTAGAAAATATCAAATGGACAAATCAGGTTCCAGCCTCTGGAACCAAGATATTACTGAGCTCCATAAGCTATTAAGGGGTTTCAAATTATGGCAAACGAATCCCTCAAGGCTCACTTAGAAAAAAATATAAAAACACAGGTCTAAGCTTGCCAGACTGTCTGCCTCTCACATTCACAGAAACCCGCCTCAGAAGAAAAAAAAATCTTTATTATGTATGAGGTACAGACCATCTGCGATGGGCTTTGAGAGCCAACTTAAAAGTGGGGGGAGGAGAGTGTTCCCAACTGCATTCACAGTCAGTGAAGAGCTTGAGACTCAGCAGCTGTCTGTGAGCAGGGAAGAGGTGGTGGGTCAGGACGAATGAGGCTGCACAAGACCTGCCAGGGTCAAGGATGGAAAGGCACATTGTTACACACAAACTGTGTGTAGAGGCATATGGAGAACAGCAGCAAGAACCAAGAAAACCTCGTGGAGACAGTAAGATAATCCCATAAACAAGGTATTCTAGGAGTGCTGTTTCCCCGTCACTGCGGAAAAGTAAGGGATGATAATATTATTCCTGTGGTTGTTATACTGATCACTGAACGCCTCATGCCATGGGAAGGAAGAATGGCAACAGCTACAAATTGGTAGCAGCAAAGAATATGGGAAGGCTTTCTTTTCCACCCTTTCTTTTCGAGAATTATACACATCTTTCCACATCAGTCTTCAAAATTTTCATAATTCTTTTGACACCTCTTTACACTACTCCATTACACATATCTGTATTAGCCATTTACTGTTACGCATACCATACAGCTCAATAATGTTTCATTTCTGAAAAGGAAAAATATATTTTTAAGAAAAATTTTAACCACCAAAACTAGGGTTAGATTTAACCCTCCCCACCCAAAAACCCCCAAATCCCACGAGAACATTTCCTAACATAGAGCAGATTGCTACACCTTTGTGTGTTTGCAGCTCAACAAACAGGATAGTTCCTTTGGCTGCAAATGAACTGTGACCAGGTAAATATAAGTAAACCCTTACAAGTGACTGTTGCTGATTCTATCAGGAAGCAATTCTATTTACATCTCTACTGGAATCAAAATCATCACAAGTATTTGTCCTGTTTCATCAAATTTTCTGGCTTTCAAAACACTACAGATTAAGCCCTGCATTCACTGATATCCTTGGCTAAAACTCACTCATGCCTGTCGAGCCAGGCTGTCACCTGGAATGTGAGCATCTGTATGGGCTGATCCTGTAAATACTTACCAGTGGTGGAAGGGGCACAGGTGAATCTCGCTGTCACATACTGAAGTCCCTTTTCCCAGCAGTCTTTCCACCTGGGTACTGGAGATGAGGGCTCTCCATGCTGAATCCACGGGCTCAGACCTCGGGTGCTGCAGCAAGTTCCGCAGTGAGCGATGCCCTTCCAAGGTCCAGAGCTGAACCTGTGGGTTTGCAAAAAGTCAGCTCAGGTGCAGGTTCTGCTGAGGGAGCACTAATCCCCAGGGGATGGGTGGGGTGGTGAGTCTGGGGCAGTAGCAACTCAAAGCAGCTTCCAGGAGGCTTGCCAGAGGTTGTCTGCCAGTGCCCCAGCTTTGCTTCTGCACAGAGCCTGCACATGCTGGGGCCTCCAGAAACATCTTTCCTGCACAGGAGGCTGAGACCTGGTGAAAACAGGCACTTTCCAAATGGGCATGAGGACATAATTTTCACTTTGCCCAAGTGCTACAAAGACCGGGAGAAACAGTGCAGGAGTGCTGTGCTTAAAATTGCTCATTTATTTAAAATAAGGTCAATTCTGCATACCTGTGCAGAATTCTGTAGAATCTGTAAATATGCAGAAAATCTGTAGAAAATGTACTGGCTGAGCCCCTGCAACTCCACACTGATCTGCGTACACTAAGCATCAATTCAGAGGAGTCCCTGCTGTAAGAATGCCTTTTTACCCACCTACCTAGGAATATGGTTATGCCTAAGCAGGGAATTTTAAGTTGTTTCCCAGACTGTTCCTGAATCCAACTGCAACCTGTTTATTTTGACCTCAGTTCTTAGAAACTGTTGATGCCACGGTAGAAATATGCTGTGTGTTCCAACAGGCAACAAACAGTCCTAATGAGAGCACACTCCATCTGTGCTGCCAGAGCACACAGCCTCAGCCTATAGCTGGGATACGCTGGAGCTGAGCGTGCAGGGACGAGCTCGTGCTGCAAGGGACGTCCTGGCACGGCAGAGCTCCCCGAAACAGGCCTCTGGGAGAGTCCCGAGGCAGCCAGGGTAGGCACCAGCAGCACTTGAGCTCTCCCCTCCCTGCTCTGAGTTTGCAGAGTACAAGCTTTCACGTTTTTTAAACGTTTCAAAACTACAAAGAAAAGAAAGCTGACTTAAAAACTGCCCAGTGCTCTCAAAAGGTAGGAGTTAAAGCGTGCAGAACATATGGCACTATTTACAGCTGGCTTGCACACTGAATTCAAGGGAAATTTCCATCAATCTCATACTCTGCAAAAGGTACATTACAGAAAAATCCATGTGGGGATCCTTTAATTTCTCTTGCATCTTCTCTTACAAGATGCAGCTGGGGAGCAACACCCACTGGTATTGGTAGCATGAAACTGCGATCCTTTCCTGTTACTGAGGTCTGGTACAAATTACCATGGATTTAGAGGCACTATATAAAAGACGGTGCTGATTTGTTTCTAAATTTGTATCTTGATTAAACTGTCAGGCTACAGCAGAAATGCACATCTCACCTGACTTTAAAATTCTACAACAATAAATTATCCAAGAAGTGCAGCACAATTTGAAAATGCTTATAAATGGATCAATAATATGCTTTATGTTTAGATTTTACATCTTGGTCATGCCAAATCAAGTGGAATAGAAGCAGCGCTTTACATTCGAACTGTAAACTTAGTGCGTTCCAAATGAAACTGCATGTGAGGGGAGACTGAAGCGGGATTTTAAAAGCCACCAAGATGGCCAACAGAATAACAACTGCATTATTTTAAGAGTTATTTCTAACTGCGTTGCGGTAGACAAAAAAACAAATATAAAGGGCCAAAACTCCTATTCTCAGGAACTCGCATGCAAACTTGCATAGGTCAGATCAGTGTTTTTCAGCAGTTACCCCTGTAAATAGAGCAGAATTTGGTCTCATCCATTAAAGCAAAGTCATTTACTCCAGAACAATGGTACTCAATATATTTTAACTATCCAGAATTTCAGCATCTAGGATTAGTGTTGTAAACACACATAGGCTTTGCAGTCCAATGAAAGAAAACGTCAACACAAATACGGTGCAGCAAAAGTGAGATCAGCCATGCAGAACTTCCAAAAAAGTAGCTTAGGAATTTAAACCACTATTACTGAAGCTACTGCTAGTGAGCTACGGCTGTTAGAACTTTCACAGTTTACTGAACCTTTCTGCATAATGCAAATATTATAAAACAGATCCGTTTTCCATCATGATTACAAGCCATTGCTGCTCCTAAAGTTTTTGCTTTTTTAACTGATGTTCTTGTATGTTTGAACGCAATTTTGATTCTTGCTTTTACATGGTATCTGTGTAAGAAAAGAGCTATTCTAAATTAACACACCCTCTTCCAGAAAGGGAATATATGATAAAAGTATTACATAGTGAAGTTCAGGCATATTTTTGTACTCTCAAAAGAAGGTAATTGATCCTCCCCTTTCCCCAGTTTCAAATGTGGAACTTGGCTGCTATGGGTTCTTTCCCACACAAATCAAGCCCTAGCTCTTTTGAATTAAAACAATATGGGATGATTATTGTGGGAAATTTTTTACTGTTACTGTAATTTAAAACTTTCTGTACCCAATTTTGCATTTTCTATAAATCAAAAACCCATTTCACTTACGGCTACAATTAAACAGAGAAAATCAAAGACTAACTTCTAAGCAAGTCTTGCTATTAATCACAGGACAAACTAGTAGTACAACTACTTTTACTGCAATTCCTTTCTGCCTGAGAATTACATTTTCATCTGACACTCGAGCTCTTTAGCGGAGACTGTGCCACAGATGAGACAAATTAAATAGAGGTACAGGAGAGCACCATGTGCTGTTGAAGATGCCTAGCAGTCCAGAACCAGCACAGGGCTACGGCAGAGACAACTACCTGGGGTCTGACACTGCCATTCCAGAAGCCATCATGCTTCTCCCTTCACCAGGAGCAGCCATGGAGTCACGTCTGTTGTTTTACATATCTGAACTGAAATCAGCACCTTTCTCCTTTTAAAAGAAAAAATTACAAAAGCAGTGGATTTCAACACTGAAGTTCATACTGAAAACAGGACATACAGGTGCAAAATTAAAACTGGAGTACAAAATGAAACCGTGTGGAATATGGAAACATAGGTAATCTGTTTTTTCAAATTGGAAATCAGATTATGTATTTTTATTTTCTAAAAAGAAAAAAATGCATATTGATTGCTAGACAAAATAAAATATGAATTCTCAAATCAACAGAAACATGTTTCACCCAGCTGTCTATTTTTTTTCTCTGTCTGTTTCTCAAAGAAAATTTTTCATGTCATTTCTTTCTTTCATATGTTTTAGGGAGAGGTTTAATGCCTCATGGTGTTAGTCTTTGCAAAACTCCTACAGAGGTACAAGTCATACAAATCATCACATTATTTACAGCAGTACATCTACAATAAGAGTAAGTGATACTAGTAACTTGTTCATAAAATATATGCTTAAAACAAAAACTGGCTTCCAGTTAAATAGTCCGCAATGTGCACATTCCATGTTAAGAGGAGCCTTTTACCGATTGCAAAGTAAAATTCAAATGCATCTTGTAAAAAATTCCACTTTTTAAAATCAGACACAAAGAAAACTGCTGTGAGGAATTTGAGGAGTTATTGGAAGGGCTTCTTATACAAACAAAACCAAACCTTCCCAACACTGACTTACGACTCCAATATGATTCAACAAAACATGAATGGAAACGGTTTCACCTCTGAGCAGAACTAGATTTCAGAAGTAAATTACTTACTGAGGCTGTAGATTTAAACATTGTTTTACCATTGATTTTCTTCCTAACTAAGATCTCTCACGTACTTTCAACTGTCATTATCTCCGTCAATGAACCCCTGCAGCAATCAACACACCTGTTTCTCAAAAAAGTGCACTGAAACCATGTCAGTCTGGCTGTGGCACCAGGAGCTCCCAGGCCTTTGCTTCAGGAAGATGAAACCTACTCATCCCTTTGAGCACACCTTTTACAGAGGACAACAGGGAGCTTCTTTTGCCTTCCTCCAATCTGCATATCACTCAAAGGCAGGCACTGACCACACGGGAGGTGCACAAGAGAAACAATGCCTGCAAACACAGCTTTGCCTACTAGGAATGTTGGAAAGACTGGATGTCAATTGACCTAAAGAGTAAAGAAAGAAAGAGTAGGGAAAACCCAAAAAATCAAACACAGAAGTTTGTAAGTCTCATGCAAAGAGCATGAAAAAGACCTGGAGCACTCACTTCATGTAGATAGCTACAAACCCTGCCCAACTCCACAGTCCAGACTGGAACATCTACACCTTCTCTTTTTCTGTTTAGGTTTATCACATTAATTTCTCACATTTGATTTCAACTAATACTGCAAACAAGGGAGTGGAGCTGCCTGCCCCAGCCAGCTTATACTCCCCTGGTGCTCAGGACATCCATATGCAGCTGGGCCTGGAAGTGGGAATGAGAGTCCAGGACGACCAGTTACCAAAAGCACTCCCGTAGCCAGCTGGAGACACCAAAATAAACACCAGCAGCACAACTTAGAGGACCAGCAGCACTCACTCAAAGATTTTCAGAGCCATTAATAATCAGACTATAAAGCTGCTAAACTGGGCAGAAGAATACTAGGAAACATTTCAGAGAAGTCTGGCTGCAGGACTCCTGTATTCCTACCTTTGGTTCAAAGCACTGGTTTGCCAGTCAGCACCAACAGCTGCGGGTGAGGGGAGAGGGGATGCCATGGAGAGGCAGAGAGGACATGGAGACAGGACACAGAGAGTCTCAGTCTGGGACTATATGTGGGTGCACAGGTCAGTCCTCTGCATAAGCAACAGCAGGATTTGGCTTTCACAGGCACATTTATTAAAAATGCAAGGGAAAACTAAACCCAAACAGCTTTCCCAGTGTTTCTGAAACACCCTGGCCTGCTCGATCTGTCGACACAGTGGAACCAGCATGGCTCTGTGCACTCAATTCCTCCTCGCTGAGCACCCCGTGTGTGCCTGGGGCACTCCAGGGTGGCCATGCTCTTGGGGAATGGACACTGGACACAGAGTGACCAAGACATCTGCTGCTCTAGACACTGCAGAGCCACAGTGCCAGTGTGGACAAACCTGCCTTCTGGCCCCCAGAAACCAAGCTCCTAGTGCAAACAGAGGAGAGGTTGCTGCAAAGAGAAAGAAATCCTAAACTCAATTACATTTAGGCAAGCAGTAGGATAAAAAGAATAGAATTATCAGAGAGGGAAAAAAAGAGCCGGCAAACAATACAAGTAAAATGTGCTTTGGTCTTTATTTTTAAAAGTTGCCTCCTAGCTTTCTGCTCTGCAGGGAGCACATAAAATGTTATGATTTGTAAGTTCTAGTTTTCATGGTCATTGTTTAGTATTCTGTTTGGGAGGATTGTTTTATGGATTGTTTTATGCAATGATCTACCTGACCTCCCCATAAAATCTTAAAATGCTATCAACATACCAGACTTTAATTACTTGAACAGCAGAATCCTAAACTGGAAGGATAAGACACCACGAAATTTCACAGCATCTTTCTCCCAAGCTGTTCTGATTTGACCTGGGCTTTGACTTTGGGTATATTGATGCAGATGCTGAGTGGGTTAGTCTCTCCTATTATTGATCAATGCATAAATCAGAGTGATTAATTTACAAGATAGTGGTGATGAAAGAAACCTCATGGCAAGCCATACATAACCTTTCCATGTTGGTAAAGAATATTAATGAATTTTGGAAGGCAAGGCCCAGGCTTGCTATGAGAAAAACTCTATTCAAAGGCAGTCAAGGCCTAGAACAGCAGCTACACCCCAGATCCAGACTATGAGACGCCCCTTGTGCAAGGGCAGCACTGCACCCCTCAAATTCCACAAGCTCTGCATTCCGAGCAACTCTCCCTTCCCAGATCAGTGTTCTGTGCTGTGCATTTGCTGTACACGGTTTATTCAGACATCAGCTGTTTCTCACGGCAGAAATCTCATGGGCAACACCAGATTTATCTCCAAATTATAAGAGGAGGTGCTGAGGCACAGAAAGAGTTGAGGGAAACTTGAAGAGGCTCTTACTCTTGTACTCAAAGTTGAGTGAAAAACAATCTCCCAACTTCTCACTCACTTTTCCAGACAAGGACACCACAATTCCCATTTCATCAAGGCCTAATTTCTGGACAATAGCATGTCTAAATGAATATTTTACAAATTAAAGGATATTATAAGAAAATATAGAAGAATGACTAAATGAACTGTGTGATCAAAATAATCTGCAGTCCCAGGAGTGTTAATTACTTTTTGTACCCATTATTTCTTCCAGTGCCTTCTACAGTAGTAGCTTATGGTACACGGCAGACAGAAAAAAGTTGGGGGCTATCTAAGTAGGGATTGAACTTCATGTAGGCCTTGAACTAGCCATCAGCACAAAGGTGAAATTCGCTCTGTGAAGAGCGGTTCAGATTTTTTTTTTTTTTTTTAAATTGCATTAGAAGCAATACCCACCTGACAGCCACTGGTCACCTGTGGAAATCTTTTTGTCCTGAGCGCTCTACAGAAATGTTCATACAGAGCCGGAACAGGGGCTGCAAATGCACTGCCAAAGTGGTTTTTCAGCTTGATCTCTAGGTGTTAATTGAATTGTAAGACTTTTCTATTTGTTCCTCCACTACTTGCAACCTTAAAACTAATATACACAGTTAAGGTGTAGGCCTTGTTTTTCACGGATTAATGTTAAGCAGAGCTCCTTAGCACTTCCTACTGAACCTTCAATCTCTTCCATTTGATGTTTTAGGTTAGATTGTATCTCAGGTGGAACATACTGATGACAAGGAAAGTTACAAAATTCAGGAACTGGATACAGTGCACCCTTTTCCAGGTGAAATCCAACCCACCACCAGGCCTGTGTGGACTCTCTGGTGTATTCCGCCTAGCATGCTTCAAAAGTTAAAAAGCTTGCAGCAATTATTTCAACAATGATGGGATTTTAGGGCTCCCGTGTCCAGTCCAGAACCTTATATGTGTGCAAACCAGCCATATACAACTGACACTGTAAAGAAATCTATTTTTGGGAAGAGAATTACGCTAATACTCTAAATTCCTTCCAACTTGATAAAACTGATTGCAAGACATGGCCAGCAGTGCCATGGTCCAAAGACCTGCACCTGCAAGGACATACATACATGTATGGTACCTTCCACAAACATGAAGGTCTCCTTAGAAAATAACACTTATTCTACGTTCATTCCTGACTTCCATTCTGGCCTGCTCCTTACAACAGGTACAACCACCTTCCAGTTGGCTTTTCTGTCCCAAATCAGCCCTGCCCTCGACACTCCCTGCTCCCAGCTGGCTGCACCTGTAGCCATACGCTATTCCTTAACAGATTTTAATTAATTAATTAAATAGAAATCCTTACTCTTCTCTTAAGCAACATTGCTGGTTTTTGATTCCTGAAAGCATTTTGGGGAAAACAAAATGCAAGCACCAGATAGATATCATTTTTATGTTGTTAAATATCACCCCCAAAACCATTTTTTTGTTACAGAAGAAGTAATCACTACTCTAAGTGCTAAATAGCATCTTAAATGTATACATGTGAATATTGTACATGCAGCTTCACTTTCATTTATAACAAATAAGAGCACACTCATACAAAAAATACTCAGATCTCACACATGAGGCATATACTAGTAGAATAGGTTATATTTTAAATGAAATAATTTTATAGAGACATTCAAAGGCACCAATAAGACAGTAGAAATAATTGTTTTAGTATAATTTAAAATGTAAATGTCATGTAATATGTAATTTAAATGTAAATCTGCACCTTAAACCTTCAATCCATCAATGTAAATCTCCATTTAAGAAACAAAATTTCCATGTGATCATGTTAATTCCTCCTTCTATAATAATTATAGAATGAGAAACATATAACCTTCAATTAAAAACTAGTAACTAGCTATATTCATAACAGATCAAGTTAAAAAACTATTTTTATAAAATGGTTACTAATAAAAATAATTTTTTAAATGTTAATTATTTATTCACATAATAACTAAGCAAGCAAAAAAAACCCTATATGTCACACTGCATTAAACCAAAACTAAACCTCATGATGAACTCCTGCAGCAAAATTATATACATCCTTTGGGCCTGTAACAGAGTTTCCATCCATTTTGGGATGTGATCAATTCCTTCTGTGGACCCTGCAATTCATAAATGCTTGCTGGAGTAGGAAGGTGCCGTGTCCCTTAAAACCAGAAAGCAGGAGTCTGACACTCCTTGGATTAAACTGGATAAAGCAAGAAGGTGCAAAAGCTTGCTGCCCAAATCTGAAGGTTGTGCAGAATGCTGTGTTCTTTAAATGTACTTTAAGAGTCATTTGAGTTCAGGCTTCCTGCATCAGGTTTTTAAATTACTGTTAGTTGGGTTTGAGAGTACAATCCAAAACCCTCTGATATCTGTGGGAGACTTTCCAGTGACTCAGGACTGGATATACTATTTTGTTTCCTACAGACAAATTAGACAATACATCTTATCTGCCAAAGGTAACAAAGCTATAATGAGAGCTCTCCTTTCTAAAAAAAAAAAAAAAAAGAAAAAAAAAAAGAAAAAAAAAGAAAGAAAAAAAATCTTCAACCAGAGAAAAATAAATATATATACATAAAAAAGAAGAAAATAAAGAACGACTTATCAAAGAGGAAAATCTTTTTTAAATTATACTTGCTGTATATACAAATGTAGAAGTAAATATACCAGAGCTCTTTGTGTTTGGGTAGCAAAACAAATACAGCGATCAAAATCTCTTGGATGCAACAAAACAGCCTTCCTAGCCTTTTGCAGACTGCATTCCAATAAAAAGAAAGAACAGCTCTGAAAAGATTGCCAATGCATTTAGAAGTCCATGTCAAAGCTTTGTGTTCACCAACACAGAACTGCCTGAACTGAAACAACCGTCCATCTGAGACACTGTCAATATTTGTAGCTGCTTTATGGTTATTACATCCTGCAGATGAAAATGCAAATGAACTCTCCCACAGAACAGCCTCTCCTCCATCACCTATGCTACTGTGATTCCATGAGACCAGTTATTGCAAGCAGTGCTTTAGAAATAATAACGTAACTTGTGTCAAAAACCAGCATTTGGTGAGCACTTTTACAGGTCCCTCAAACTGACTCCTCTCTGAGGAATTAACTCCAATGTAAAACACCTTGGCCTAGCAGAGCTGTGAAAAACAAAAACGCTCTCCTCTCACATATTTCTCCAAGCTACTCAGTTCAGTGGCCTGTCCCCTCAGCATTAAAACAGTAGACTAGGTGTTGCTGCTACTTATTTTCTATCTCCTGAGATCAACTGTTTGCAGGGTGTCTTCCTACTTTCAAAACTACATAAAATGAGAAAAAAAAATCAGAGAAAAATAAAGAAAACAAGACCAGTCTAAATAATACTATTTTTTCCCTAATTTGGCACTCCAAAAATATTTGCCACTGTAGTTATAAAACCATGTGAACTCTTTTATAATTGAAATTGTAGCAGCCCTCTCCTCTGGAAATGTCTGCTTACATTGACAAAAGAACTTCAGGAGCTGAATGAATGCCACAGCAAACATATCTGTGTGAAGGTATCTGAATAAATGGGCAACATGCTAAGTGTTCCTCACATTTAAAGTGTGGCAAAATATCAGTCAGCAATTCAAATGCAATCAATCAAGGGCTGTAGAAAATGATGACTTAATTAATATTTGATAAAGGTATATTGGTTATTATAATAATAAAAAATTCATTTTTCCTTAGATCCTCTTCCTTTCCCTTTGCAAAATGTTCGATCGGTATGCAAAGCAATTTACTTTTCTATTTGTGCTTTACAAATTTGAAAAGAGCAAATCACTTCGAAACTCCACACAGATTGGACAGGAGCTAAATGTTTTCCTTGGCAGATAACAGGATACGACGGTTGAAGTTAATTTAAATTTACGTGTGTAAAAATAAACAGGCATTGCCATCTCAAATCTATAGACTCCTTCCAAAAAGGCTGCCCTAATTTAAATAAAGAATGCATAAGGTAATGCATCAGCTACATACCAAATATTGACCCAACATTCCCTCTTTTTTATTCATAGAACACTCATTTGGAGCATCAGTGAGATAAAGCTCTTCGGAGATCATCCTGCCCCCCCCCCCTTTTTTATTTTTAAAGCAAAACAACAAAATATGATTCATCCTTAGATGCGTATTTTGGAGCATCATACCTAGACAATTTCTATGAGAGTTTTGAAAAGTTTTGTGGAAGACCCTGAAAACCACTGTAGCAGTCAGGTCTTTATTTGAAACTATTATGTGTATAGTCTTAATCCAAATCCCATTTGAAGTCGGTGGAAAAACCCCGTTGCCTTCAGAGGCCTTTGGATCAGATCCTTTGTTTCCAGAGGTACAGAACAGCAAATTTCAAATGTATGCAAGAATGAGGGGTATACAACTACTAAAAAAAATGGTAACACTAATCTGTGAAAAAAGACAGTTTTTATAAAGGACAACTCAAAATGATGAGGTCTCATATTTGATGGTATATTTCTTTTAAAAGACAGGCAGCAAAGGGCCTGATCCTGGGCATTTTATTCCTACATATCACTCTACAACTGAGCGCATCTTGAACAGAATAATGTATTTTGGAGATAAGTAATATTAAAATAGAATTGAAGATTTAAAATATCCTCTGTGAGTTTAGAGGAATACCTGTGGACAGATTTCTGCACCATTCCTAAGAGAATCACAGGCTGGTTTGCTCTCTAGTGAGAAGTTACAGGCCAGAATTATTAGCGATTCTACAAATGTGCACACAGACTACGTTAGTGAATATCTGGTGGAGGGGGATTGCTCCAAAGTCCATCAAACTCAGCTCAATAGAATTCAATGAATTGTGGCTCAGATATGGAGTCAGATGCATGAACAAGTACAGATCTGCATAGCCCAGTACAGTTTACAGCAGATAAACTCAGGACTTGCAGAAGTACATGTGTACTTCCAAACATCTACCCGTCCATTTTCTATCTACTGGGATCACTGCTGGGGAATGTCTATTGTGCTGGCTACAGGGATTCCAACTTTTTGTCTTCTGGCAGCAAATGTGAGTCTAGCTAGCTGCATGCATACTGAATAAATGAACACTTATCTCTGCAACAATCAAACGCGCTGGGCGAGCACATGCTGCACGAACACGCATGCGGCTATGAAAAAACATGCTCCACAGCGTGTCTTATTCGAGAAACAAAAGACATGCAATCGTATTTTTAAATTATTTTCCCCCCTTCTCGGACAGGTACAGGCACCATAAATCAGCATTAGAACTGTGGCAGCGTGGCTTTGTTGTGCATCTCAGACCTGCACAAGCACCACCACTGCGGGGGGAGGAGGGAGGGCTGATTACCGGCACCTGCTTCAAGCTGCGAGGGACTGACGCATTTAGCAGGAAAAATGCTTAATTAGAGCACATTTCCATTTTCCTGAGGGAAGGTGTCACGATCACAGGCCTGCCCCTGCCCTGAGCACCCATGTGCACGGCAGACTCTGAGCACCAAGGCCCTGCCAAGGTTTATGGAACATGTGGCACACGGGCAGAGGCCGAGTGCAGCACAGAACCCATTCTGCTTGCAGGGGAGTTGATGAAGCACTGAGTGGATGTGAATTACATTTCCCACCCCCCCACCCCCCCCCCCACCGAAAAAAAAAAAAAAGTTTTTTTTCCCCCCCAAGAAAACTGGATGAAACAAGACATTCCTTCCACGCCTTTTATTTCTCCTTAGCCGGTATAAAAGGTGTATGAATACCCGGTGTGTGCTATGAGAAGACAGTGCTGTACCCATAGAGCCACATAAAATACAATCCAGCCTCACAGTGCTACTCATCTTACGTATTCAACAAAGACAAGAACCCCGGATTGCACCCACATCTCAAAGAGCTAACTCCTGCTCCATTCTCTTTCCCTTTCTTCTCTCCACCTCCTCCTCCCTTTACCCACAATAAAATCTCTCTCACCCTGATCCAAACCTGGCAACGTTCATCTGGACGAAATTACAATTAATTTTAAGAAGTTTAGCCAGACGGCCCACTTGCTATCTCTGGCAGTAAGGATCCCATGGTAGCCTGCCTGCCTGCAGATCCTGTTCCTGTGGGATCACTGCTGTGCCATGCTCAGATCGCGGCTCTGCCCAGCACCCTGCACCCCTCCCAGGCCTAGAACACACAGACCTTGCCCTTGTGTTCCCCTTGTTCTACTGGTAGGTAAAAGCCAGATTTTCAGCCAAGATAGATGGGAGGTTAAGAAGAGACTGTCCATTTATCAGCAACTCCTTAAATTTCTTTTTGGAGGACAAAATTGCATTTCGAGGATTGAGATGAGGGAGAAACACTCATTTTGCCCTCAACTTGCTCTATCCTAGATTAATTTCACTCAATTATTACCTGAAAATATGCAAAACTTCATAATCATTATCTGAAAATACGCCAAACTTCATCCTAGGCAGCTATAAAAAAAATATTTTCATTAAGCCAAGTATTGTCTACGCTTTTCATTTTTCATTCCATGCACCAAACATTTTGTATGAGAATCTTGGCACTCCAAAACAAAACACTTTCAAAATGTAAATGCTCCAGCTCACATGCATAATTTCTGAAGACATTCATCTCAGGGGCTGAATAGTTCTATCAGCAGTTATATTTCAAGTTACAGACTAAAAATAATTTTAAATTTAAACCCTGGAAATTGCCAATTCAATGAACAGATTTTAATCCCTCATCAATTAACATGCACGTGGTCTTTATACACTGCTATGTTAATTTTCAGCATACTTACAAAACCCTCACTGTGAAATAAACCAGGCAATTCCATTTCTTTTATTTTCAGAGGTAATTTCTAGCAAGCCTCCACAAAATAATGAACTAATATGTGAGAAACAATTTTATATTCATTTAAGCTAGCCCTCATCTACAAAACAGCCCCCAAGTATTACAATCTAAGGATAAAAAAAATAAATCTTCTTTAGATAAATAGCATAATTAGGAGCAATATCGTCAAATCAGCTGAAATTTCTCAGTGAGGAGTGTTCAGCAGTTTGTGAACCCTCAACTAATATTTTATTTGGATTGTACCGTGGAGCTGCTACAGGCCTCTAAAAACTGCTTTGAAGAAATTAATTTTAGCTATCACCAAGCCGTATGCTCCTAAATTCCTTTCTTAATCTACACACTTCACTAAAACATTCTCTAGTTACTCTGAGCATGATCAGCCAATAAATACTGCTTTACTACTTACAGTTATGAGTTGTATTTCAGTTTATGTTGCCATAAAACACTTCTAATGCAATGCCAATACGGATATGGTTTTGATACAATGCTGTCAATGGCCTGAATTTCAAACTACTTTTGCTTAAGTCTCTAGGTATTTTCAAATTAATTTGGGGTTTTGGTTTTTTTTTTTTTTTTTTGGGGGGGGGGGGTATTTGTTTGATTTGGGGTTTTGGTTTTTTTTGTTTTGTTTTTTTAGAGAAAACCCCCAAACTTATTTGTATTTGGTCTGTTATTTACTTTAAATTCTAGACATACATAAAATTAACAGGAAAAGATTAACGTGTTTTACACAAACCTCCCATTTTTTTCCTGCGTGCATTTTGGTGTAGAAATATATATGAAAGCACTAGTTTCCTCATGAAGTGTCCTAAAATATATTTATTTTCAGATACTTTAATTTCCACATAGATTAGTCTATATAAAGAATTGAAAATACCTATTATCAGAAGTCTGGCAATTTCACAGTAGTAATAAATCTTAAGTGTTTAACTGTCTGTCAAATTGCGCCTAACTCAGTACATCTCTATCCACATAGTACTTCGGTCTATAAATGGCATTACTCTAATATTTAAGTATTCTACTTAAAATAAATTCCTTCATTAACACCCGAAGAGAGAGTGGGAGTGTGCGTGAGCATGTGCCAGGGCGCACACATAAAAGATAAAAAGAAAACACACTTTTGGTGCTTATGGACCTTTAAAGGCCTTGAAAAATAGTATTTTAAAAATACATTATAAAAATGGTAATAAGAAATAAATCCTGAACAATTCCAGGTATTAAAAAAATTAAACATGAATGCTGAAAATATTTATGTTCAAATTCACGTTGCGAAGAAAATCAGGAGACGTAATTGTGATGAGATACAATGACTGAAGAGCATCAGACAGTTACCTGTAAAGCCAGGAGTTGAGCAATGCCACCAGGTCCCTTCTCTCGTATGTGTCCCTACAAATAAACCCCATGCACTGGCTGGTGGCTACGTTACAGCTGCTCTGCACAGGAATGCTTAATAATGCTTCACACAGACTGAAATATTAAATAAATGTAAGAAACTTGCACCGCCCAACTTTGTTTCTTCTCTTAAGCTCCCTTCTATTTTTATTTTTTAGAAGGGAAGGGGAAAGCGCCATTCAGGAAAGCAGCTATATTGTGCTCAATGAAGGCAGGACTGGCACAAGTCCTAGAACATTTGCATTCAGAAATAAAAGCTGTGATCGACCTTTGTCTGCTAAGAAAATGAAGCTTGCTGGTTTTAAACAGGCTAGCGAAGGGAGGGGCAGACTCGATAGAGAGGGAGAAGAGAACCTAAAAAACAGCAACAATAGCAAATATTAGTCTATCACATCCTTAATAGGCAGCAAAGCTATCCTCCCGAATTAGCCTGGACCTCGCCGGGCTGATAACGCACTCCTGGTTAATCATAAATTATCAGGCAGACGCGAGCCAATGTGCCGATCCCCACGTAGTTCCCGAAACTTGATTTTCCCACTTGGCATCCCCTGCGCTCCGGCGGGAGCAGCTTACCCTGGCAGGGCGGGACGGCGGCCCGGGAGCCGCCGATGGATGCGGCGCTGGGTGTTCCCCTCGCAGCTCCGCAGTCCCCGGGAAGGCGGGCGGGAGGCTCCGGGCGAAGCGGCGCATCTGCGCGGCCGGGCAGGCCCGGGAGGCGGCCTCGCCCCGCACCGGCCCCGCCGGCAACAATGGGCGGCTGCGAGGGGTGGCAGGGACGGCGGCGAAGGGAAGGGAGCAGAGCAGGCAGAAGGGAAGGGAGAAGAGAGGGGAGGGAGCGAGGGAGGGAGCGAGGGGGGAGAGACGGAGGGAAAGAGGAGGGGAGGGGAAAAAAGAGAAGCGTGTTAAGCTTGTCTGGTAGTTAACAAGTCTTGAATGAAGAATGTTAGCAAACAGACAAACAGCATGTCTGATGCATGCTAATAGTCCTGGCTTCACCGCTGACAATATGAATAATTCAGTAGAAAGGAGGGAAAGAAGAAGCGGGGTGGGGGGGTGGGGGGGAAGATTTTAAAAAAAAAAAAAAAAAAAAAAAAAAAAAAAGGCATCCTCCCTTCCCAAACGTCTGCAGAGACGGGAATAAAAAGTGTGCCGCAACTTTTCTCCTTCCCACCCATCGCACAGAAAATATTCAGCAAAAAGGCCGGTCGGGCACCAGCCCTTTCGCCAGCCCTGCCTCTCGGAGATTTTCGATTCCTATTTTTGTTGCCTATTAATTTCCACCCCCCTCCCTCTTTGCCGCCTATTTTACTTCTTTTGTCTGGGAGCTGGCACCTGTCCCAGAGACGGCATTTTACTGCACATCCCCTTTTCCCTCCTCACTGGAGAAAAGGGCGGGGGGGAAGGTCTGCAAGGACGAAACTGCCTGTGCACCCCCTGCCTTCCCAGACATCTCCCCCATATTTCCTTTGCAGTCATGGTCCAGTTACAAGGGGTTTGGAGGGATATCACACGCCCTATTTCACATGGCGCATATACCTACAGCCATTAAAGATATATTTCTATGAAAGAGAAAGGCGGAGAAAGCAAGAGGCTTGTTCCCTGAGCAGCACTGTGCACTGGGACTCCGGGGAGGAAAACCACCAGCAAAAGCCCTCATCCTCAGAGCACACAAACCTGCAAAGCCCGAATCATTGCTCAGGAAAAGGAATCCATTTCCTTAATAGAAGGAAAAGGGAGTGAGGAAAAGGGATGAGCGGAGGGGCGAGCCCTCGGCGCTTTGCCCTCTGCATTAGGATGTACAGCGCAGGAAAGGCGAGAACCAGCCCCGCTCGGGAACGCTGGGAGAGGAAGGCTCAGGCAAGCAGAAGAAAAAGAAGATCCTATTTGCAGCATTTTTAAAAGTTCTGCTCTGGCAAAGGCCGTCTGAAGGGGAGGCCCTTGCAGCAGGAATGCGAGCAGCAGCCGCCTTTCCAGAGTCCAACCTCCTTCTTGTGAGCGACTGGAGCAGTCTGGCGGAGGAGGAGAAGAAGGAGGAGGAGGAGGAGGAGGACGTGAGCCAGCGAAACGCAGCGGGCTGGAGCTGATGATGAAAGCGGCACGGCCCTGCGCGGACAGGCTCCTTTCCATCCCCCGCAGCCACGGGCACACGGACACGCACCGAGCCCGGCCCCGCTGCGACCCCGGCGGGTACCCCCGCGGGCCGCGATGGGGACGGCGCCGCCGGGAGGGGACCCGGCAGAGAGGCAGTGATGGGAGGAGAGGCGCTGCGCTGGAATGTAAATGCACCCACGCTATGGCAATATGCTTGACAGGGCAGTGCGGCTAATGAAGCTTTTAATTGGGGGAGGTGGGGGTGTGTGTGTGGGGGGGGTGGTTTCTACGGAAATATCTCCCGGGATTAAACGGGGAGAAGAGGCTCCTCTCTGCATTCACACACCTACACCGCTTCTGCGTAACGCAGCGGTCCGCAAGGACCACGAACTACAGCACACACACATGCACAAAACCAACCCAAACCTACCGAGCTGAAAATGGCTATTTAAAGAAGCAAATACTATATGTGACAGAAAAACTTCGTGATTTTCTTTTCTCATGCCCTTACTTCCAAACCAGCTGCACAGCCAAACTCAGGCTGCTTGGCCCTTATAACTCTCTTGGCACCGAGTCAAAAGCTGATAAGCATTTGGGCGAGACAGCTCAACTGCTGTGCTGGAAGAAAAACAGCTGCCATGATTGCTGTTTGATTGAGAGCGCTCGCACACACTCACAAAAAACATACCAGGCTGCAAGGACGGGCCACAAATGCCTGAGGATTCAGCTTCAGAAGATCAACATACATTTCCTTAAAAAAAAAAAAAAAGGAAAAGATTATATCGTTTTGCCTCCACACAACCTCCCCTTCTTTAAAGAAAACGTGCTGCGTGGACTTGCTTTTCTTCTTCCCATCCCCCCTCCATAACCTCAAGCAAACTCAAGGAATTGTGCCAAAAGTCCCGTTGCTAGTTACCAAGTGCATTTTTTTAAACGTCCCTTTGATACTTCTTTCCCTCCTGCTTGCCATGGAATATGCAAGTAAGATAATCTTTCCATTACTTACAAGAAGTAATTAAAAAAGAACTTCTAGCTCAGCGTTCCTTTCCCTCTTTCTCTCTTAAGGGGCAAGAGGAGGGAAGCGAGGGGGAGAAGGATGTTTTTTCTCTTTGCCGAGTCCAACATTTGGCTTTTTCCATTTGTGGCAGATCACTGTAACGCTATTGTAAAACAACTTCCTGCCCCTTTTGGCTCACGTTCCAGAAGCTGCTAGACTAAGTTCATAGCACAAACTTTTTTCCCCCTTGCCGAAGAAGAGAGACAAAAAAAATCCTGCAAATTATTTCCCCCCTTTTCTGGGTAATGGACTCACAAGGTGAATTTATTGCAGCTCTTTAAGAATGTTACACAAGAGACGTCGGTATCCCAGCTGGATAATTCATAAGAAGAAAAGGTGGGGTCATTATAAATATATGTCTGTGTGTGTCTGTGTGTGCCTGCATTTTAACTCTGTCATTTTGAATTGTAGGTCTCAGTACCATCAGGTGGATAATGAGCTAAGCTGCTTCATCTGCCGTACTAATTTGTATATCTATCATAGCACAGATCATTGGCTCAGTACATACAGCCTCCTACTTTCCAATTGCTTTTATGCTCTAAGGTGACCTGCATCTCTCTCATCTCCCTCGTCCCCTTCCTCTCCTCTAAATGCTCAGCCTCATGAAAATGCCCACTGGAAGCTCCCAAACCCTCCCTTCTAGAAATGGGAGATGTTGCAGTCTCTCTGCTATAAGCCGAAAAGGAAAACTAAGGCCTCCACAAGTTGCTCTCTCACGGTCTCTCCCTCCCTCCCTCCCTCTCCCTCTGTTTCTCTCATAGCAACAGCATTTCTTGGTGCGCCTGCTTTGGCATACATCAGCATTTCCACCGTCCAAGTGTCCTTTTGCGTCACATCTCGCCATTTCATTCAGCCAATGAAATCTCCTTCTTGCAATAAAAATATATAGACTTTTTCTGTTATTGGTATATTCAAATTTTTTTTCATGTGCTTTCCTAACAAAAAACGTTGTCAAGCATTTGATTTGCCCTGCACTGGGGGGGGAAGGGGGGAGGGAGGGTGGAGAGGGGGAGGAGACTGTACAAAATTCAACCTTGAAGAGTCTTCTTTGTGGAAAATATGTTACCGTAAGAAAAAAAGGATTACATAGTTACTTAAAGAAAGTCATAGTTGTCCCTCTCACTTACTACTGATTTTGCTTACCCTATCACTGCTTTCCTGATGTAGTTTTAAAGCAGCCAAGCAGCTTCAACTGACTGGAAAAGTCAATACCATGTATGTCTAAGTTTGTAAAATATTCTTCAGGAAAAAGAATATATTAATTGGCATTTTATCCCACTAAATATTGATCATGAGGTAATAGGAAAAATTGCATTGTAAAAAGAAAACCCATAGACCTCCGTTTCTATCCCATCCAAAGTGGCTGCTCTCTAACGCACTATCCTGCAAAATGGAGCAGAGGGTCTCAGAGTCAGAGGTTCTTTCCAAGATATATTTCCTCCTTCCACAAGCTCACAAGTGCAGCATTTCAGTGCCCAGCTGCTGTAAAGACGGTGACAAAGGCTCCGTTCTATGCCCCAGGTATCCCGGCCGGTGAGGCAGCCGTGGAGCTGCATGCCCTGTGCCTGGCACGGCCAGCCCTGCCCAGGCTGGAACAGCAGCCTGGCCACGGAGCCCAGCTCCGGCCTCAGGCCCGACACGGAGCGAGTCCTGCTCTCAAAATGCAGTCTCAGCCAAGTCCAGAGGGCACGGGGTGGCACATGTGGGTTTCTCGGAGCTGCCTGGCCATGCCGCAGCCCCAACGACTCCTGCCGTGGCAAATCCAGGGAACCTCTCTTACCCATTTTGATCCAGCCTCAGATCTCCAGAAAATGCTCAACCACCAGCATTCTGAGGAGAATACACATTTCTTCTGTAAGCAAAATAGATGTTTCATGGTTTTCCCTTACCAACTTTTTTTTTTTGTTTTAATGGTGTGAAACCACAAAATGTTTCTAATATTTATTTTTAGGGGAATTACAGTAAAAGCATACTAGAGATTATCAGGACACAGTTGACAAGATATTTAGTAACAGTAACTTTCCCACAAATATTTATTTTGGTAAAATGACACCTAGTAATTCTGACCTCTTCTAATAACTGGTCTCTATTGCATATAGACTGTGGATGCAGACAATGTGCATAAATTCTGGGTGGTTAAAAAGTAAAAGCGAGCAAAATTTCTGGACGACAGCCTTAGCAGGAAACAGCCATCATATCCAGCTAAAACTCTTATCATTTTTGTTTTAAATTAATGGCATGACATTCCTGATAGTATTTATTTTAATAGAACATGCACAGATGAGAATGTTAACCTTGCATGGAAAAAAAGAGATTACACGTGATAGTGCAGTCAACAGCTTTTAATGCCAATGAAATATAAAAGACAGACCTGTTTTTTAGGGAAGGATCGGACTTACGTGGACAAATTGCTTAGCTCAGAGTGTTTTACTTGTATTTAATCAGCTTTCTGGATGACTTTCCCCCTTGTTTCTCAGACAGGATTTTTAGCTCCCTATTTATTTTTATACTTTCTATATAAAATAGAGGTCTTTACTCTCAATACCTGCCCCTTCCTTTCTCATTTTTTGTTAATGAGAAAGGAGCTGAGGTTCATCCCTTCTTTTGCCTGCTCCTAATGGGGGTAATTCTGGTACATTTGGAGGGTTAAAAGTGCCTCACCTTTACACAATTATGGCTCGTATTCATCCACCCAAAGGTACCCTCCCTCAAGGAGACACATAAATGCATTCTGTCTGTCACCACAGTTGTGAAGTAAGACTGAAAGTTGTCTAACTTTAGGTTACCGCAATACTAAAAAATTAGGGATTCGGGACACAGGAAAACAATTACCTCAAGTCCAACTTCTAAGCTTCACTTAACAGAAATGGAATTCCAAAAAGGGAGGTGGAAGAATTACTTTAAGATTCATAGTGCCTGAATAAATTCAAATTATGCAAATAGTAGCAAGCCAGTATTTTCACACCACAGTTTATACTAATACAGAATTTTATATCTCCTTTCTTTTCCTTTATCACATTGTTCTGTCTATTGGAAACTTGTCATAAATACTCCTGCTGAACACGAAACAATTTGCTTGTGTTTTAAGTCAGAGTGGCACCTCTTGTTCTTTACTCTCAGTTTGGTATGATAGAGACATCCACACTGAGGTCACCTCTAAATAGATGATTTTTTTGCTCTCCAGATAATGCAGCTCATTTGCAATACAGGGTGGTTTGTAATCTAACAGCTTTCAGAAATATTTAATACAAGAGGATCAGGTACATGTTTAGGGTTTTTTTTTTAATAATCCAATTAAACTTTTTTTTTTTAAGATTACGTTATCCAGAAAAGTGTAAATTCCTTTTTTTTTATTTTATTGTATCATTAAAAAAATCCAGTGCAGATTATTAAAAAAAACACCAAGAATAATTTTACTTAACATTTACACAGGTTTTTTTTTTTATTATTTCTTAAAGCACTCTCTAGGAACTAAAAATAAAAATAATTAAAATCTATCTAGAAAAGCAAAGCAGTTTCATGCACCATTCCCTCAAAAGACCAGTCTGGGGATTATAGGGGTGCACACTTCAGAGAAAGAGCAGCAATTACACATAGCACCATTGTGCAGGTCACTTAGGAAAGTTCTATTTACTGCTGGATAACTTGCATGAATTTCAAAGGATCAGTGGCCTATTAAATTATGAGGGGAAAACATTGAAATACCAGATAGACAATTCTGAAATTATCTAAATTGTAAAAGCAAACTGAACGAGGATATATTTCTACACCCTTCCCCTCCAAACATAATAAAGCATTTTGCAAAAACACTTCCTCCAGCACACTGTACTTTAACAACAGTGTTGCACAGAAAACTTGGCATTAAACTGGTATCAACATAAGTGAAACTATGGCACTAGGACAAGAGGTTATTTTTTTAATCTAATTTTTCTTTTTCATCAAGGAAGGAGGCATTAAAGGGTGGGGTTGCAACAGCAGGTTTTTAAGGGTGCTACCGACCACGATTTTGTTTATCTTGCAACTTCCCTCCCCCCTTTTTTTTTGTTTTGTTTTATTTTTTTGGTTTTGTTGATTTTTTGTTTTCTGGGGTTTTTTTACTGCACTCTTGCCTCGGGACCGCAGGTGAACGGCGGCCCTTGCCTGCACGGAGGAGAGAGAGGCTGATGGCAGCGGGCATTCCCGACATGTCCCGCCCGGAATGCTCGGTGTGTCCGGGCACTCCGCTCTGCCCGGGAGCACCGCACTCAAACAGCCGGGGGGGCTTCAGAGCCAGCCCTCCCTCTATCCAGTGGGCACCTCTGCTTCCAACCGGCTGCCTCGCAGAAAGAGCTGCTGGAGATCTAAAAATATATCTATATATCTATATCTCTGGGGGGGGGGGGGGGAAGGAGGGAGGAAAAAGAAAGGAAAAGTAACAGACCGAGAAAAAAAAAAAAGTTTGGTTTTAGAAAATAATAAGCTGCAAAAAATAAGCAAATACACATGATGAAATCTTCATGGATAACTTGCGATTTCTCAGGTCTAAAAAGGGCTTAAAATCCCTTTACATTAAAGGTTTTTAAACTACTCAAGAGCTGTCCAGTGACCAAGTTCTTTTATATCTCTGTTTTAATTAAACCAGAGTGATACAGTCCTGAACAAAGCCAATTGCAATGCACACAAAATTTACATACAGCACAAATTCCTTTGTGGATTTTTTTTTGGTAGTGAAATGTTAGCAAAGATGAAAGATTTGAATAAATTTTAAGAAAGTAAAAAGGGACTTCCATTACAGTATCACTTTCATAGCATAGCTGCAATTACTTACTACACAGAGAAAATCCAAAATGGTTGTAGATACAGAATTCTGTTTGTGAGCTGAGTGTTAGTATCAGATGTATTTATGTGGCCAACTTCAGCTCTACAGTTCAAGTTGTCATTGGTTTTGAGCCCATTAAAGGTAAAATATATGGTACATAAGGTGTACCTTAGATTGGTTATCTAAAGGATAACTGGAATCTCACACAATAACAGTATATTGGCACCAGTAAATTTAAATCCCTCTCCATAAAAACAACAACAACAACAAAAAAAACCTCCTAGCACGAACAATATCCACACATTATTGTTATCATCAAATATCATGTCAAGAGAATAATGAATCTACTGGAAGTATTCGTGTATTTATCCAGCCAGATAAATACAGGTTTCTACACTCCTGGTATCAGCTACAGGTATAATATATAGCTATGAAAAAAGGACAGTACTTCATAGAATTTGTGCTCCATGAATGGTCTTATTTGAGTCTTTTGTCTTTCTGTGTGTCATGGCACATGTGCATTATTAAGTTTCATGTATTTTGAAGGGATACCTGAAGTTATAAACTCATCTTTAACATGATTCTGCTACGTTCCAGGTTTAGTGAACAAAATGTCCTGCACAGATGCTAAAGTGATATAACTAAAGGTCTTTTCTCTCCCTGTGGACAGAAAGGGCCAGTTCCAAGGCTTGGGATGAGGCCGTGCTCCTCCTGGGCTGTCACTCCATACTGGAGTAAAATGGGTTTTAGAAAGGAGGGTCATTTTGACATTGCCAGCAAACCAGAAATTCAATGCAAAAAATATATTTTCCCCTCCCCTAACTTCCTGCTTTGCTGTTTCAAAGATGAACCAGCATCCACATGATTAAATGTATGCCATAATTTAATAAAGGTGATTTTACTGAAGATTAGTACCAACACAAAAGCCCTTATAAGGAAAAGACCAAATGAAGTTTTTGCTATGTTGTCTACACTAATAAAGTGCAGCATGAATACTAAAACTGGCATTGCAAAAAAAAAAAAAAAAAGGGGGGGGGGGGGTTGTGAAATTGTGAAAATCTGCTTCCAGACTTATTCTGCAAACTATGTTCTCCAGTTCATCCCTGGGGATGTCTGTGACTAATCCATGGAAATTTCAAGTTTCAAATTTAGCTTTTTTTTTTCTTAGGGCCTAAAAGCATTTTACTGAATATTTTAGATGGCTGATCAAAGCACTGAAATATTAAAAGGTCAACTCTTAAATGTATATTCCCAGAAAAAGTTACCAACAGAAATAGAATGCAATGAATTTTTTTGATCCACCAAAATTTTCATGAAAACTGTACAGTTTTTTTCCTAATGCAAACAAGTAACTTAGTAAGAAAACTGTACAGGGAGAAAAACCCGGACCTTTTGTCTCTTGGCAACAGGAGAATGTGACTGGGTTTGACGTGGAGAGAAGTCTCCCTGACTCAATTAGAAATACAGCTGCTTTTAAAGAAAAAAATTAAAATCAAATGCCAAAATTAAAGTTGATGTCTGAAGCTCATATTACTTGTATCATTTATCTGTAATAAAATTAAACAATTCCACCTTCCACCAGCAATCATTTCAACAAAATCACATACTCTATCCCGTCTGTACATGGACGCAGTATGGGACACCTGGATACAGGGTGTATGTATGCAGTTATAGTCTCATGCTACCACAGTCCAGTAAGTGTGAATACTACTAGAATAAGACTCTAAATTAAAATTGTTTATGTAATTCTGCACAGTAGAAATTATAATATATTTATAATGAAGCCTTCAGATTACTAGTGAAAGGTTACATTTGAATTACAGCAGGAAAATCAATGGAAGGCAAGGCTCAGGACCATTGTTTTTCTAGTTATATAAATAAATGCAACACTTTAAAAACCTTAACACAATTTAAATACAGAGTAAGAACTACATGAAAGAAGTAGATCATAACAGCACTACACCAGCAGGAATTTCATCCCTCGGTGTTACCGTAACAACTCATCCCTACGTCCAGAGAACAAGGCTCTGGGACTGCCTGGATGCAGGACCTTGCTCCCACACCTAGAAGCACAAGGGAGACTGACATAAACATCAGGGATTTCACTGAATAAAGCACTGTGTGCGCAGACCAAAACGTTCCAGCCTTCAGCTGACAGTGCCCTGAGTGTTCAGCTCACAGAGGAAAGCAAAACGGGTACTTCAGACTCATCGTGGGCATTTGAAAAAACAGTTTTGCCTTAAAAATGCACTTACATGATTGTTTTTGTAACAAATGGGGATCCCATGCTCACAGGAGAACATTTCTATAGGAGTATCACATTTATTATATTATTGTTCAGGTTTTACTGGCCAAAACACTAAGCAGTCTAAGAAAATTATTGGAAATCTGTTAGAAAAGGCCCTTTTGTGACTGAACTACTGCACAATTCCAGGTCATCTTTGCCTTTCCCTGACAGAGAACACCATTTTGAGGCTGTCTTGCATTTTCCTTCCAAA